>NC_072487.1:59137698-59443607 GCF_027574615.1 Eptesicus fuscus | reverse complement strand
GCGGCTCGCGAGCCACATGCGGCTCTTTGGCCCCTTGAGTGTGGCTCTTCCACAAAATACCATGGCCTGGATGAGTCTATTTTGAAGAAGTGGAGTTAGAAGAAGTTTAAGTTTAAAAAATTTGGCTCTCAAAAGAAATTTCAATCGTTGTACTGTTGATATTTGGCTCTGTGGACTAATGAGTTTGCCGACCACTGAGTTAGTGGGTTCTCCAGTCAGAAAGGTTTCAATCACCTCAGCCACTTACTTGCTGCTGGGCTATGGGCCAGATTTCTAGCTTCCCTGAGACTGGGTCTTCGTATCTATACAAAGAGTGAATAAAACATATACATAGTGATAAAATAGTTTAAAAAAACATACATGTACCCCTCAAAGTTGCTGTGAGGATTGTTAAATTAATTAAAGACACCATTAGACTAAGGTGGCTTTAATGTCGTGGCGGCCTACGTAACCAAATCAAAATCTAAGTCTGTAAATGCCCAAGGTTATGAAGTCAACATGCTAAGGACAACCATTCACAATCTAGGCTTTAAGCTACAGCCAATCAAATGATTTCCTTCCTGTGCTTCTGCACTTTCTCTATGTGATAAGCCTTTCCTCTGGCTCCGGAGGAGAGCACTCCTATCCACTTCTTGTTTGCCACTGCTTCAAATTGAGTTTTGCTCAAATAAACTTAAAATTTTTTAATATGCCTCAGTGTACTTTTCAATAGGATTAAACGAAGAAATGAATGTGAAAGTCTTTATAAACAGCACAAAATCAGTGCTCAGTAAATGTTAGTCATCATTATAGTCATTCAATTCTATGACAAAATACAATGCATGTCACCCACATGCACATGTATCTGCAGAGGGAGAAATCTATGTAAAGTGAAGCATAGCAGTTTCATATGTCTGCTGCTTTTCTCTCCTGACTATGGCTCCACAGCGAATCTACAACACTGATTTAGTTCTTTTCCTTTCTTTCCTTCCGCATCTTTCCCCTCTGTTGTTCTGTTTTGTTTTACAAAAAGCCAGCTGACAGTTTGCAACTGTTTATTTGCAAAGGAATTTTCTTTGTTTTCCTCATCTCACTCTCACAAACAATAAAGCAAGCAAACAAACAAACAAAATCTCACAAAGAAAACCCAAAACTTCCCACTACTTTTCTTCTGCCCGATTCCAACTAACTCTTTAAAAAATTATCCCATAAAAATATTTATGTTGGGTTCTCTCTCTTCTTTTTTTTAATCCTTTTTTCATGTGGTCACAGCAAGATTATTTCTTATGCACTGATTCTATCTGAATTTATTTCTCAGGCTTTTAATAGTCTGCTGTGTTGAATGGAAATGATATATAGGATTTGGGGAGGATGAAAAAAGCTGATAGGAAACGTGTCTTAGCAGAGTCCCTGGCACACGAAGGGAGCGCGGCACGGTGAGCTGCACTGTTTGCTTGCACTGATGCATAGGGCCTGCAGCAGTGACTGACTTGTTGCTTGTTCGTGGTAGCAACCGGGGATCAGCTGAGCCCAGCTTCTCCCTGTCAGTGCTGCTTCTTTCACTCCCCTGAGGTACTGAGCCTTCAGGAAATCTCCAGTAACCTCTATGCATGCAAATCTCCATCTCTGAGCTGGCTGCCAAGAAACCCTACCTGCAAAACAAGGCCTCTCTACATAAAAGCCTAAATGGACTTTCCCTGGATTCCAGCATGCATTTCAAATTCTTTAGCATGTCCTTCCAGGCCATTCCCAGGCCAATCTCTAAATACTTCTCTTGCATCCTGCTCGAGGATTTCCTGTCCCTGTGTTTCAGCCACAGGTCCCTTCCACGTGCCCACATAAATGATGCTTGTCATGTCTCCATGGTTTATTCCAAATCTCTCTTCTCCTGTCAATGACTGTTCATCTTTTATCTACCTGATACATTCTTAATTGAAATATTACTTCTGAAGTTCACTTTCTTCCATTGTGCTCCTAGAGTATCTTGTATTTGCTTTGATCACCGCACTTAATGTCAGGTAATGGACTCAGAGAACCTTGACCTTGGACTGATCAGTGACCTGCTCACCCTGCTACACATGCCCAATAAGCTGTCCATGAAATTTATTATTCGCTTATCCATCCTCATTCTCTTGCCCTAGCTCAGGCCAGTCCTGCCATCTCTGAACATGAAATTGTGCGAGGCTTTTGTCCTCTCTTGGTCTTGCTTGGTCTTGAGGATTCCTTTATCTCAGATTTGGTACCTGGTTTTCATTCATTCACAAGGAATGCTTGACTGCTTTCAAAAGTTCTTGGTTTCTTCCTACCTCCTAACATCTATGACTGTTCATTTTCAGCTTTCCCATTCTGTCTCTGTATTGACCATTGGAATAAACCCCATTACCATTCTGCTTCTCAAATTGGGAATAGGGAACATTTTAAATGCCTTGTTTTCCATGTGATTTTGGACTACCCGAGTGGGAGGACTCTGATGTGTCTCTGTATCTCCATTTCCTAGCTCAGGGCCTGCGCTGAGGAGGTGCCAGTGTGACCTGTTTCTGGGGTGGAAGATCATCAGATTAGGGAGGCTCTTCATCCGCTGTACTCAAGTGAAAACTGAATGGTTCCCTCATGATTACATTGTTTGGAATCTGATATTCTCTCTAAGAGGTGGGCTAGTGTGGCAAAGCTCCATTATTACGATGTAAGGGATATTTAGGGCAACTCACAATAAATGTTTCTGTGAGAAGAACCTCGAGTATTTCAGACACTGGGCTGAGTGCTATGATGATTTAAAAATAAAACCTATAGAAATTGTATATCCAATATGTCACAGTCTTATGGGACTCATAAGACACATCTACAAAACATTAGAAAGCAACATGTTTTGGGAGAAAGCTACAGCTCACAGAACCTGGATGCTGAGAGAAAGGAAAGAGAATGGGGATCTGGGAGGAAGTGGGCCTGGATCTGAATTTTAGTTTGTTTCCAGCCTCACTACACTTCTCCAAGGCAAAAATCATGTCTTATTTATATCTATAGTGCTTCCTTGCACACCACCAGGTAATTCCCTACTAGAGACTCCGGCACTGTTATCATAGACAGAGTGTCATGAATAGTGGATACAAGCTCATTACAAGGCCAAAGAATCGAGCTCAGAGGCTGGACAGGAGTCCTGGCGACTGGCAATGGGAACAGTCTCCCTCCGCCTCCACCACTTTGTTCCTCTGGATTAGCAATGCTCTCGCTTCCTTTCTGAATTAATTTCCCAAATGATGTTCATCTTTGCATCACTCCCCTGAGATTCAGTGTTCCAGAAGGGCATGTTCTATCCTTTGACAGGCAAGGCCAAGATTAGGTCACATGTGGGTGTCACAGAGTATGGGGATGGCAGATGAGAAGAGATGTTGATTCCATAGTGGAATCAAGGTCCTGTCTCTCCGGAGGAGACTCACCCTGTGGGGATTCCCTTTCCTGCTCCCGCCCCCATATAGGAAGGGCATATAGGTGCTGCTTAGCCCAAGATGACAAATGTTCATCCAGGGATGACAAATTATGAGCTTAGGCTTTCTGACAACTTGTGTAAATTTTTCCAATTCTCCCAGTTGACAGTGGGCTGCACCCACAGAGAAGGCTTAGAAGTGGATAATTAGTCTCTCACATCTTCACTAGGGCTCTGACAGTTGGCAGAATTTAACTACTCTTAACAGAATGATCCATGAAACGTGTCTGGATCTTTTACAGATATGAAAACGCAATCCAGCTTTCTCCCGTTTGCCTGCACATCTGTGATGTGTATGGCACAGCCACAGAGATACCTGCATAGTATGCAAAGGTTTCCCCAAGGGAGAAACACACACATGGGAAACAAAGGAAAGAGCCAACACTGAGTGGGCAAGACAGTTGAAATTTGGCTTTATGACCACCCTCTACCTTTTGAATCATTAGAAGAGTCAGCTTCTAGTGGTAACAGACATGGGCAGCTGGTTATACCAGCCATATAATGCACCTTTTGTATGGGATGAAATAGTTTTTCATGTTAATGCTTATGCCATTTTTTTTTTAAGAGTTCAAATTCACCCTGGTGGATTTTTGTCTGAAATGAAACATTAACCATTTTTAAAATATCCTCACCCAAGGATATGTTTTTATTTATTGATAGATTTTTAGAGAGAGGAAGGCAGAAAGAGAGAGAGAGAAAGAGACATCGGTGTGAGAGGGAAACATCCTTTGGTTGCTTCCCATATACTCCTGGCGGGGGATCGAACCCACAACCTGGGTATGTGTCCTGATGGGGAATAAAACCTGCAACCTTTTGGTACATGGAATGATGCTCTAACCAATTGAGCCACCCGGCCAGGGCCATAAACCATCTATAATAATAAAAGCATAATATGCTAATTAGACCGGATGACCTTCTGGACGAAGCCAGGGCTGCGAGGGAAACATCGATGAGAGAAACATCGATCAGCTGCCTCCTGCACACCCCCTACTGGGGATGTGCCCACAACCAAGGTACATGCCCATGACCGGAATCAAACCTGGGACCCTTCAGTCCACAGGCTGACATTCTATCCACCGAGACAAACCGGTTTCGGCGGAAGGCCTACTTTTGCACAAATTTTGTACATTGGGCCTCTAGTTTTAAAATATCAGGAAATGGGTATGTTTCTGGGAATTAATCATTTTGTGAAACAATTCTTAATGAGCATGTTTCTGACTTCAAATTTTACAAATTATATTATGAACCCCTGATATTTTATATATGGTGAGTCCAGACTAGTTGTCTTGTAGAATGTTCCTCATCCTGAGTTTTTCTGATTATTTTCACTTGCTATGATTTAACTCATTTCTCTATCCCTTTATTTCTTGTAAATTGAAAACTATGTCTAAAGGCTTAATTAGGCTCAGGTAAAATATTTTTGGCAAGAATACATGATAGATGATGTATATTTCATATTTCATCATATTGGGGGCAGTGTATTAGCTTATCCCATTATTAGTGGTGCTCATTTGGATTAATTGTTAGGTTGCTCACCCCAGATCAGAGCAACACTAAAGTTAAAAATACAGTAAAAAGAATTCCCATATATCCTTCACTTAGATTCCCCAAATATTGCTGTTTTAAAATAATTTGCTTTGTCATTTCATATATTCTTTTCCTCTCTCTCTCTTTCCTGAACCATTATTGCTATATACTTTAATGTATATTTTCTAAACACAAGGTCATTCTTTCTATAACCACATTATAATGATCTCAAATTAGAAAATTAACATTAATATAATATTAATCTTTCATCTAAAAACCTTGTAATTTTGCCAATTTTCCTACTAGTATCCATCACAGCAAAATAATGTCTTTTTTCTATGCTAGAATCTCATCTTGAATCACACACTGAGTTTAGTTGCCAGGTCTCTTTAGTCTCCTTTAATCTGGAACAGTTCTGCAGTATTTCTTTTTTAGCAAGGTCTTGGGATTTGTGAAGAATACTAGTCAGTTGTTTTGTAGAATGCCCTCAATTTGAGTTACTCTCGATTTCTTCATTATTGTCCTCAGGTTATGCATTTTTGACAGGAAATACCACAGAAGATATTTTTGTACCCTTATCAGTGCCTCACCTCAGGAGGCATATAATACCTCCTTTTCCTATTATTGGAGATGTTATCTTTGATTCCTTGGTTAAGGTGGATTCTGTCAGCTTCCTTCCATGTAAAAATGTTGTGGCCAAACTAATGTAATGCACTGGATGGCTAAGTCAGTGTTAATCTTCTTTCCTGAAAATGGGTGTTGATTCAGCTCTTTCCATGAATTCTTTTTAACTAATAAGTATCTTCTGGGAAAAGACTTGAGACCATGCAAATGTCCTGGTTCCTTTGAAACTGTCACCTACAAGTTTTAGCATGCGCTCATAATTTTTGCTGTAATCATTACGATGGTGGCTGCTAAGTGCCGACTTTCTAATTTGTGTTTTCCTTTTAAAGTTTTCTTCTATCTTGCACTGTATATAAAAACTTTTCTCTTTTTCATTGTAATGTGGAAATACGCAAAATGTTATTTTTATAAGAAGTAATGTCAAAATGTGTGCTTTACTTATTGTAATATATCTCCCTATACTATAAGCTTAGTGAGCGTAGGGATTTTTGTTTCATTTACTGTTGGATCTTAAACAGGTCAAAACATATAGTAGGTGCTTCTAAAATATAGTTCATGTATTTTGTAGTTAAGGGAATGGAAACTTAAGGAGATAAAGCAACTCTAAAAAATGACAGAGCCAGGATTCCAACCAAGTTGGTATACTTGCATCCACCTCATTATTATAACACATGGACACATGGGTAATGTTTATTTTTCACTAGGTTCCTGCTTTGAAGAAGCCATTATATTGTGTTTTGTTTTAAATGACATTCTGATGCTTATAAACTACAACAGGAATAAAAATTAATGGGACAGAATCAGTGGTAGAACTGTGTGATCAACTCTTTTCAATCATGTCAAGAAAATATGAAAGCAAGGCTTTCGGACATAATCCAGTGGCGGATTATCCCCATTGTGTCTCATGATGTCGGCAAAAGCTGCTGAGACAGGAGGCTTCTGCTTGGTAGGAGGCTCTTCACCTAATATAGACCTTTCAGAGCAGGTGACGTGCCTCCTGAGCTCTGGACGTGACAAGATAGAAACAAGCTCATGAGCACAACACATTCCTGATCTGTTTGTCAGTGTGGTTGATGTGTCGCTGTGATGTGAGGCAAAAGTACCACAATCTGAAGAAATCCTGGGGAAATCTATAGAGCATATCGGTAGCATTTACCAATGGTGTGCCCTGGGTTGAAAAGGTTTCAGCTTAAATGACAATTGATCTCAGAGGAAGGCCTTCCTTATAATCACTTAAATTTGTATTGGGAAGGGCGTAACTCGCTGATCTATCTTCTGTGTGTGACCAAGTTCTGGGATAAGAAACACAGTAGTTGACAAAGGATTGGGTCTCCAGTGGATGTGATAGCCCATCTTCTCTCTTGGACATCTTAGTTCCCTTCCTCCCATCGGTTTTAACAGGATTGAAGAATAAATTTGGGACAAAGAAAGTTCTTTAAATTCATAATCTTTAGCCATAATAAAATACTTTGGGTAGTGATAAAACATTTGTTAAATTTACACATTTATTAATGCCTCCAAATACAGATCAATGATTGGCCAAATTATCTATCTTTGCTGCTATTAAAAAATAAAAAAACAAGTCATAGAATATTTTATTGTGGATAAATTAATTTTACAGATAATTAAACTCTCCCTATAACTGACACAATATTTTTTATTTTAAATATTCTTGATGGAAATTTTTTTCCAAACTGTGCTTTATTGCTTAGTTCAGGGGATACACAGAATAATTTAGGCTAGCAATATTAGGACAAACATAGTTTGTCAGTCTTTTTATTTGTGTGTTTTTTTTTTAACATAGGCAAATCCAACTTATGTTCTTTCAAAATTTGTTAGTTAAGATATATACTTTGGAGAGGGCATGGTAGCTCCTTACTCTCTCCCCAACTCTGTCCTATGCATCTCATCCATCTGACTGTACCTGAGTTATATCCTTTTATAATAAACCAGTGATTTAGTAAGTAAAAAAAAGATATATACTCTGGAAATATAAGCTTATGGGTCTCAAAGTCAAACTTGTAGTTAGCTTCTCTTAGCAAGCATTTGTTTGCTGTGCAAGTCATTTGAGGTAGAAGTTGGAGCTATTTGAAACAGACACAGCAAGCATAGGATTTCTATCAGGACTTTTAAGCTGCCAATGACAGAAAAATGCCATTAAGCTGGCCCAAGCATAAAGGAAATCTATTTTCTCACCCACTTGGGAAGACTAGGGGTAAACATGGCTTTACACAAGACTGGATATAAGGGCTCACTGACATTGGAAATCAGTTTCTCCTGTCCCTCCTCTCTGCTTTCCTCTGTGTTAATTTCATTCAGTCTCTCCCGCATCGTGACAAAAAGGCTGTGAGTGGCTCCCAGCTTACACCACATGAATCCTCCTTCTCTACAAACAGCTTGGAGAAAAAGTCCTGGGCCTGTACACTATTCTTTACTGCCTTTCTCTCCTCCTCCTTTCTCTACTTCCCCTTTCCTCCTCTCCCATAGGCAACCATTCAAATATGTATTTTTGTGTATCCTTTTATTTGCATGCATTCTTGCAAAGTGTTCATTGTATTTTTGTATGGATGCATTTTGAATTTACATAAATGCCATTGTTACATACCTCATTCTTTTTTAATTAACTCAGTAACATGTATTTGAAGATCCACATATGTTGTTATGCCTACATTGGTGAGGCAATTAGTTGGTTACTTCTAATTGCTTGTTGTTTTTTGTTTTTTGTTTTGTTTTGTTTTGATCTACTATATACTCCTTGAAGGCCAAACCTATCTTATTAATATTAGAATCTCCAAAGCCAAGTTTAGAAGTTGGCATTTAAAAAGTACTTAAGCAATTTGTTTTGAGGAATGAAAATATAATATGAATAGTAGTGTTCAATTAAAATTTTGGTGAATTGAAAGGAATGAAATGTTAATGAAAGAAGCAGCCAAGTATTACAGATATTAAGGATTCACTTAGGAAGAATTTCTATGTTGTCAGAATCTTTGATTCATTAGTTATCTTTTCTAACTTCAACTTAATACCAATGAGCTGAAGTCATAAATATGATTATCTTGGGACTTCTGAGTGTAATGGAAAAGGTTTAAACATAGACTTATTTAAAGTAAGATTTAGGAAAACAAAAGTGTTACACCCAGCATGTAAATTCCAACTGAACTTGAAACGGGGGTAGGATTAACCTTGAGTAGATATTGGTTAATAGTGTTGCTCAGGTCCTATCAGTTCCTGTGAAATACAAATCCCTGCTTTGAATTAAATTAAATGCAGAAAATTCCACCTTTGTTTCACTCAAGATTGTACCTGAATGTGTGTGTGAGAAAAAGACATTGACCCTTGCAGTAACACAACAATCCTGGACCTAATGTAAAAAAAATTTGTTTCAAGGCAAAAAATATCAACCACATTAGTGGATTCATGTCTTGTTCTTTTGTTTTCAATTGCTGTTTATTGAGAGAGCTCCAAACACACATTTTGCTGGGGAACCATATGGAGGTGTCATCCAGTATCCGCACAGCCATATGAGCTGTGTCTTGTAGAAGAAAAAACATGATGTGATTGAAGGGGCGTCCGTGGGACTTCTTACAATATTTATAAAGATAGCTCCCGCCCTGGCAGGGTTGCTCAGTTGGTTGAAGCGTCTTCCTGTACGTGGAAGGTTGCAGGTTCGATGCTGGTCAGGGAGTATCGAGAGGCAACTGATCAATGTTTCTCTCTCATGTGGATGTTTCTCTCCCTCTTTCTCTTAAATCAATAAAAACATATCCTCTGGTGAGGATTTAAAAAATAATTCCCACCTAAAGCACCTTTATAACTCAAAGGTTTCTTTTACAGGTAACAGTCATCTTTTTTTTAGTGTGCAATTCTATTGGTTTTGATAACTTGTAGTTACAGTATGTAGCCACCACTATAATCAAGACCTAGTGGAGAACCCCCCTTCTCCTTAAATTCCCTGTAGCCTGTTGTGGTCACTGCCTCTCTGACCTCCAGTCCCTGGTTCCCAGTGATCTGTTTTGTGTCCCTATACTTTTTCCCTTTCCAGAGTTTCATGTAAGTGGAATCATAGAGTATTAGAACCTCTTGCCTTTGAGTCATATTTCTTTAGCTTAGAGTGATGCATTTGTGACTCATCCATGTTGTTGGGTATATCAGTAATTTTTTTTCTGAAAAATATTTCATTTATGGATGTGCCACAGTTTACTTGTTTAGTCATCGGCCTAAGGACATTTAGGTTGTTTACAGTTTTTGAAAGATTATAAATAAATCTGCTATAAGCATTCATGTTTAGGTATTTGTATGGACATGGTTTTCATTTGCCTTGGATAAATACCAAGGAGTGGGATTACTGGGTCGTGTGACAACTGTATGTTTAATTCTGTAAGAAATTACCAATTTGTTTTTTGGAGTAGTTGTACCAAATTTGTATTTCCACCTGCAAAATATGAGGTTTCCAATTGTTTGCGTTTGTATCAGCACTTCCTGCAGTTGGTATTGTTAGAGTGTTTTATTTATTTTTCTTTCTTTTTTTGCCATCCCAATAGCTGTGCAGTGCTATCTCATTGTGATTTTAACTTTCTTCTTTTTTTTAAAAAATGACATTGAGTATCTTTTAATGTTCTTGTATTTTTTTGTATTTCTTTGATAAAGTACCTTATATTTTTTTAAAAAATGCTTATTTCTTATTGTTGAATTTTAAAAGTTTTAAAAATATATTTGAGATACAAATCTTTTATCCGATGTGTGTTTTGTAAATATGTTCTCTCAGTCTATGGTTTGTCCTTTCATTTTCCTAATGGTATCTTTTGAAGAACAGAAGTTTTTAATTTTGATTGAGTCCAATCGATCAATCTTTTCTTTTGTGGATTATGTTTTGTCATTGTATATAATTTATCTTTGCTTAACCAAAGGCCACAAAGATTTCATCCTATGTTTCTTTTAGAATTTTTATAGTTTCAGATTTTACTTTTAGTTCTATGATTCATATTGAGTTAACTTTTGTATGTTGTGTATTGTATGGGTTTTGGTTCACTTTTTGCATATAAATGTCCAAGTAGTTCTTTTCTCAATTCTGTTTGTTGAAAAGGTGCCTTTCACCTTTGCTGAAAATCGAATGTGTGAGTCTACTTTTGGATTCTATTCTTCCCCTTGCTGATCTGTGTTTTTGTTCTTTTGCCGTTACCACACTGTCATAATTTTTATAGCTTTAAGTAAATCTTCAAATCAGATAATGTGAGTTCTCCAACATTGTTCTTCTTTTCCAAGTTATTTTGTTATTCTTGTTTCTTTGCTTTTCCATACAGATTTTTAAATTGCTTGTCAATTCTAATACTGTGGTAGCTTTGAATCTATAGAACAATTGAGTAACTTGTCCTCCTAACTGTATAGAGTCTTCTAAAATGTGAGCATAGTATCTCCATTCACTTAGCCCTTCCCTTGATTTTTAAAAAATCTGCATTTTGTTGTTTTCCATATATTTTGTTAGATTTATTCCTCAATATTTCATGTTTTCTGCTGCTACTAAAAATGCTATTGTTTTGCAACTTTAATTGTTCAATCTAGTATATAGAAATACCATTGATTTTCATTATATTAACCTTGTATTTTTCAATTTTACTAAACTCTACTTATTAAGTCTAGTAGCTTTTTAAAGGATTCCTTGGGACTTTTTACATAGACAATCATTATTGTCTGTGAAGAGAGGCATTTTTTTTTCTTTCTTTATAATCTTAATTCCTTGTATTTTTCTTTTTTTATTGCACTGGCTGGGACCTTTAATACAATGCTACATAAGAGTAGGAACAGTGGGCTATAAAGTGAGTTTTATGTAGTTACAGCACTTTAAAACAATTGAAATTGGAGGAAAATTCATATTGTGTCATATGTGTGTATGTTGGGTGACCAGATGTTTCTGGTTTGTTCAGGATTTCCTAGTTTTATTAACAAAAGTCTTATATCCTGAGAACTTTCTGTTATAGTCAGACCTGGATGGTTAGTCAGCCTAGTGTGTGTGCTGTGTGTGTTTGTGACTGTGCACGTACGTGTGTGTGTGTGTGTGCACATTATAAAGTGGAGAATAATAGGGACTTAATTCTCTTTCTAGACTGATCTTTAAATTACAGGGTTACTTGTGATTACTAATACTTTCTTTTAATATAAGAAATATGTATGCATGTAAGAAGAGGAGAAAGCTGGAGAAAACAGAGAAGGCTTTAACTACCTTTCAGTTGGTTTAAGCACTTACAAAGAATTATAATGAAACAGAAATATCATCTATGAGTTTGTGCTCTAAAATGGACAGCACTTAATTGAGAGTGAGATTAGTGCAGAAGATGTAGAAAATTTTTCTCTGGCTGTACCTTATAGTTCATAAATATACAAGTTCTGCTTTTGCAATTTGGTGAAAAATGCTTTTTTATCTTTATGATTTCTGAGCAAGTAGTCACAGGAGGAAAATTCATGCACGGCTCATGCCAAAAAGGGGAAAAAAAGACTAATCTTGTACACGTTTCCAATTTAGAATATTGTATAAATCTATCATATGTCCAAGGGAATAAAATTCATAATTATTCATCCTAATATATCCCTTAGTACCTAGTCACATGCAAATAAATAAATAAATAAAAAGTAGTTTTGGCATCATCTTCCATAGTAATCCTTAGGATGCGCATGAAAACCATATTCAAGCATGGTCTGAGTCATTCAGGTTTTGAATATGATTTGTGGAGTGGAGTTAAAAATAAATTTGAAATGAAGAAGCCCTTAGTTATATTGACTAAAAATATTATCATAATAATTCATCTTTTTGGTTTTTGTTGTCTTTGCATGAATCATGGGCAGTCACGTAAGCATCTGAGGAGAGAAGACGCCAATAGGGCTGAGCAAGAATAGTTTAATCTACCCAGTTTTACTGAGTCTGAAAAGCAGACTCTTATCCATTTTCTACTTTCTCTAGCAGACCATTGACCCTTTTCTTCTTCACACTATGACCAGTTATTTCCTGCCTCTTCCTCCCCATGTCAGGGCCCCACTCTCCACTCTCCACCATCAACTATTCTGAGTTCTGACCCTTGTTTTAGGAGTGTGCCCATTGTAAATATGTCTGCGATGCCGTGATTATTTTTTTTTTCAATGACAAAGGTACGTCTGACATTTAATCTACACTTATGGTTGTTTGGAGAAATGAAATTGGGCGTTGTCCAGGAGTTCCTGTTCTTTTGAATTATTTAACTTCATACTTTGACTTTTGGACTTGGGCTTTGACATTTAGGAGTTCCTTTGTGCCAGAGATTGTTTTTACACTATTATCACATCGCATTATAATTTGCAGGAATTTAACAACTCTCTTTTCCTTCCCTGAAATTCTTCCTCCCTCCCCCCGCCCCATTCTTCCTTCCCTTCTCTTTTCTTCTTCCTTCCCTCCCTCTATCCTCTCCTTTCTCCCTTCCTTCCTGCTTTCCCTCCTATTTAATATAATGTACACAGAGAAAGCCTAACAGCCTACCTATGTGCTTTTAAATGCAGAGTTTAAAGAACAGTAAATTATATCAACTTCATTTTCAAAGTGTGACTTTCTTTCTTCACAACACTCTTCCTCTTATATTTTCAGTTTTGGTTAATGACCCAGATGAAAACCACAAAACTATCTTTGATGTCCTCCCCTCATTTCTTCCTCAGTCCACCAGTGACCACTTTCTGGCCTTCCTCGATTCATTGCTTCCGTCTGGCCTATCCCCTTTGTCCATATACCTTCACCCTAATTAAGGGTTTGTTTGTTTTTCTCCTAGACCAGAGCATTAACCACTTAATTCATCTCCCTGTGTATGAATTTCCTAGGGCTATCATAAAAAAACGTCACTACAAACTTTATGACTTAGAACAATAGAACTTAAAATAGTTCAGGAGGCCGAAGTCTGGAATCAAGGTGTCAACAGGGTTGGTTCCTCCTGGAGACTCTGAGGGAGAAACCATCCCCAGCTTCCAGGCTTGCCAACACTTCCTTGTATTCCTGGACCTCTAGCTGCATCACTTCAATCTCTGCCTCCATCTTCATGTCACCTCCTTCTCTGTGTCCTTGCTGTCTCTTATGAGGGACTTTTCATTGGATTTAGAGACCACCCTCATCCAGTATCATCTCACCCCAGTCCTTACCCTAGTCACGTCTGCCAAGACCTTGTTTCCAAAATAAGGTCACATTCTGAGGTTCCAGGTGGACATGAATATTTGGTGGGCACTAGTCAACCCACTACACCCTGCATCTCATGTCCTTTTACCCCATGATTTTTACTCCATGCAGCACATGAGAACTTTCTCAGAAACATTTTTCATCATGCCCATTCCCTGCTTAAAACTTGTCAGTGAGTCTGAATTGCCTACCCACCAAAGAGCAAGCCTTTACTTGAAAGTCAAGGATCTTTGTGACCTAGATGCAAACTTCCTTTAAAGTTTTGGTTCTTTCCACTCCCTCCCAAGTTCAAGCTTAATGAGTTTTCACAAATTAAATATACCCACATCATCAGCTCTCTGGTCCAAAAAGAAATCCTGACTAGCACTCTGGAAACTACCTTGGGTCTGACTTCCAGTCACTATTTACCACCCCACCCCTGACTCCCCCAATCACTATTCTTGCTTCTAACAGCAAGGATTAGGTTGGCCTGTCTTTATACTTCCTGTAAATGGAATTGTGCAGTACTTTTTGTCTTACTTCTGTTGTTTCACATTTATCCATATTGTCTTGTGTAATTGCAGATCATTAATTTACTTGCTCATTAAATTACTGATGGATATTTTGGTAATTGCCTGCTTTTGGCTTTACTAATAATATTGCTATGAACACTCTAGTACATGCCTTTTGGTATATATACCACATATGTACTTTCTTTCAGGGGTATATCTAAGAATGAAATCGTTGGTCATAAAGTATTAGGCAATATATATTTTTAATCTTTAGAACCAGTTATACTTTTATGTATCTCTTTTCATCCCATTTATTATCTGAATTCCCCAAATAATGCTTCTGATTGGAGCAAGGAATGCTGAAGAGGAGGTGCCCTCACATTGCTTTGCACTTCTTTCATCCTGCTTATGGAGAAGAGAAACTAGGTATCCCTCAGCCTCCTTGGCCAGGGTGACAGACTCTCACATCTATCTGGAGTTTCTTCTCACCCACTGACCAAGAAATGGAGGAGGAAAAGGTATCTGGCCTAGTTGATGGTAGTGAAACCCTGATGAGAGATGTAATAAACTCTTTAATGAACTGGAAACCTTTTAAAACATCCTGGGTTTCCCATTGTTGTAGTATCTACATAAATGAAATCTGTGTGTCTTTTCCTCAGACGCCCATGGAAGGCATGACTAGATTGTGAAGTAGTCAGAGAGAAAGGATGGCAGGAGCCACAGTAGGACAGGTGCCAGAAAAAGTAAAGTATTTCCCTTCTCTGCTCCAGCTTGTCACCCAGGCATCTGGTCACCCAGGCCCAGAAGCTGCTAGTCAGTCTTCTGTTTGCTTTACTTCACATGTAATCAGTCACTAAGTTTCAGGTATTCTGCCATTATTGTCTCTCAAATCCACCCTTCTTTTCTCCGTCCTCCCTGCCATAGTTCAGCCCCAAATCACCTGTTTCCTTCTCTATATCACCAATGTCTCAACTGTCCTTCTTGCTCTATTCCTCACCTCTTCTCATATACCTTTCTCCACCCATTGCTTCTCATCTGCTAGCAGGGGGATTCTAAACTAGAAATGTGGTTGAGACATTAGTTTATTCCCCAACCAAGACCTTTCATTAATTCCCATGATTTTCAGTATAAAGTACAAACTCCTTGGTTGCTATAGCTGAGAAGGTCTAGGAGCAAGGATGAATACAATTTGATTTCTGTCTATAGCTACATGTCTTACCACTTATCTCTCCTCCATAGAACCCTTTGCTCCAGCTACACTGCACATCTTGTAATTCTGGGGATGTCATACTATTTCTCATTTTGCACAAACCGCTCCCTCAACCCTCTTTTCTTACCCTGCCTTCCTCTTCAAGCATAGCATGAGATGTCAGGTGACTTCCAGGCTCTCTCAAAGTCAGTATGAGGTCCTTCCTCTAGCTTCCAACATACCTTGTACTTTCCTTAATGACAGCGAATGGCAATCATCTGTTTGTTTCTTTCCTCTTGATTCTCAACTTTGGATCCAATTTGGGCTTCACCCCAGTGATTATAATTTAATAGTGAGCAGTGGGGTCCATCAGAACTCTTCTAAAGCCCTAGGTAGTTTTACTGGGCATCCAGGATTGAGAAACACTACCCCAGACTGTTAAGTTCCTCTGACCTTGGAACCCTTTTTAACTAACAGTGTGTCTCCTCGGGGCCTGGCTCAGAGGGGGCTCTCCAGGTTCTCAGTCAATATTTGTTGAGTAAATGAGTGTAGATCATGGAAGAGGAAGTTTTCTGGGGCACATTTAGAGGTTCAAGAAAGAGAGGGGTTATTCCAGCCTGTGGCTGAGACCTTGAGTACTCATCCCTGCACAGCTTGGCCACGTTTAAGATGCTGGAAAGGTGCCAGTCCCCTACCTGGGAGATGTTTAATCTTGGGATGTTTCATCTCCATTTGCACATTTCAACCTTACTGGTCCATCAGTCACACACATTCTATGCACGACTGAATCTGTGGAAAGAGTGGGAGTTTCCTAGCTCTGTAGTTTATGGTGTAATACAATAATTAATAGAATAGACAGAGTTTATTTAAGTGGGAGGGCAGGGGATCGTGGCTGTTAAAATTATTTTTTATGGCTCTTCTTTAATCTTTCAGAGTTGCATTTAGTAGAAGACATTCCTGTCATTCAAAGAGAAGCTATTAAAGCAGCTTACATCCCCCCACCCTGTGTACACTGCAAATAAGAAAAAATTAAACTGATGAAATACTAGCTGTACTCAGTGAAGGCGGTCGTTCTGAACTCATATTTGTCTCCATTGTATCTTTAAAACCTGTACCCTATCAGCTCATTTTTGGCATTTTGTACATAGCAAATACTGAAACTCTTTCTGAATTCAAGTGAAAAAAATAATAGACATATATTTTCAATGGATCCCGGACTTCAATGTATTATTTTTCTGTTTTCTCTCTCCCCCCACCTCCCAGCTTGATGAACATATCCTATTTTGCCATTGAGAAATGTGTAATTTTTAATAACTTTAATGACTAGAGTAAAACCCTTCCCTGAATCTGAAGTGAAATGCAGACCATCCAATGGAGATAGCCTTGCTTATAGTTCCTGTCTTTGTGTTGGTTTTGTATCCTTCAGGGGATTCTGGGTCCCAAGGCAAAGATTACTGGTACTCTAAAACCAGGAAATTCATCAAGACACAGGATGTCATTTCAGAAGACAGCAAAGGAAGGATAGAGATTTGCACTCTTTTTGACACTAAGTAGATCTTTCCTCATAAATGCTGCACAAACAGAAATAGGGCCGTGAGGTGATGGGTGGGCTCCCAAGCCCTTCTGATTCTGGGCTTTTGTTCCTAATACCATACAACTACCGGAGAATGGTCTCCTGTGCCTCATTCCTGCATCTCCTGTCACGGGTCTGCTTGCCTCTTATCTCAGTCCCTCTACTTCATTCTCCAGACTGCTTCCAGAGGAGTCCTCAAAATATTCGATTTTGCCCTGTATCTCTAAATTTAAAAATCTTTATGTCTCACCCACTGCTCACGGAATAGCTACTCAAATTCTTCATCTGATATTCCAGGCCCACAACTATCAGGTGCTAATATCCCTCACTTGGGGAGAAAGCACACCAGCTTTATTTTACAGGTGGATTTGAGACCTGAGAAGTAAAGTGACTTTTTCAGGGGCACACGGATCACCATAGAGCTGAGGTTCGGCCCTCTGACTCCTAGACAAGTGTTCTTTCCCCCATAGTACATTGTCTTCATACTGAACCTCTGCGGTTTCATCTCCAGAATGGGTTAATGGTAATTACTTCCCTGAAGTTAGGGCATGCTGGAAAGCCACCACAATAGCTTGTACCAGCTTCATCTCCTGGTCTTCACACCCTAGGAAGCCCCCTCTTATACTGAATAGCGCTGGCCTGGGAAACCAATAGACTAATTTCGGAAATAATGGTGTGTCACTTTGAAGGCTAGGAAAACTTGCTCTGGGGAAGTCAGCTTCCATCTGTTGAGGGCCGGCAATGTGCAGTGGCTACGTGGCCAGCAACAGGCCTCCTGCCAATAGCCAGGAAGGAACTGTGGCATCTAGTCCACAGCCATGTGAGTTAGTCACCTTGGATGAGGGCCCTCCAGCTGCAGCTAAGCTTCAGGTGACTGCAGTGTGGATGAAATCTTGATGGCAGCCTCTGAGCTGGAACCATCCAGCTACGCTGCTCCTGAGTCCCTTTATGACTCAGTTCCCCACTTTTAAAATTGGGAAAATAATATATTTCCATTTCATTGGATTATGTGAGGATTAAAGAAAATCATAGAGTACTATGAAGGTTTAATCTGCTTAGAAATGTGAATGAGCTGCTTACAATTAACTTGTTTATACAATAAAGGGACACAAGGAAACATTTGGCGGTGATGTGTATGTTTACTACCTTGATTGTGGTGGTGGTAACATGAGTGTATACATATTCC
Source organism: Eptesicus fuscus (assembly GCF_027574615.1). NCBI lineage: Eukaryota > Metazoa > Chordata > Mammalia > Chiroptera > Vespertilionidae > Eptesicus > Eptesicus fuscus. Next base: position 59,425,375 of record NC_072487.1, on the reverse strand, counting down.
CCAAATCACTAAATGTATACATTAATATTGTGCAGTTATTTATCATATACAAATTATACCTCAATAAAGCTGGGGAAAAAAGAAATAACTTGTTTAGAAATGTGCCTGGCACATAGTAAGCATTCAATAATATTAACTGTTATTATTCCAGACTCAAGAAAACAATGCCCAGTACATGGTAAGCATCCAATAAATATGCATCAGAGTGAATGAATGAATCCATGTAAAGAGCTGTGTACGAGAGCCTGGCTCATTTTACACCCTGTGTTAGCTGTTATAATTATGTCTTCTCATTAGATCTTACAATGATCCTATGAGATAGCTATTGTTATCTTTGTTTTATTAGGTGAGATAAACTAAGTTATAAAAAGGTGAAGTAACTTTTCCGTGGGACATAGAGTAAGAACAGGCAAAGCCAACATGTAAAACCATGTTTGTCTGACTCTAGCATTACAATGTCAAGGCTTGGAGAAGACAGAGGATATGTGATGTTTCCTGTTTTTGAGCTAGGGGTGTTCAATCCCCTCTTGCTTCACATCAGGATGGGTCCTGGATCCCGAGTGTAGCTGAGCCTGCTGATGTGGGTTGCATGGCCCAGTTATGTATATAGGAGGTTAGGGTAAGACTACAGTTCTAAAGCCTTAGTTTATAGCTGGCTCTGCCATTAATTTTATAAATTTAACTCTATAAAAGCATTCCCCTCCCCCCAAAATATTATTGTAATAAAAATAGAGGTCATTCTGGAAGTCCCGAAGCAGCTGAGAGAGGTTGGATGGTGAGAATATGCCTTTCACTGGCCAGTGTCTTGGTGTAGGGCCCAGTTTGGAGGGATGGACATGAGGCTCAAGGCAGGGTCTGACCAGCTCTGCCTTCTGGGGATTCAGGATATGAGCTGATGTCTCAGGCATGATTACTTCAGTCTAATTTCACTTCACAGCGCCTGCAACTGCTCCTAAGAATGACATTCTTTGTGTTCTACCTAATAGCACACCTGGATATACCTTCTCCCCCTAGAACAAGCAGCTACCTCTGCAGTGAGCCTCCTATGCTGAATCTGCAGGGCCTGCTCAGAGTGCCAAGTGTACAGCCCATCTTGCACCTGCTCACAATCCTCACACCCATCAGCAGTTAACTCTGTGTTCAATTATGAGAAATACTCTTTTAAATCTAAACCTGAACCTGGAGCAACATTTGTAGTAGCTTCTACTTGCTGAGTGTGTACTGTGTGCCATCTATAAAACATTTAGGAACAAGAACACTGAGACTCAGGCCTGTTCTTCTCAAAGTTTACTTTGCATATGACTCACCTCGGGATCTTGTGAATGCAGATTCTGGTTGAGTAGGTCTAGGATGGAGTCTGAGATTCTGCATTTTGAATAAGCTTCCTTGTGAGGCTGATGCTGGTGGGCCATGAACCTCACTGTGAGTGCTGAGGGATTTACTCCTGAATTAGAATCTGCATTTTAACAAGATCACCAAATGATTCATGTTGAGATTTTTTTCCCCCACCAATACCAAATATGTGGTGTCTTTTCCAACACTGATTCTGCAGTTTTCTGGACACCAACTGGATGCCCAACAATTAAATTCAATTCTGATACTGTCTAGCTGGAGTTAGCATCAGATCCCACAAGTTAAAGGGCTCATTCCCACAAGACTGCCCCCATTTCAGACACCAGCTGAAAATGGGGTGGGCAGGCTACATTTTTCTGCTTGGCCAACTACAACTTTGGGGGTTCCCATGACCTTTCCTTAGGTTAGATAATTTGCTAGAATGACTCACAGAACTCAGGACAGCTTTTAATTGGTTATTACTAGGTCGTGATAGGGATAAAACTCAGGAACAGCCAAATTGAAGAGATGCTTATAGCAAGGTATGTGGGAAGAGGTTAGCGATTCCAAGCCCCCTCCAGGCACACCACCCTCCCAGCACTTCTGTGTGTTCACCAACCTGAAAGTTCTTTGCACCTCTCTTTTAAGGGGTTTTATAGAAGTTTTAGTATGTGGGCATGTTTGATTACATCATTGGCCACTGGTCATTGAACTCAGTCCTTCTGGGAGTAGGGACTGAAAATTTCAACCCTCTAATCATGGCTTGGTCTTTCTAGTGGCCATTCTCCATCCTGAAGATATTCAGAGTTCTCTAGAGTGTCACCTCATTAGAATAAGCTCAGGTATTGGCTACAGGGTGTCTAGAGTGTCACTCCATTAGCATAAACTCAGATATTGGCTATCACTCAGGAAATTCCTAGTATTTTAGGAGCTCCTATGCCAGGAAATGGGGACAAAGGCCAAATATACATATTTCCCATTATACCACATAGGTAAAGGCAACTATAGGGATGCTTTATAGTACTTAAATTTTCTGCATGTTTCTTTGCTATGTAGAAAACACTTTCTCATATTTTATCTTCTTTGCTCCTTGCCAAACCCTCTTCAGTATGTATGAAGTAGCATTAGCCTCATGGGTGTGTCAGTCATATCCATAGTTCAGATAACTTGCAAGGCTGCCATAGCTGTGAATTTTAAAAAGTGCACCCAAACAACGGAGGTTCATCCACACCCCATTCATTTTAAGAAATGGCATTTCTTTAGAAAGAAGGGAGGGCAGAGATAAAGTAATGAAGTGTGAAGTTGAGGGGGATTTGCTTAGTGAGATCTCCAAATGCTGGTCTGCATCCTTCATTTGCCTGGCTGGTCTGGGAGTGTTGGGCAGTGGGCGAGCCAAGAGAACTTTGGGAGCTTGGAGCAGGCATGTCCCAGACTGAGGAGGGAGGAGAAATGCCAAAGCTTTTCACCAAGGGCTCCCCCAGAGCTAATACTTGATTTGGGTCAAAAGTCAAAATGTTCTTACCTTTAACAAATCTCAATTCTGGGCATTTATTTTAAGGAAAAACTATTCTTACATGTTACTTACTGTAGCTTTTTTTTTTTTTTAAAAAAATAATGAATTGGAAGAAAATGAACTGTCCAGATTACTAGAAGATTGACTAAGTAATTATAGTGTTTGATGAACTCTGCAGTCTGAAAAATTGTAGATTTTGTACCAAAAAATGAAATAAAAAAATAAAAATTATGTGTATCAACATGGAAAATGTTTGAAATTGAGAGTGAAATGAAATATCAGATTTTAAAAATTTATGTGTTCTCTGATTGCAATTATGAAAACTAAAGATAGGAAAACGCAATATCGTAAAAGTATATTTTTTATGGAGTGTTGGGATTAGAAACACTAATCCCAACTAATTTTTTTCTAAAAAATTTTCTTTAACATTGTTATTACTTTTATAATAAAAATGTAAATAGTCTTGAGAATCCAAGTTTGCTGTATCAATAAGTACCCTTGCTCTGTCCTAACAATTCATAATGAGGAGGACAAAAGCTATAAACAAACTTTAGTAACCTATCTGTATGAATAAAATTAATTTGGGGGGTTCCCTCCTCTAAATGTGTCCTATGAAATGAGTAAGTTGTTGTCAGATTTAGAACTGTGTCTAGGTAGATATGACTCAGAACCTAGGGCAAGTGGCGTTCATGGCCTCATGCAGAGGTCCCAGTGTGGCAACTTATAGCACCGAACGGTCATCGTTAGACTCACTCAGCTGTGGACAGAGAAGAGAGAGAATTTTAATTCTGAGCCCAAGTCAATAGTCATTTGACAGGTTCTTTAAACTCTAGGCATTGGTAATGACGGGACTTCTTACTGGGCAGCTCTAGGTAGAAAACGAATGGCAAATTTGAGCAAGGACTTACGTGTTTAATGAGAGAAAACGAGTGGTGCCAGCAACACCTGGGATGCTAGCCAGTCACCTAATAACTTAAAATATCTCACATACCAAAACATGTTTCCATATCACAATGAAAAATAATAATAAAAACGTTTCCATGTTTATTATCATTGTACATCCTGTAACCTTGTTGGTGCCAAACTTGGGGCAATTACGTAGAAATAAAATATTTTGTTACTCATGCAGTTTTTTTTCATGTACTCAGTTGACAGTGTTGGAAAATGGATAAACTCGCTGCTTCTCAAACTGTGCCATCCTACCCGCCTGCCCAAGAATATTAAGTGACACTTTTACTAAAAGTACTAACGCAAGGCTCAGTGGAATATGCCAGCTTTCTAGAGGCTCCTGTCACATCCAGGAGCCTGGCCAATGCATCGCCATCAAGCAGGGACTCAAGGCCTGGACTCTGCCTTCCAGGGGCCTTCTGCTATATCTCGGTAACTTCCTGCCCCATAGTGCTCTCCTGTTGGTCCAAGCCCACCTTACGTTCTCTCCCTCATGCAGCCTCTCTCATGAGCCAACTTTCAGAAAATGAGATTATATAACAAACCAACAAAGGCATTTGCCTTCCCCTTCCTTCTCTCAGCAGTAACAATGGTTCTAAAACTATAGAAAATGAATGTGATTAAAATACAGATCCCTGGAGATGCATTGATGGAAGGAAGGCTTCTAAAAGAAGACCCTAGTGTTCAGCTAGAGAAGCTTACCGCACTACATAAGCTATTTTCTTTTAAGTTGCTGAACAAGTTAAGGCATCTTGAAACTATTTTTAAAGGATAGTTTGACCTCAAAATCAAAATTTAGCACTTAAAACCTCTAAACAAATAGCTGAGATGAAATTACAGCAACATGTTTATTAGTGAAGGATTTTGGGTCAACTGTGAAGTAGAAGTGGATGCTTCATGATAAATAGGAATGGGGTTCTTCCAGCACCATTTAGAGGTGTTACCCGATGGACAGGACAGGCTGTCTGTACACACTCTACCTCCTCATCCTTGCACTGCTCTCTTCCCCTGTCTTTGAATATCTGCTGGGCATGCTCATTTGACTTGTAATATTTAGCTTAATTCTGGTTAGAGAACACTTGAATCCTAAATGATCTCTCCCAAGGTCACACAGTGATCCGTGGCTGGCTGAGCTCTGCCTAACTCTGAAACCTAGGATTTTAAGCTCCGTGTTCTACTGCTTCCTTTTTCAACTGTGAATAACTTTCCTGTGGATTTCTCTGTGTCTTTGGTCATCTCTGTGCTCTAGGACATGGGGAATATTCCAAGCTTCTGCGGGAAGGAGTGATTGGGCCACTGTCAGCAAAATTCACTTCTCTCCCTCCTCCTAATGAAAATGAACATAGACATGAAAACCATGGACGTTGTTTCACTAGGTGTGATATGAAAGCTAAACTAATGTTTTTCAAACAGTTTCTTAGTATTGTCTCCTGGAGGTTCTCTCCTTAGAACACAATTCCCAGGATGGGTCTCAGTTCACAACTCCTGACACTTCTGTGTGACTTCTTCCAGAAAGGATGGCCCCAGCTCCTTCTGCCCAGACTTCTCCCTGACAGAGCTTTTAACATCTTGGTTGAGAAAGTTTGGGATGCTGCTTAAAACCGATGTCTTTAATATCCTGCAGAGTTGGCTTTGAATCTCTACTGCCCAGGTGTGTGACATTGGGTGTAACCTCTCTGAAACTCAGTTTCCTTACCTATGAAGTGAGGGCAGTAACCCTCATAAATGACTGGCTTGAACTTCAATGAGATAATAGGCCATAGGAGACATGAATAATAAGCCAGTGGCCGACTCAGGATTTGAACCCAAGCAGTCTGACTGTAGAGGTTCCCTTGTAACCACCTTGTTGTACAATGTGATAAGGGATACAATGGGCCCATGTGTGGCCAAGTAGGAGAACACAGGAAGGACCTCTAAGCCAGGCCAAGAGGGAAAGAGTCAGGAAACACTTTTCAGGGGTGATAACATGTAAACTAGACGCTGTAGAAGTTAACCAAAGAAAGGGAAGTGGGTTGGAGGTAGGAAGACGGATATTAGGTGGTGAGGGTTGCGGTGAGAGAGAATGTTCCAGGCGGAAGGAACAGTAAGTACAGAAGCCAGAAGGCACCAGCGAGCATGGCACATTGGGTTGCTCATCATAAGTGGCTAGTCCATGGGATAGAAACATTGTTATGTCAGTGCCCCGTGTGTCAGAGTTACTGCGCCAGCTCTCTTTCTTTGGGCATAGAGCGTCCCTGTCTCTAGGGCGCATGGCCTGTGTGGCCGCCTACGGTTACCTTGTGTGCTCTTTGTGATTCCAGTGCACTACAAGCTTCTTGAGGGCAGGACCCAGCCTTTGGGCTTAGTTCCTTCTCCAGAACAGAGCACATGCTAAACACACTGGTATACATTTATCTGTGAATGACTTAGTAAAGCCTCCCCTGTTATTAACAGAAGATGTCAGAAAACCTCTTAGTACCAGGGATACGGAGTGGTGGCTAGGATCTATTTTGACCCTCGGGGAATACCAATGCCACATGGTTCGCGTGGACAGGGAGTACTGGCCGGGGCTCCTGAAGCCAACAAGTGACAGGCACTGCCTAGAATCAGATGGCACCTTCAGAGAAGAGGCTTGCCTTCCATTGGGATGGGCAGGCATGGCTGTTCTGGGCCAGAGTGAATTTGGTTATGTAAATAAAGCTCATTGTTCGAGCCACCAGGGAAATGGTTATTGTTTTTCCTCATTAGAACCAGGACCCTCAGCATGGTCTGATGTGACCATTTCCTGTCCATATCTGGAAATGTAACATTTAACTTCTTTTTTTTTTTTTTTAAATAGAGAAAACACGTAGGCTAAAGATTTTGTAGTATTCGATAGGTATCAATTTTCTCATTGCAGTTTTTCGGATAATAGAAAGGGGTGTGTTTTTTTGGGCACTGTGAAAGATCATAACTAAATGGGTAAGTGGCAGCAGTCCCAGAAGCGGTATTGCCAGCCCCAAATCAAGGCATAAACACCAAGTTGGGAGGCCTTCTGAGGTGACCCTGCTCATTGCTTTCATTTATTGAGATTTTGGTTTTGTAGTAAATATGCATGACTGTATTTTTGGAGATGTTCTTAAAATGCCTTCCTTTGCTCTTGAATGGAGAGTGGTTATAATTTGCGGTGCCGGTGTAATCATTTGCTTGGCTTAATTTATTTTTAACTTTTATTTGGAATGATTTCAAACTTACAAAAATAGAACAAAGAACACTCTTACAGACTATACCCAGGCTGATCTATTGCTATCATTTTGCCCTATTTTATCTATTTATCTATCTATATACTTTTTTTTTACTAAATTGAAAGTAAGTTACATGTCATGTTCATTTATCCTTAAGTCCTTCACCATCCATTTCCTAGGAATAAGGATAGTCTCTTCTATGAGCACAGTATAGTAGTTACCAACCTCGGTAAGTTTGACAGTGAAACAGTTTTGTCCAATTTATGGTCTGTGTTTTAATGATCAGTTAACCCAATATGTCCTTTATACATTTCCTCTTCTAGTATCGTTTCATCTCGTCATGCATTTAGTTGTCCTATCTCTTTAGTCTCCTTTCAGCAGAAATAGTTCTTCGACCTTTGTCTTTATGATACTAATGTTTTTGGAGAATACAATTTCTTTCCCCTTTTTAAATTAAAATGCTCCTCATCTGGGGTACATCTAATGTTTCTCCCTGGTTAGATTAATGTTCTTCATCCTTCAGTGGAGGCATGACTTTTAAGAGTGACTCGGTGACATATCTAGTAATCTAATAGAGGGTCACCTAGTCCCAAATAGCATATCTTTGTGAGCTGGGTGCCACCAGCCTGGAGCTGGAGTTATGGGCTCAGCCCTGCTATTGTCTCACGGTGCCTTCCTCGCCTAGACACCCTTCTGGGCCTTAGTTTCCTCATTTATAAAAGGAAGGGATTGGACAAGATGACCTTTAATAGCCCTCTAGATTAGACATTTATGATATTTTATGAACACTTGATAATAAATGGTTATGTCAAAAGGCAGTTAGTACCCTTACAAAGAGTGAACATAATAATAGCTTAGTTCCCCAGATCTTTGGAGAGCTCGGTCTGGATTTGCAAGCAAAGCTGAAACTTTAAACTAGGAAAGCACATTGTATCTTGATTAGTGAGGGGGAAGATTATATCTTGGCCTGGGCACAAAATGTAGTTTATCTCAGGCAGATAAACTGACACATGAACAGCGAGGTTCCAAGATGCTCATATATTTTAAAATATATACCTAGGATCTAAAGCCTTCTTTCTGGCTGATAACAAGATTCCTGTAATAACATGCATTTAGGGTATTTCCCAAATACCCAAAGGCATGCAAGACTTTAAAGAACACATGTGCATTTCATTGTAGGAACCCACTTTTGTGCTTAATTAAATTTCATTGGGCAGAAGTGGCAATTTGAATTCAATACACTATTATTGTGTCTTATTACCAAATATGTGTTTCAGGCTCCTGCCTGAGATGCCCTGAGATAAAGCACTGAACAGTAGGAAGAAGGAGTCTGTGAAGCTGCCAAAGGCAGGCTGAGCACTCCCCAGGGCAACCCCCAAAAACCTAGAAAGAGGAACATGAGCGCTCCCAGGAGGTGCAGGTTCATGATGCCGAAGGTTACTCAAGTAACCCTTCCCCATTGAGGAGCTCTATTCAATACTGGCAAATGGCTGGAGAACCTTTCTGACATCTGTTCTTGGGCACTCGGTTGGGCTCTCAGCCATTTATGTTGGAAGCAGGGATCACTGTAGAGTTGTGTAGCATTAACAAGGTATTTGTGCTTATATTCCACGGGAGGCAGCCTGGAGGAAGGAAGGCAGGGAGAAACTTAGGAGGTAGAGAACCTGAGTTCAAATCTGTCTTTAACACACACGGCCTTCGGCAAGTTACTTAGCCTCTATGAGTCTCCTTAGTCTGTGAAATGGGCTTTTAGTGGCTGCTGTTGTTGTAAGGATTAAAAAAGATCTAGATTTATAAGCTGCCTTCCTGGCATGGATTAGGCACTCAACATGTAATTCTTTGTTGTTTTTCCCCTTTCTTTTGAAATAAGTAGGTGGGACAAGTATTGCTAATCCTGTCTTCTATGGCAGAAAATGGAGGCTCATAGACTTTTAAGGTCACTCAACCGGTGAGGTTGCAAAATGGATTTGAACTTGTGATTTTTCACTAGCCCATTAATGTTTATCTTCCTTGCAAAGCTGTCTCCTGGAAGTTTGTTATATCACTGAGCCAATTTCAGCAAGGCTTGTGGGAATTTGTTTTTTAATTGACTTATTTTTTTAAATGGTTTTGATTTACAGAAAAATTGCAATGATGGTACAGAGTTCCTACATACTCCTCATACAGTTTCCCTGAATGTTAGCATCTTACATCACTATGGTACATTTGCCACAACTAAGAAACTACCATTGGTACATTGCTATTAACCATTAATGACTACATTACTAGTAACTGAACTCTACACTTTATTTCAATTTCACTATCTTTTCCCTGACATCCTTGTTCATTTCCAGGATGCTCTGTTACATTAAATTGCCACTTCTCCTTAGCCGCCTCTGGTCTGTGACAGCCTCTTAGCCTTTCCTTGTTTTGATGACCTTGACAGGAGCGCCTTGTTTAGCGCTGGGTGAGATTTTTTCATGGTTACATGGGAGTCATGGGTTTGTGAGAGGACATGTTGATCTGTACCATCCTCAACTGAGATCAGTCTTGTGATGTTTATCCTACCAAGCACAGAACTCAACTCCAAGGTAAAACCTTTGGCCACATCCAGGCTGCTCAAAAGATTCCCTCACATTCTATCTGATTACACACAAACATGAGATAGAGAAAAGGCACAACAGTAATCCTTGCAAAGTAACAGCCTGCCTTGTTGGAAAATAAGTTGGCAAATGTTGGAGGAGAGATGACATGGGACGAGGTGGAGCGTATCAGGCTGGTAGGTTGGGGCCAGATTTTCAAGCATCTGTCTGTCTACCTTGTTGATGAATTGGTGCTTTATTCTGTAGGTTTTAAAGTAACATTCACGGGTTTTAAGCAGGGGAGTGGCATGATGAGACTTATATTCTAGAAAGATTACTCTGAGATGATGCTTTGGAGATGGGAAGGAAGCAGGGAAACTGGTCAGGAGACTCTTGCAACAAGGAGATGATGTGGGTGTGAATTCACTATTAACTGATGTCTCTTACATCTACTTACTGTCTCGTTTGCTTGGTAAGCACCTAGTTCATGTTATGTGCTGTATATGCAATCAAATTATACGGTTCTGAATGACAAATAATCTCACTTTATTAGACCAATACAGAATCAGATAAGTGAGGGCAATAGGGAAGTGTTACTTGAGATGCAAAACAGGGGAGTGCCGAGGATATGAGGGCCACTGTCTGCGGTGCCAGCCTGAGGAATCCAGACCACAGCCTCCAGAGCGGCAAGAACTGGTGCTGGGAAGCACAAGTTCATATTTGTATTTCCCCTTCCTTTGCCTCCTGATCCCCATGCCTCTTGTTGATTCTGCCGTCTGCAACATGCATGGATGCAAAGAACTCACCTAGGAATTATCTACTGATGTAGTCATGCTTTTAGCAATCTCTATTAGCCTTATTTGACAAACTGTCAGAAATCAGGGACAAAGAGAAATCTTTATATTACAGGTTTAGATGTTAAATCCTGTCATAAACTGCTCAGTGATACTTCATAGAAGGAAAAATATATTTGATGAACAATGGAGTCAAGTTAAAACAAGAACTAGAGCATATTCTGTTCTTTGGCAGCTGTTCCTCTGCCAAGTATAGACGTTCTACAGTTTTTAGGGCCACATACGAGGCTGGGGCTTAGATGGTGCCAGGCCACCTTGGGCAGATGAACAAAACTCACAGAGCTGTTGGGGGTCAGAAGGTGGTGCAGGGGTGACTGTGGACATGATTTAAAGAACACCTACAATTGGCTCTATTTGGGGCTAACCTACTGAATGGCTGGTGGTTTCAGTCTCTCTACATGTGGCAGTGATCGGAACAGCAACAGGCATCAAAGCAGAGCAGAGAGGTCCCGGCTAAATTGGGAGAGCTGAGTTCAGGTCCAGCCTCCAAACATAATCCCTGTGAGACTTTGGCAAAGTCACTTCAGCTATCAGGGGTTATTTTTTTAATCCATCAGTAAAATGAGAGGGTTGGGTTAGATCATCTCTAAGTTCCTTTCACCCTGACCAGTCTTTTCCCATGATGCCTAATCTGTGAAGAGTTACTAACAGTTTGTATATAGTTGTGAGGGATTAGTGTTCTCTGTAGCACAGGTAATATGACCTACCTCACAAAGATGTTTGAAGGAATATTTAAAGTGAGATTATGAGTGAAAGTCATTGGCATAGAACCTGTAAACAGTGGGTTCTTAGGAAATCCAAGTATCCTTAGCAGATTTCCCATCTATTAAAAATGCTTACTGAGCACCTACTATGTGTCAGGAAGTATTGTAGGAGTTGGGTCCACAATAGTGAATGAAATAGAGGAATTTGCTCCCTCCATGGATCTTTCAATAAAGAGGCTAATGAATACACCCTGACAAAACATTTCTTCCCTTTCTCCTTTCTGGCTCCTTCCTCCCCACTTCTCTTTAACTCATTTGCTCTCAGCTCCTGTTATAAATCCTAGTTGGCAAGCATCTAACCCTAAGAGTAATAGATTGAAGACCGGAAGTCCTTGTGTGTGAGACTGAATATGGCCAGGGTTTGGGTAAGAGTGTGGATAAATGAGCCTGAATCATGACAAGAGTATGAACAGAGTTACCCAAAGTTAAGTGGACGCCAGGGCTGTACTTCAGGATCCCCAAATCTAAGAATGTTGTCAACACTATACTGGTTCCTTCTATAGATGAAATACCTGGAAAGCCATTCACAGAAGAGTGTATAAAGAAAACAAAAAAATTTTATGACTCTACAGTCAACCCACATTTACTCAACACCATCTGGGGCAGGTTGGGAAAGGCCTGAGGTGAATAATACTTAATTTCTATGCTCTAGGAGCTCACATTTTCCTGGAAGAGGCAGGCATGAATCTCAATATAATGTGCTAAATGCTTTTATAGATATACAAACCCAAGAAGATGAACAATGTAAAGCAAACTATTTTGACATTGCCATTTTAAACCTGCGGAGGTAAAACTAAAAATTCTTCTGAAGTTCAACAACTCTAAAAATTATTTATTTTTAGGTAAAGAAAAACCCACAACTAAATATTGCAGGTAGAGATAGTCAACATATTGATAACAATCAATATATATATTGATTAAAAATTGACAAAATATTAAATTACCTTAATGTGGTTTTTATCTGCAAAATTTATCCAGTTTTTAAAAAACAAAATGGCCTTGCTAAAATAGCCTCAACAACAACAAATCACAATGGCAGAAGGTATAATTTATAAAACTTAATATAGGGGGGAAAAGCCTATAAATTAAAAAATGTCTTTACTGTGATGCATATGGAACAGACCCTGTGGACATAACTGAAGAAAATATTAAAATAAAAAAAATGCATATAATTTTCCATGGCTAGAAAGAACATTGATCAAGGAATTTCAATGGTATAATGGTCTGCCTATAGAAAACACATTTTGGAGGAAAATCCATCAGTGTTGAAGTTCATTAAAGGTGAACTATGTGGGTCACAGAACAGAGTATAAAAGGCAGGTAACAGATTTGGAGGAACAACAGAACATATCTGACACATGTGTTTTCTCTAATAAGTCAATAAAGGCTCTTTATGTACATAATGTTATCCAACTCATTTTTGTGGACCCCAGAGCTGTGATTAGCATATTGCATACTGTGGTTTCTTTGGTAATGTTTTGTTGAGTGAATGACAAATGAATAAACAAATGAAAATAAAAAGGATAGTAGACCACTGATCCTCAAAGCATCACTAATCACCTTGGAAAATAATACCTCCTATCAGTTTGCACTGTAACCTGTTTTCATGATCACCCCTCTCATCAGATGATAATTTCCTAAAGAGCAAGGACCATTTTTTTCATGCATATGTTTATATCGAGTGCCTGTAACTAAGCAGGCATTCAGAGAATGTTTGCTAAATAAATGAATGACAAAATTTTATATTAAGGGTCAGGTTACTTAGTCTAAGAAAGCTGAGATGTTTCCCTCATATCTCATTTTCATCACAATAGAAGTTTAGATGAGCCAGGGGTATGTGGTTTTGGACCTTCTAACCTTGTAGAATCAGAGTCTGATTAGGAAATATACTCCGTAAGGGCAACACTTACACCATTTAGAGGAAAATATGATATAAGATGATGTCTACTGAGGGCTCTCCCCAGGGTGGGTTTCTATCCCCTGTTTTCCTGGAGATCCCTGGCTCCGGTTGCTCTGTTCCCCTCAGCACAGCTTTGGCCCAGCCCTGACAGCAGCTTGGAGGCAGAGAGGAACATTGCTACATGAAGTAATTTAGATAGGATTTTTAAAAAGTCTCATCTTGGCACAAACCCTGCAAGAGCCTGGGTTTAACCTGTTATTATAACTTTGCAAGGACTAAAAAATAGGCTGCAGGCTGGAAAACTGCACAGGCTTGGGAAGAAGGAACTTAAATTGAAGCCTGCAGACAAGCCACTCACCGTAAAATAAAAGGGAACTCAAAGGAGTGAAGTGTGTTTGTCAGTTTGTTAGTGGAGCGTTCTCACATCTGCATATTATTACAAGGAAAACACTGAGGAGTTTCCTCTTTGCTCTAATTTATGAAAAGGATAGGTACTTGGAATTTCACAGCTATAGAGTCTGTAGCCCAGGATGGTTGGGAGTTCTCGGTATTAGGCCAGGGGTTCTGAGGGTCCGGTCCGTCATGGTTTGTTATTACAAGGCCCCCTCAGAGTTCCCATCTTCGGTAGGTCTCCGCGGTCCACTTCATTATCTAGCCCTGAAAGGCTACAGGGTGTCTGCTGACCTCACCCCTAGAAAAACTAGTATTTAAAGCGATGGGAGGTGCAGAATCCAGCTTTGTTGTCATGCAGATGGAATGTTATATGAATTCGGACGAGTTATTCAACTTCTCCAAGCCTCAGTTTCCTCATTTGTTGAATGGTGGTTGAATGAGGAAAAGTATGTAAAGCATGCAAGCCAAGCACACAACCAATGCCCCTAAGCTGTCATTAGAAATGAGGACCAGAGGTGGACGTGACTAACTCCAGGTCTCAGGCACACGATGCACACGCATGTCAACTTTTCAATCCAGCATCTTTTAATGTTTGTTTGCTTTTAAATTTATTGAGATAAAATTTACATAATGTAGAATTAACCGTTTTTAATTGAACAACTCAGTGGCGTTTAGTACATTCATAGTGTTGTGCAACCACCACCTCTATCTAGTTTCGAAACATTTCCATTATTCCAAAGTAAGTCTCTCCCCATTCCCTTGTCCTCCCAGCCCTTGGCAACCATCAGTCTGTTTTGTTTGTATGGAATTTTCTCTTCTGGATATTACATATAAATGGAGTCATATGTTATGTGGTCTTTTGTGTCTGGTTTCTTTTACTTACCATAATATTTTGGAGATATATATTTTTAAAATCTGGAAATATATATTTTTCTTTTTAAGATTAAATTCACATATAATAAAATGTACACATTTTAAGTATAGAGCTTAAAGAATTTTCAGAAATGTAAAGACTAGTACAATCACTACATAATTGAAATACAGAACATTTTCATTTGCCTCAGAAAGTTCTTTTTTAAAAATAAATTTAATTCTAAGTATTTTATGTTTTTAAAAATATATATTTATTTCAGAGAGGAAGGGAAAGGGAGAGAGAGATAGAAATATCAATGATGAGAGAGAATCATTGGTTGGCTGCCTCCTGCATGCCCCCCCCCCCACCCACACACTGGGGATTGAGTCTGCAACCCAGGCATGTGCCTTTGACAGGAATCGAACCGGGGACCCTTCAGTCTGCAGGCCGACACTCTATCCACTGAGCCAAACCAGCTAGGGCAGTATTTCATGTTTTTGATATCATTATAAATGGTATTCTTTCTAAAGTTTTATATTTTAATTGCTTGTTATTTGGTATAGAGAAGTATAATTGAATTTTATATATTAACTTTTATCCTGAGACCTCAATAAATTCACTTATTCATTCTAATAGGATTTTTTTTTGGGGGGGGAGGTAAATTAAAATGTTTTTTCTACATAACCAATCCTGTCCTCTGTGAATAAAAGATAATTTGACTTCTTTTTCCCAATCTGCGGGACTTTTACTTCTTCTTGCCTTATTGCTCTGGCTAGGACCTTCAGTGCATGAGACTAGAAGCATGAGAGTGAAATATAGAAATAATGAGTCTGGAAATGAAGACTTGGGTGTTGGCTACAATGATAAAATAAGAGATGCAAAAGGAAACAGAAAAGGAAACAGATATGGAAGGGCTGATGACTCTCATCAGCACAGACAGAAGACAAGCCCTCGCAATGACATATCCTCAAGCCCCTACTCTTGTCTTTTGGGATCCAGCCCAGACCCCATAGTATGACCTAGGGTGTTGGATTCCTAGAAAGTTTATTTATTTATTTATTTATTTATTTATTTATTTATTTATTAGCAATTGTTAGGTACTTAGTCTCTGTTTCCTCAACATGTTATTTCTAATTATAGAATCACATGGACACAATTTAGGAATGTTTACTACCCAGGAATTTTGATTTCGACCAACTGGTTTGTGCTGTAGTTGTGTTTTATAAACTGACTTATCAACTGAGTAAAATAAAATCCATTCAAAGACTGGCAATTTTAGTGAGCTGGAGATCATCTAATTTTTTCACTCCCTGGACTTTATTTTTCTTAGGTCTTAAGACATCCTCAAAAGGTTGAGTTTACCTAGACTTTCCATGTACATTTTCATTTTTGTTCCTCACAGAGCCCCAAGTAAGCAAATCCAAAAGCATCCCTTCTTCTAGTTGAGTAAACTGAGGCTCATGTTTTTCTCTTTTCCCAGATTTTCCTTCCTCCCACTGACCAGTGATGAACTCCTACCTATTCCTCAAGACCCAGGTAAGTTCACAGGCTCAGTGAAGATCTCGGTGCATCCCGGAGAGTCCTCTGCTCTTCCTTCCTGTGAGTTTTCCCTCTACCTTGTCCATATTTCTAAGAAATGAGATACAACAGTATCATCCAGATGTACTGAAAGTATTTGTATATATATAATCATTTAACTCTTGAGGCAGGAAGTTGTGTCTTAGTCATCGCTTTACTGCAGGTCCTATGTGAATGCTTGCACATATTAGATGGTCAAAGACTTTTGCAGCAAACAAACAGGGAAAAAAAACCCCCACAGCCCTGGGAAAGTCTTCTGTTAAACATACCTTATATAACTAGGATAAAACTGCTACACATTTGCATGTTGTCTCTAGGTTAGATGCACTACTAAATAGAAATAACTGTCAGTATTTAATGAGATTTCTCTGCCTGCTGTCATGCTGCAGAAAGGGAGCATTGCCACTGCTTGTAGAATTTATTGACATGGAAGATTACATGTTGCTTTTGGAATGCACACCATGAAATAGAAAAGGAGAGGCGAGGGAAATGGGCAAAAATATGGACATGTTGGTAAATATTTATCTTTGAAAATTATATTGGAATATATTTGATTTAAATTAATGATTATAGGTCACAGACTAAATTGCCCACTCACCTAGATGACAACTTCACAGATCCAGATGTAAATTCTGACTATTCCACTTGCTTCCACTGTGAGATCCCAAGCTTTTTTGAGCTTTTTTATCTGTCTCTTAAATGGAGGCAATGCATGCCTGCCCAAATACATTCTGTTTTTGAGTCTCAAATTTCACAATGCTTCAGAAGTACTTTAGAAAATTATAAACTTACACTATGACGCTATTTTGTATGTTTATGGGGTGGAGGGTCATGTGGGTACTTATGTGAGTATTTGTGAATGTGTTAATGTATGTATATATAGGAGAAGCCTGGAATAGTAAAATCAAAAATACCTTTTTTACCTTTTTTCTATGTACCTTTATTGATTGGCAGACTTCCTTACAATATGCAGGCATTTCTTCAGTTATAAGCCTTTAATTATCTTTTTTTCCTAAAGTTAGTAAAATAGGAATATTCTAAGAGCTTAATAAATTTATATATCTCTAGGTCACAGTAATTTCTATGATGTTTTGGTATAAAGCTTATGGTTTGGGGAGAATGTTTATAGTAAAAAGCCAATGAGACCATATAAGTTATTAATTTCTACATTTAAATTGCATTGTGCTCTGAGAATATTGACCTATATGATTTCTACTTTGGGGAATTGATTTTGGCTTTATCTAGCAGTCAAATATGTGATCTATATTTGCAAATGTTCCAGAAGACCTTGGAAAGAAGGTATGTTATCTGTCTCTTGCCCTGCAATCACTATGTGTATACTAAACGAATGCAACTTTATTAATCACAACTTCCTTATCCTGGGTTATCTTTTATCTACTTGAATGACCGAGGTTGAAGTGGTACTTTCAATAGTTGTGCTTCTGTACATTTTGTGCAGTATTTCTAACACATATGTATGTTTATTATTGAAATCTCTGTGGACTGTGCTTTGTTTGGATGTGCGAGGACATTCCCTGTCCAGTTTGATGCTACCTGCTGCATATTTTCTTTTGCCTGAAAATAACCTTGTGACTCCTGCTTCCTTATTGTTGTGGCTTGCTAATACCAACTGTGCCTTGCCCTGTCTTTGCATTTTAATCTTTTAAAATATTTTAATATTTTGGTTTCAGAGGTGTCTCTTGGTGTTCGGTCTTGAATTCTGACCATATATTTGTTGTCACAATTGCTACGTTTGGTCTTATTTCTATGATGCTTCCATACTGATTTATTGCACTAGAGCTTCATTCTCCAAAGCGGGGTGCATGTACCCCAGTTGGTGCACAAGATCATTCATTGGAGATCCAAAAGAAAATATTATTTTTTACTTAAAAATTTTAAAAGGTATTAAGCTCTACTAATATTCAATCTAAATTGATGCTGGTCCGCTGTGCAGGTCTGCGTGTAAGGCAGAGCCACTCAGTTTATTCATAGTAAGCGAGGTGGAAGAGAGTGCGTTCCAGATGTTGGGGTGAATGATGGGGACATTTTACATTTTGCTCTCTTTCCTGACTCACTGGAGTTTAAGTGGATTTGAGGGTTACTTCATTTACTTTTATGAGGCTAATTCACAAAATTGGCAAGGATCTTAAAATGATTCCTTAAAAAAAAAAAGCAGCTTAAAGTAATATCCCCAATGCAAATACAGGAGAACAATGATAACAACCCTCTCCTCCCTCTTCCCATTTCCCCATCCTAGCCCCTGTTTTCCCTTCTCTTCCCCCCCCCCCCCCCCCAAAAAAAAGGCCTAGCTAAATCTTTCCTTTTTCCTGGCAGGAATTCACCATCAGCCACATTATGAGGTAATAGAGTGTTTTCAAAACGGATGTTTGGAAATGTTTCCCGGTGTTTCCATTGCCATCTGATACATTGCTGAAAATGATATAAATGTTACACCTATAAAAAATAATCTCTCATATCAACACACTTAAGAAACCTGAAATAGAAATTTTATCCTGTTTAAAAGTTTTAGAGAATTTAAACCCATTTGTTGAAGCACGATAGTATAACATGTACTGATTCCTTTTCAAAGACAATTGATGGATATAATGGAAAGTGGAAATTTACTACCAAATTTCAACAATAACAGGTACATAATTGGTGGGGGGAATAGGACTTAAGTGTTGTGATTATTAAGTGTAGCTAGTGCCATATGTCTTAGCCTTGAGTTTTTCTCTCTTTGTGAAGGATCTTACTTAGGTACTACTGTAGGCATAAAAGCAAAGTTTGAAATAAAAATGGACTCCCAATGGCACTTTGGAATTGCTATGTTGTGGAACCAAGATTTTAAAAAACAGTGAAAGCAAATTGAATCATTCTGTTGCCACTAAAAGTTATTCTTACTAAGGTGAAAGAAAATAGTGGTTTATGTTATTGATACATGCAACAAAATGTATTCTAAATTAGTGTTAATTGTAGGTTTAGCTTACCCTTTTGGTGATTCTATTATCATATGTTCTATAATGCATACACATATATATATGGGCATATAACAGTACATACATTTATATATGACTTTTAAGAAGTCACTATATTGGAGATACATTGCTCAAAGTCTTACAGTTAAAATTAAAAGTTTTCCCTTTAATTAAAAATATTTTTCTCTAATTACTGATAATGAGAATTAAAGAATAATAATTTACATTGCATAAGAAATTTAACATACTTTTCCCATGTCCTAATTTTTATTGGTAATAATTTATGACTTTGACCCAAATGATCATTTTCATCATGTAGCTTCTCTTTTAAGCATTATTATTAACATCTGTATTAAGTTTAAGACCATATTTATAATTATTAAAATAGTTCTTTGTGTAGTTTCATTGGCATCACTGAGGCTTTTCTACCACAACTGCCACATTCTTGAATTTTAAAATTGTGCTTTATGTCTTGATTAAACCTTCCAGCAATTTTTTATCTCTATGTGCTTTTCTGGGAGCATATATGGGTGACTTAATTTCCATGTCTTATATCCCTCCGTATAAATCTTCCAGCCTCCTATTCATAACGTAGTTGTTTACTTGTAGGATTCTTTGTCTCAATCTTTTCCCCTCAAAATGCTCTGGATTTCATTCCATTGTTTTCTGGAAGTTTGCAATAGAGGGAAGTCTGTTTTGTCTCCATTGTATTTTTAATGTGATTTCCTCCTGAATTTTACACTCCTTGCTGCTTCTACTGGTTCCTCCTGGGCTCACTCCTATGGCCACAGTTATCTGCTGCTCCCTTGGGACTAGAGGGTCTAAGGTGGCCTCTGATGGCTTCAGGCGCAGTCTGGGGCCTTGGAATGGGCTGTAACAAGGTCTTTCTCCATCCCGTCTCTCTGATGACCCAGGCCCCCTTACATGAAGAAGGGGACAGACGATAGGTACAGACAAGATCTCAAGGTCTAGGCTCTAGATCTTTGTTTCTTCTGCCACATTCTGTTGGTGCAAACAAATCACAAGGCCATCCAGGTTTTATCCATTTCTAGTAAAAGGTGTGATATTGTGATTAATAATAAGAAATATATACAGACAGTCCCTGACTTACCATGGTTCAACTTAAAAGGATTTTTTGACTTTATGATGGTGCAAAAGCATTATGCATTCAGTACTTCGAACTTTGAATTTTGATCTTTCCCCGGGATAGTGATATGTGGTTCTGTACTGATGCCCTGTATAAGCAGCGAGCTGCCCGGCCAGGAGAGTAAACAACCAATACTTTCCACCTGCAGCGTTTTTTGGACATTGTGTTCTAAGCACTTTAAGGTAGGCTAAGCTATGCTATGGTGTTCAGGGGACTAGCTGTTTTAAATGCATTTTTGACTTATGATGGGTTTATTGTGACATAACTTTATGGTAAGTCTGGAAGCATCTATATTTGATCTTCATCCCTTTTCAGGCACAGGGCTCCTAAAACTCTTGGAACCTCCAAAGTGATATCTTTTCACATGCGAAAGAGATGATTGATGGCTGGGGACTCCTGAATAAGCCTCAGAATAGGGGGCGGTCACCAGGGGAACCAACCACATAATTAGAGGGCTGGAAATTTCAGTCCTATCCCTGGATCTCAAGGGAGAAAGGGGCTAGAGATGACTCAGTGACCAATGACTTAGTCAATCGTGCCTGCACAAGGAAGCTTGCATCAAAATCCTGCCTGGGCTTGGAGAACTTCCATGTCGCTGATCCCATGGAGGTGCTGGGAGGGTGGCCTGCCCCGAGAGAGCTTGAAAGCAGTGTGCTCCTGCCCCCATACCTTGCCCTGTGCATCTCTTCCTCCTGGCTGTTCCTGAGGTGTATCCTTTTATAATAACTGGTAATCTTGTTAGTAAAATGTTTCCCTGAGTTTTATGAACCATTTCAATAAACTATGAAAACCAAGGAGGTGGTTGTGGGAACACTCCCCCATTCCCTACCCCACCTCCACCCAGATTTATAGCTGGTCAGTCAGAAGCACAGATGACAACCTTGACTTGTGCTGAGCATCTGAAGTGGGGGCAGCCTTACAGGACGGAGACCTTAACTTGTGGGATCTGATGTTGTCCCCAGATAGACAGTGTCAGGATTTAGTTGAATTGTAGGACACCCCATTGGTGTCCACAGAGAACTGCAGAATTGCTTAGGGTGGGGAAAAACAACACACATTTGGTGTCAGAAGTGAAGTATTGGTGTGCGTGGAGTAGGGTGTGAAAAACAATTTCCCTTTATTTGTCGAAGGGAGTGTAGGGAGGAAATAGAGCTTTTGCTTTCGAAGGCACTGCCCAGTCACATCGCACAGGGGCGTGGCTATTGGGAGGGACGGAATTTGCAGCCATTACATAATCTAGCACACCAACAAAGCCCAATACAAATGTAACAAATGGAAGTGCATGTTCCCCTCTACTGGACGTTGCAGCATACAGGTTCCCTCCATCCGCGAGGACCCCTGAGTCCTCTGTCTCTAGGCAGCCAAGGCGGTCAGATGCGCTGCAGAGGGCGCACCGTCTTCCTGGGGTCCCTTGCCCGGAGGGATGCTTCACTTCCGCTCATACCCCTTTGGCAAGAACTGTTCATATGGCTGTACTCGGGTGTGAAGGGGCAGATGCCTCCTGGGAATAATAACAGAAGGAGGACCATGAGTTTTTGGTGGACAATTAGCCATCTATGCTGCATTCTACAACTGTGTTCTTTTTACTTCCACTGCCTGACTGCCACAGGGACTCGCTCAGAAATCCCCCCCGGGATCTCTCTGAGACACAGATGAGCATATTTGCATTTTTATTTCTTAGAATAAGTGCAGGGGCGGGCAAAAGCACGTTTACAATTGTTCATATGGAAAATAATACAATAAGTAATAAGTAATAATACCAGAATAAACTCTGTGTTTTGCAAACTCACAACTGTAAATCTACTTTTGCCCAACCCTGTATTTCAGAGGAAGCATTTCGTCTCTTCAAGCATTTCTTGTTCGGAGTTGCAGCACTTTTTAGGGACTTAGGATCCCCATAACTGCCCTGTTTGGGGTGGCCTTGGATGCCTGAAATGGCTTCTCACTTCTGTTGTTAGCACTTTCTCCCTGGCTCCAGGAGAAAGCCTAGCAGCGGAAGTAGTATTTTGTAGCCCTGGCCAGGGAGCTCAGTTGGCTACAGCATTGTCCCAATACAACAAGGTTGCGGGTTTGATCCCCAGTCTGGGCACATATAAGAATCACCCAATGAATGCATAAATAAGTGAAACAACAAATTACTGTTTCTCTCGCTCTCTCTATCTTTCTCTCATCAATCAACAAAAAAATTTATTTACATAAAATAAAGAAGTAGCATTTTGATTGTAGGGTTTTCCTATTCCAAGGTCTCTTTCACCCCCTGAAGTGGTCTTACAGGAATTGTCTGGGTCCCTCCACTTCCTTGCATTCTCTCTGTCACGGGGCAGTCATGAACGTAGCCTACATTGTGCCTCCAGTTCCTCACCATCAGCCTATATGAAATATGCATTCCCTAACGTGTTGGGCATGTGCATGGCATTCTTCCTATTTTCCGACACTGATGCTGGTTTTTCCCTAATTTTATATCCTTTGGTCATCCCATTCGACGGAGGGTGGAGGGCTGAGTGTTGGACGCCTGCACTTACATCACCCTCAGATGCAGAGGAATTACACAGTCTTACATTGAAATGCTGTGGAAAGTATATGGCCTGTGATATCAGTTTCTTTAAAACACCTTGTAAACTTTCACTTTTGCAGAACTATCATAAATCTGTTTAATTCAACAGTTTACTCCAGTATTGCACTTAGAAGTACAGCGTTTTACTGCTTGATCGAAACTGCACTGTTGGAAGTTGCTAAGAATACCATTGGTTGCAGCTACATTTCTTCATATCTGATCATCAAACATCGTGAGAACTCACATGTGTGTCCACTTAGTGCCTTGAGGCTGCAGCTGGCCCAGAAGTGGTGCTGAGCACTGGGGTGCAGGCGTCAGGAAGACACTCTGCCCTCAAGCTGCTCATAGTCATTGAGGAGCAGACAGAATTTGAGTCAGCGTGACTATGTGTTGGAGAATGAACCATTGTGCTCTCTTTGCTCTCCCCCCAACATGTGCCCATTCTTCAGTGGTTTTCACACTGACTTTGGGGAACAGGGTTGAGAGGGTCAGAACTAACCCGTGAGCTTTCTTTTTGTTTTTTCAACCTTCAACACAGGCTTTTGAGACCCCCAAAGGCAGGCTTGAGGAAAGCAGGTTATAAACTTTATGCCCATGCAAAATTTTGAAAGAGTTCTCTATCTCACTTGGGGGGCGGTTAAGGGGGCCTGCCTTTGGGGGAGGGGAGAAAGGACCCTGCAGAGCTGGTGGTGTGAGATGGGGATCAGATCTGGGAGTCCCTGTGAAGGACAGTGAGGGCCACACTGTGGATTCTCTGTGTCTTCTTCAGTCTAAGACCTTGCTGAGCTGTGAGAAGTACCTTTTGCCCTCTTTTCCATGGCTTGGGGTAATTCTATATCCCCCTCAAAACAAACGCACAAACACACAAAAAGTGCTGAGGGCCAGAACACCCTGAGAAGCAATAGATGATGTGGAAGAGGAAGCCTCGGTTGGCTTAGGGCAAGAGTGAGCTGGAGGGAAACCCACAATGTGAGATTCCGAAACAGATTTTTATGTAGATGGCTGCTGGGCAATGACAGAAGGAAATGGTGCCAAGAGGGGCCAGCAAGGTGGGGGGTGTCACTATGAGTGGTCTGACACCTAAACCCATGTCCTTCTGGGCAAGGCCAGCAAGGGGTGACTCTGATTACATAGGTGGAGTGAAGATGGTTGTGGCATTTAGAAACGTAATTTTTATATTCAGTATGAAAGCACCATCCAACAAAAGACTCCTAAATGTGTTTATATGTAAAGTTTTTTTGGAGGTATATGTATAACCATGTGTTTAATGAAAACTACCTTAATTAAAAAAATAATTTCATAAATTCATTATCATCCTGGAGAAAGCTAATCTCTAAAGCACACAGAAGGGAAAGATGATGAGCATTCTAAAATTGAGCATAGTTCTGGTCAGGTGGTTCAGTTGGTTGGAGTGTTGTCCAGTACACCACAAAGGTTATGGGTTAGATTCCCAGTTAGGGCACATATCTAGGTTGCAGGTTCGATCCCCAGGCGGGGTGGATACGGGAGGCAATTGATCAATGTTTCTCTCTCTCCCTCTTTCCCTTCCTCTCTCTCTGAAATCAATATAAACATATCTCGGATGAATATAGAAATTCTATAAAATTGAGCATAAAATATATATTATGTATGTAGTATATAAACATATTTCTACCTATAGGGAAAGTATGGTTTGTGGGATTTTGGGAGGGTTTTCTTTCTAATTTTTCAAGTTTTAAATAATGAACATGTATTTTACAATTAGAAAAAATATTATAATTCTCTTGAAAATAGGGAATTGAGATGTTCTGATGAATAAAGATATTTTTCTATAATTTTTTGTATAAATTATCTTGGCATATCTATCAAAATAACAAATGAAAACCTGAAATTAAGGTTGTTTTAAAAATATTTTTATGAGCTTTGTGTTAAGGGGGAGATTTTTTTGTTCAACACCTTTAAAAATTATAACTATATTTAAAAATTTGTCATTTTCATCATGGCTAATAACTTCTAAATACTATTGCTCTTGTAAAAAGAAAAAAAAAGTGATTCTTTGTTCTTGAAACCAAAGAGAAAGAATCATATGGCTCTGTTTCTTCTAACTTACTTCATTCAGCTTGACTTATTTTGACGTCTATTCCATGTCCTGTTTCAATAACCTGCTTGACATTGATCTCAACATTTCATGGTGGGAAGAAATTGCTCTGAACATTTGTACCTTGTTCTTACAGTAAATGAAGTGCCACATACATTTCATATCTTTTCCTGCTAACCTATAACCCCTTGAAGATTGTGGTACTTTTCCATTATTAGCTCAAAGACATTTATCATTCTCCCTCTTGATTTATGCTGAGACCTCAATGATTGAGCCATGATTCTCAGGGTCATTACATAAAATTGCGTAAGTGCTTCATGACCAAACATAATTTCTTTAAACTTCCTGATGACAAACTAAAGAAGAAGTTGGTTTCCTAGCTTTTTCCTTTATAAAAGGACTGTGTTATTATAGTGGCACAGTTTTAGCTACTGTGGTTTGATCTTCTGGGTGTGAAAAGTACAAATTTAGACTTTAGAAATGACATTTTATAGTGGAAAGGGTACCAGTGTTAGAAATAACAGACCTGAGTTCTCATTCAACACTCAGAGATTTACTTGCTTACTCTTCTTAGACAAGTTACTTCACTTCTCTGAGTCTCTATTTTCCATCTTAAAGTGGGATTTAAAAACAACTGTCTTTCAAAAGTGTTAGGAGGATGAGAAATACACCGAGTACCTTGTGTGTAGTAAATGTTCAGCACATGTTAGTAATAGTTTGTTCATATCTGTGCTTTCTGCTCTGTCAATTCCTATGGTGGTAGCATGGCTAGCACTTCCTGAATGTGAATTACAGCCATGGCTCTGAGTGCTGGAATTCAAGAAGGCATGGTTTGGGACACAGAAGCTCTTATCTGCCTAGTGGCCTTGAAAATTCAATTGCGTGCTTATTCATACATTTGCAGTAATTAAGTCAGAGAGCTGCCATACTTGACATTTGAACTACTTTGAAATACAACCCAAAGTCAGAAGATTGCCTTGTCATGTTAACTGTGAAACACATTGGTTTTTTAAGTTCAGAAGCTATTCATTGAGCACCTCTAAAGGAACCTGGATACAGAGTAAAAAGGACAGGCAAGGCCCCTGGTTGCATAGGAATGGCTTTTGAGTGGGGAAAGAGTTAAGGGGGTGGGGGGAGAAACCCAGATAAGTGAATAAATAAAATACACATTGGAGCTTGTTGGAAGTGTTGGTGGCTGGAGAGTAACAGATGACTTATTGAGATAGAGTGATCCTACTCCTGGAAGGCCTAGGGCAGGGGCTGACATTTAAGCTTCAATAAGAAAGGGCAATTTCTGCAGAGTAGGCACCAGTCTGGTATAGGAAGTCAGAAAAGCATAAGCAAAGAAGTCTAGGCACATGGATTATATGATGGACATCCAGGCTATTGTCAGGTCCATTATAAGCTTTTCTTCTATCATTCCACTTGTTGGATAAGAACTGGTGAAGTGAGGTGAGACTTGTGACAATTTGTGGCTTTTGTTAGCCCTTTATTAAAATATTATTGAATAAGGTAGTCCAGAAGATTATATGAGGGCAACATCCCTTCACTACTATCCTGGAGATTCCCTTTGATGCCTTTTCATGTTAGATGCTCTCATGTCTTCTCTTTCATTTACTCTCTTGTTTTGATGGGAAACATCCTGTACTAGTTTCCTGAGGAAAGATATATGGAAAATAATATTTTTAAAAACCCCGTGTGTCTGGAAATGGCTTAATTCTCATCACATTTAATTGATAGCCTCATTGGGGATAGTCTTTTGTGTAGGAAATAATTTTCCCTCAGAATTTTTAAGGCATTACTCAATTTTCTTTTGGTTCCAAGATTTCTGTTTAGAACTGTGATGCCAGTATAATTCGTGCAGCTTTATTTGAAGACTGTATTTCTTCTCTGCAAACTTGTAGGATCTTCTTTGTTCTCAATTGTTTTGAAATTACATCTTCTTCTAGTTTAGGATTCTGCTAAGTCTATTGCTACTCATCCAGTTCCTTTCAACCTTGCAAAATTGTGGTGCTCTTAGCTTCTTTCTGTTTTCTTTGTGTATTTACACCTTAAAACAGACAGGCAGTCAGGCAGACAGAAAAACAAGCAATAACAAAACATTACAGTGCTTAATGGCATCTAAGTAGACCTTTGGGAAGGAGGGAGGAGGGGTTAACATGTGTGTTCAGCCTGACATTTTTACATAGAAGTAGAATTTGTCCTTTTTTAAAGGAAAAGGTTATCTCTTTTCATTTTCCATATGCAGGAATTGCATAACTACGTTATACCAGACTTTGTGTTTATAAAGTCATTTTGGTGCCTTTGACTCTACATATCTGTGGCTTGGGTAAAAATAGCTCTGCTCTTGCCTGATTCCAGTCCTGTGCCTGCTGTGCTCAGAGCCAACCAAACTGTTGCTGACATGGAGGAGGAGTCATATTGATGCATTATAGTTAAGCTGAGCACCTGTAAGTTTCATTAAGACTCGAGTCCCGGAATGTCCATCTTCAATGAGTGTAGAACGCTACAGGTCCCTCGAGGAAGCAGAAGTGGTGGAATAGATCCTTAGCACACTATTGAAAATTTCTACCAAAATCCGTACTCTTGGTGGGAGTGACTGACATGGTTAAATACAACTCCTTCAACTGGAACTAAATGAATAATAATTAGTCTTGAGCTGAGAGATAGACAATGGATCGTAATGAATCAGCTGCCAAATTCTTTACATCATTTGGAATCAGACATGATCTATATATGAGCTACAACTATTTAGCATTATGTGCTTAATATTGTGTATTCATAGATCATTATTCTAATGAGCATCAATTATTGGGAAAGCGAGAAATAAAATTGAAAGCTCTTAATTTCTTGTTCTGTGTGTTGTGGTGACAAGAGTGTCAGCAGAACAGAAATACCTCCCCCCTTTAAAAAACTTCAGTCACTATGCTTAATAGTATATGACTTAGGGTAAGCTACTTTATCTCTCTAAGACTTACATTCCTTATTTGTAATTTGGATAAAACATTAATTTCTTCCAATGGTTGTTATTAATGAATACATGTACATAAAGCTGTGAGCACCCACAATGTCCCTATATTCAGTCAGAGGTAGTTACCTTCCCTTGTGTCATCTGTATTGACCAAGGAAATTATAATTTTTATGTGCAATAAAATTTTGGGGCCACACTATTAACATTCCCTTCAAAGAATCAACAAGGTAAGTATATTTCACCTGTATTACCTGAATCGTGAATTCAATTGTGAGTTCAGTTAATACGTCTTAATCCTCAAATTAAGGCCATTCAATTTAAGGTTGCATGAGAGCCTCAGAATTAGGGAAGATTTCATAACTAGCGTTAACTGCAGCAAAGGAAATTTGGGTCTGTAAATAAGAACTGACAGCTAAAACAAAGATTAATCTTAATGGCATGCATTAACAATAAGCAATTTGAGATTGGCAGTGGAGAATTTTCCCTGAGAAGTGGCATTAGGCAGTATGGGTCTTGACATGGGAATTCACATGGGCAAGCACACTCATTCAATACACCTTGTCTATCCCAAAGGCATTAGCATACCCAGAGACCCACAAGTGCAGGCAAAGTGGCCTATTTATTCACATCAAATCATCTTATGTAAGGCTGTTTCCATTTAATATAATTGTCATTCGGCAACAGACTCACTTGGTATAACTTAGAAGTGACAAGGAAATTGGATGGAGCTTCACATGGTTGACTTTAGAAAAACAATGAAGCAGTGATTAGAAACCTAAATGTTAAACTCAAATATCTACAAAGGCTTGGAGCGCTTGTGACCAAATAAAAAGTGATGGCAGAAGGGAACCCAGTTTGGTTATTGGGGACTTTCATCAGACTTCTTTCACAGGATCCTTGTCCTGGGTGAGATTCTAGAATGAAGGACAGTACCACTATGATCACCAGCTCCTCTTCATGACTGTGGGTGGTACTGGGCCTGGATGTTGCCTGCTTCAGAGTTGTTCACCCTAATGTTGACTCTCTGGGCTGGCCAGGCAAAACATAACTATTTGATGCCTCATTTGAGTAGATCCTATTACAACTGTATTTGTCCTTCCTAATGAGAATGTTCCAAAGAGTTGCTAGGGGAGTAGAGGGAGACTCAGTGCCAGGCAACCCAAGGAACTTGGGCTCTTTAATACTTGAGCCAAAGAATCAATTCTGTCCAAACATTGTGGAGGTAAGAATTGGTAAACTTGTGCAATGATCTTCAAAGAAACAAAAAAGGAGGTGGCTTTACATTCAGTCTGATAAAAGTGGGCCTGATTGAGGCTGACCTGTAAGGAGGAGTGACAGGCCCTTCTGCCATGACACCTCACACATTTCCGTGGGCTGCTTTTGCCCTTCTTAGAAGCCTCGCCTCCAAAGAGACTTAATAGTGAGTCTCTGGCCATGTAGCTGAGTTTCTTCATGTTTTCAGCTCAGTAGCTCTTTATCCCACATATCATCTGGGTAGATGGGTTTGACTAGTTCCTTGAAAAAGCAAGTACTTGCTCCAGTAGCTGAGGTCCTGCCGATGTTGTTATTGAACATTCTCACCTGATAGGCTGTGGTGAACCTGAAAGCTACCGAACTACCAAAAATAAAAATCACCATACTTTTTGAAAATGTGGGCTTGAGACGAAGGCTAAGTTTATTGGTAAAGTCCTCCTGATCGACCCACAGAAGCAAGGGTGAGGGGAGACCCTTTTGCAGATAGTCTGCCCGAGGGAGGGAGCCCTCTGAAAGAATTGCCTGCCAGTAGAAGTTGTTTGGAGTCCCTAAAGCATCTTCTGTGTCCTCTGCCAGAGGGAGATGTGGGAAAATGACGATGGCTCCCCCTGTTCCTCTCATGAAGTGCTTCTCTGTGTCCCAAGGCAAAGAAAGCTTCATGAAGGCCACACATCTTTCATGCAAGCATTGTTCAGTCATTGTGCTGTTTAGGGCTCTAAGCTTCTTGTGTATGATTGAGGTTTCAAACAGTGGGAGAGACGAAAGGTGTTTCAGGGGCTTAGAGATCTTTATATAGGGATATGCCATCTTTGGTAATTTTATAATTTACTGGGTATTCATCTTTCCTCCAGCTACCATTGGTTTCTCTAGCACTAGGCTTCTGTTAGGTTTAAGAAACCATAAGCATACAAGCCACTGGTACTGCATTCATCACACCTTCCTCTGGGCCACCTCTGGCGCTGCACTCTCACCACTCTGAACCACACTGCAGTGCAGCCTGTGATGGCTGCTTCCTCTTTAGACTGAACTCCATGGGGAGGTGGACCATGTCTTCTTCATATTTGATTTCTAGTGCTTAGTAGGTAACCAATAAACTTTTGGTTAATAAACATTAAACCAGACTCTGGCGTGTGTGTGTGTGTGTGTGTGTGTGTGTGTGTGTGTGTGTGTGTGAAGATGGTCTGAATATTTTAGAAGGATCTTTCTGGTTTCTTTGAAGACTTCCCACCAAATAAATACATATGATTTCACTTTAAAAGGGAGGATAATTGATTTTTCTCTGTGAACAGGAAGACACTCCCCTCCCCCCCCCCTTTTTTTTTCTTACTGGTGTGTGGTGAAGGACATAAATTACATAGGAAACAGGACATGGAGACATAAACCCGCATAATCCAATTATATATTTTAATCAACTGACAGAGTCCCAAGAGAGGAGAGGATGATACACGGGACAGAGACCACTGCAGGGGATCCAGGAAGCTGTGTTCTTCACTTTTCTTTAGAAAGAGAGACAAAGAAGCACAGAGAGGAGAAGGAAATCCAGCAGTTGTCATAGGAAGTGAGAATCAGTGTTATTTGTTACGCAATATAAAATAAATCTCGAGGAGTATGTTCAGTCTTTAGAATGTTAAACAGTGAATACATAAATAATCTTCTGAAGACAAAGGAACAGAAACCAAAAGAAAACAACAACAACACAAAACCCCACAAACAAAACAAAACAAAACAAAGAAACCAAATTGTGGAGAACAAAAGCCAGGCTTTTAAAAAGGAAAGGCCGTCTAATTACAGCCTTTCCTGAAAAAAAAAAAAAAAAAATTGTGCTTGTGGCCTGATGTAGACAACATACAACTTCTAATTCCAAGGAGATGGGACCTAAAGAAGGCCCCTGCGGCAGGGACACAGGACAGCAGGACGCTGACTGTGATGAATGCTGGACCACGTTCTTTGAGATCACTCGCTTCACCTTAGGCCTTCAGACAACAAGGCTATAAAGCAAGAATTTGTTGCTTACACTTTGCAAATAAACTGAGGCTCACATATTGACTATTTCAAGGCCAAGGTTTTTGTTTAGCTGGCTAAATGGTACAGGTGAGATTTGGACACAAGTCCATCTGACTCACCTTCCACATCTCCCCTATTGTACCATGCTCCTTCAGCTAATGGATGTGACTCATAAAACCCCCATTCCCGAGATTCCAGAATCCAGGCTGTTTGTACATTGGTTTTGAACTCCAGGGCAGGGCCTCGTAGTTCTCCCAATTAAATGTTCATTACTTATGCCAACAGCAGCTGAAGCTCTCTCTCGCATATAGACTTGCCCTCTTTCCCACAGCTGAATTCTGTTGCTCTACCTGGGACCCAGGCTGATGGGGTGACCACCACTTGGAACCCCGCCTGTCACCGTGGCAAGGGGCGAAGAGTGTTCTGGAGAGTCTTGGACTAACAGCCGAATACTCCAGCCCAGAAGTGGTACTGCATACAACTCATTTGCTAGATAGAGGTAGACACGTAGAAAGCCACGGACAGACTTGGTCAGTAGTCGGCAAACTCATTAGTCAACCGAGCCAAATATCAACAGTACAATGATTGAAATTTCTTTTGAGAGCCAAATTTTTTTAACTTAAACTTCTTCTAACACCGCTTCTTCAAAATAGACTCGCCCAGGCCGTGGTATTTTGTGGAAGAGCCAGATTCAAGGGGCCAAAGAGCCGCATGTGGCTCGCGAGCCGCGGTTTGCCGACCACTGGATTTGGTGAACAGCATCAATGACTCCTGCTGCGTTTGTCTTTATCGTACTGGATATGTCATGCATTTATCATGTTCATTATCTGTCTCCCTGTCTGGGATGTCTGTTCCCGGAGGGCAGAGGTCTTTGTTTGGTTCACAGATGTGCATCCTCAGTACCCAGAGCTGTGTTTGGCAAAGGAGCAACTCAGCCAACAGTTGAATGAGTGAACGAATACATGTTGTCTGTTCTAAGTTCACTTGCTGAGTGGTCTTGGGCAAGTCTTTGATACTCTCTGAGCCTTCAAATTTCCTTTTAGAAAATGACAATAAAGGGATGATCTCTCATGGGATTGTGGTGAGAATTAATGAAGTAAGCAGGCAGAGAGACTAGTTTAAGACCTAGTCCAGGAAGAGCTCTGCATAAATATTAGTTTCTTTTCACCTCAAGCAAATTTATGTAAAAAATAATAAATAAAGCATCTGTCTAGTTTGAATACTTTTGTAACTTTTCTGTTGCCTCCCAGTATCCAGAATAAGACTGATGTTCTTCCCAGAAACAATTTTCCTTAAGATTGCTGGAAAACTCCGTCCATGGAGCAGGCTTCTAGCTGGGAGTGAGAGTGAGGCTGGGTACCACCACTGGCCATGCCTTTCAACAGTGTAACAAATGATGTGTGGGCACAACTGGGGAAAACGCGCACATTCTTCAGGGATCTGGCAAAGTCATGTTCGGCCCCCAGGTGCAGTTGACCTGTTAACAACATTTAGACAGATTTATCAGCTGTAAACTTTGCACCCAGCAAAAAGAGAACCCTTATTTTTTTTCTCCTAAACATAAAGCAGAAAGATTTGTCAGCAACGGGAAAAATTTGAACAAGTGAAGTAGAGAACTTGCTTCTCTCTGCCCCTCAGCGCCCTGGCATCCAAGCCTCGTGACCTGGATTGTTTCCTGGGACCACGGGGGCGAGTCATGCAGCAAGGTCCGGGAGCTCCAGTAACAAGAGCCTGGACTGAGTAAAAAAAAAAAAAAAAAAAAGGACAGCACGTTCTTAATTAACACCACTGTGAGGAGGGAGAAAAGAAAGGAAGCACATGAAATAATAGTTATGCAAAACTTCCCAGAACTTTTTGTGGTTCTCTTCTCTACTATTTTTATGAGCTCATGTGCTTGAAATTGTATTGTTTGAGAAACTACATGGAGTCAGTTTTGAAACGCCCACAGAGAACCGATTGCCACAAGCCTCACGTTCATGAACATCTTTCATGCACGGAGGAAAGAGGAGAGGATTTGGACTTGAGAAGGGAACCCACGCTCCACACTTTCCTGGCCATGTAACTCTTGGTAAACCACGAACTCTCCAAACCTCAGTTTCCTCATTTGTCATAGGGAGGTTATAAAAGCCAGTTTAGGTGGCTGTCAGAAGAATTTCATGAGCTGATGTTTGTGAAATGGTGTTGCTGAGTTTAAAATGCAATGGTGGCATTTGTAATTTTTCTAGAGAATTATAAACAGTTCAGTAAAGGTTTTCCTATTTTTCCTTGGGGAGGTAGCAAGGAAGCATCACCCCCTTCTCCTTAGTCACCTCCCATTTTTCTTATAAAGCATGTGCGTATTATATATTAATGTGTGATTAGTATTACATATACACACTAATATACTAGCATATAATTAGTATATACTAGTATACTAATTATCAATTAATATATATTTGTATATGTACTCTGAGTGTGTATGTATACCAGGTATGTGTGTGTATGTGTGCATGTATATGTATGTGTGTGCATGTACAATCTACATTAAATGCATACCTGACCATGCCTCCTCTCCTAGAAGCCTCTGACCCAGCATAACGTTCAGAGCCCTAAAGTTTAGTACCGTTGTTCTTAACCAGAAGATTTTACCCCCTGGGGGACACCTGACAATGTCTAGAGACATGTTTGGTTGTCACCTTTTGTAGGCATGTCCCCTTGCACCTCGTGTGCAAGGAAGCCTTGCACACAGACTAAGCCCCTTGTCTGTGGGCCCATACCCCCTGGCTCCCCCTCCCACTTGACTTATCCCACTGTAATGAGATGAATCTTATTCTGCCAAGACTTCTTCTCAGAGCTTAGTCTCCCACCCATCGTTGGGATGAGAAAAGGCTGGGACCACTCCTCCTCCCTCTTTGTAGCCTCAGAGCCTAGCGCTGGCTGCACACAGAATCTCAGCAAGCATGTGGTGATTGGAACAGAATGAGTGGCCATCTGTATTCGAAGCTGCAGGGTTCTTCTGCAAGGTTGTCAGGTGAGCCACTGGAGCAAAGATTCTGGTCTGTCCTGTGGCTACACCCTGTTTCACTAGTGGTAGTTAAAATGTACTGGTTTTACTCTGTGCCAGGAGCTGGTAAGGGTTTTATATTGAATTCTCACTCTACTGAATCTTGACTCTTATACATGCCTCCTCTTATTATTTTGATTTTACAGATGTGAAAAGTGAGGCTTGAAGGTTAAGAAATCACACAAGTGATGGAGCCAGGGCTCAGTCCAGGCATTCGGACCTCAGAGATTTCCTCTCGGCTGTGATGCTCATCAGCCCAATGTCAGACGCTGTTCTGATGCATGTTCTCCCAGCACCACAAACACAGTTTCAGTGGGTCTGCATTTTAGAGATGAAGAAATGGAGCTCATAGGAGATAGTCATCAGTGACACATCCATGTCACAGCCAGATACTAGTTTGATGTCTTTCTCAAGGACCCAATTATACTCTCTCATCTAAGTCTATATTTGCCAAAATTTGCCCATCTACTGGGACAAAGAAGCCTGCATTTGCAGGTGCCACATGAGGACACCCCCTAGGGGTCTTGGTGCCCACCTGGGAGACCTGCTGCAAACAGATCCTTGCCAATTAGTTAAGCTCCTAGAAATCTGGACCAGATTTGGGACAACTCTGACTCCTGTCTGGGACAAGTCCTAGATCCTGGGAGGTCTTGCGCTGAATCCCATTTGCCACAGATCTCTAAAAGCTTCCAGGCTGCTTAACTCTTCCCAAACTTTTTGGTTTAAAAATACTTTTCTAATCAGTGGGTCTGGGTGCATTCTTTGTGCCTGGAGAATGCCATTCCCTTCAGCTTTGGAGCAGGCCCGAACATAGCACAGACCCAAAAATGTGACACTCCGTTTCCAGACTGAGTGGCTGGGAGCACAGTGTATGTGTGTGTGTGTGGGGGGGGGGGGGAGGAGGGAGGAGGAAAGCTCCCACACAATTCTGAGGAGAAGGCTTTGCTTTTCCAGGGTGGTCCAGAGATCTTGGATTGCAGTTGGCTGTGTTTGCTGGGACCCTTTGGGAAATCTCCCAGAAAGTTTATCGCAGAAATTCTCACTTCTGCTTTCTTCCTTTAGGGGATATTTTTTCCATGACCCATAGCCTCTGTCCTCCCTCGCTTGCTTTGGTTCATTTCATGTATTCATTCTATGAGCACTCACTGAGTGGCTCTAGCATGCCAGGCACCCCGGGAGGGGCTGGGAATACAGGAGTGCAAATGGAGGCTCATTCTCCAAGTGCTCGAAGCCTAGTGGGAAAGACGTATAAACTCAATGGCTGGTGACTAGTCCTATACTAGAAGTTAAGAGATCTAGGAGTGAGCATAGGCAGACCCCAATCAGCCCTGGGAATCAGAGATTACTTCCCAGATGATGAGGGCTAAACTGATTCATGAAGAATAGAGATAATCCAGGCAGAAGGCATGAAAGAAATGGGAGACAAAAATTCCAAGCATCAGAAATAGAATATACATAGTCCCTGGGGCAAAAAGAAGAAGAGTCCCTGGGGCATGTGGCAGGTGCCACAGTTTAATCTGACTGGCAGAGTACGCAGGGGCTGCTTGTGGCAGATGGAGGGGGAAGTTGGTGAGAGAAGAATTAGAGAGGTTGTCATAAGTCATGGCCTGCTGGACTTTGCAGGTCAGGTTAAGGATTTTGGACTTTAACTTGAGGGCAAATGAAGCAGATTATAATCAAGAACATGACATGGTCAGGTTTGCTTTTTATTAAGTCCAGTTAGGAGAGAATTCAGCAGAAAGGACGAGGGCTTTAATGACGGGGTTTTGTTCCTGCCTTTCTCATCAGAGCCAGCTCCAGAGGACATCAGGGAGTCCTTCTGGCCAGGTTGATGACAGAGAGTTGGGGCAAAGCCTGGGCAGACTCAAGAGATTCAGTGCAAGGGGTGGACAAGTATTAAGCCTGAGGTGCTGGAGGAATGCAAGACTGAGGAAGAGAGAAAGAGCAGGAAGGAGCAAATAGAAGACTGACCTCCCTGGAGGTATGTGGGCTACAAGCTAGTTTAGTATAGTTAGAGGGAGAGGGGAAGAGAAAGAGGGTGGGCGGGGGGGAGAGAGAGAGAGAGAGAAAGATTTGTTGTCCCAGTTATTTATGCATTCATTGGTTGCTTCTTGTATGTGCCCTGACTGGGGATCAAATCTGCAACCTCGGTGTATTGGGATGATGCTCTAACCAATTGACATACCTGTCCAGGGCTTAAGTAGTATTTTTACATTTAATTTTCTAATTATTTCTTGTTAGTTTTGAGGTTTGAGGTTTACAGTAGGAGAGCTAGTCTGGCACCACGTATTCCATCGTAACCAGAAACAGGTCTTATCCTATATAATAAAGAGCTAATATGCTAATGTTTGTGACAACTTCACACCATAATGACCATTCAGCAGGAGGCTGCGCACACGCGCGTGTGTGGCAGGGCAGAGCCCCCGTGTTGCTCTGGAGACGGTGGGGCAGAAGCGGGGGGGGGGGAGGCGCCTGGAGGAGGCGGGACCAGCCCAGGTGACTCACGGGACTGAGGGTGGGGCTTGAAGCAGCCAGAGAAGGCTGGAGGGGTCTGGGGACAGGGTCTGGTGGGCTCGAGCTCTGAGTGGAGAGGTTAGGGTGTCAAGGTGGAGAGGTGGGTGGGTGGGCAGGGCCATGTGATTTCACACGCCAGGTCACTAGTTTTTAATATTAATTATTGAAAAGTTCAAGTATCTTCTCATGAACTGACATTTTTCTTCTGTTTAGAATGTTTCAAGGACTCTGCAATATATACTTTTTTTTTTCTCTCTGTTAGATTCCAAAGCATTAAACAGCTGGGCAGATTGTGTGTGTGTGTGTGTGTGTGTGTGTGTGTGTGTGTGTGTGTTGCTGCTGCTACTTGGATTTGGATTTCATAAATTCTCATCTGGAGAAATTTATCACTATCATTTTTTTGCATCAGTAAACCCAGAACAATTTGTGAGCATAGCAGGTATAATACTGTCTATGTTTGGTTCATTCACAAGCCTGGGAAGCATTTGAACCTTCCAGTGGCCAGTTTAGAAGCACTGCCGAATATTAGCTGAATATCCAAGTTTAAATTAGAAGGCACATGGAAGGGTAAATATTGACTTGTTCAACAAACTTGTTGCGTTTGCTTTCAAAGCACTCTTGGAGGCTTGAAGAAGCCAGTTTATAAGCAAAATGAATCCGACTGAAAATAGCTTATTTCCATAAATTCTCAGACAGGAGGATTCTAAGTTATTAATAATGACATATTTTTATGTCCTATGTTCTACTTTTTAAAGAGTTTTCAGATTCCACATTAAACATATGTCCCTACGCACATATTTTTTCCAGTTCCCTCTGCCCGGAATACCACTCTCTTCTTTCTCTGAACTGTCATTCATTCTTCAACAATTATCTCAGTATATTCCCTACCTCCCCACCTCCACCTCCCCAACTGTAGTAAAACTATCAGAGAATCCCCACCTTCTTGATGCTTTCATCATAATAGCTTTTACACATTTAATTCCATTCAGTAAATATTCCTTCTGCTCAAAAGCACAGTGTCAATGAAACTTCTTAGGCTTCCTAAGATACCCTAAGTAGCATTTGTAGTTTTTTGTTTGTTCCTTCTCTAAGTTTAATCCTGTCAGCATTTAGGATTTGTTTTATCTTCTTTTACCACATTCAAGGAAGGAGAACCAACTAATTCAGGGGCAGCACTGGGGATAGGAGTGGAAGGAGCTCAAGGTCAAAGGTTCTGGGAATTGGTCCTGACTTTGTCACAACCAGCTCTCTGACCAGCCCAGCACTTGCCACACAAAAGGTATTTTTTGGTGAGTGAATAAACTTGGAGCAATCACTTAACCTCCATTGGCCTCAGTTTCTACATCTTAGAACAGAGTTGGAATTGATGGTTTCTGATTCCATTTTGGCTTTGTAACTCATGACCTTCTATGATCGTATGATTCTTCAGCACCCAAATCAATCACTATAGTAAAACTTATTTTTTAAATTAATTGGGAAAGGAGAATGTACATGACACTGATGGAGTGCCTAGGATGTGATAGATACTCTTTTCTATATTTGGAGGTGTTTCTGCATAATCCTATCTAATAAAAGAGTAATATGCAAATTGACCATCACTCCAAGACACAAGATGGCCACCCCCATGTGGTCAAAGATGGCTGTCCCCATGTGGACAAAAGATGGCCACCACAAGATGGCCTGCAGGGAAGGGCAGTTGTGGGCAGTTAGGGGTGACCAGGCCAGAAGAGGAGGGCAGTTGGGGGTGACCAGGCTGGCAGAGAAGGGCAGTTGGTGGAGACCAGGCTAGCAAGGGGGACAGTTGGGGGGGACCCAGGCCTGCAGGGGAGGGCAGTTATGGGGGACCAGGCCTGCAGTGGGGGGCAGTTGTGGGGGACCAGGCCAGCAGGGAAGGCAGTTAGGGGGGACCAGGCCTGCAGGGGAGGGTAGTTGGGGGGGGGGGGACCAGGTCAGCAGGGGAGGACAGTTGTGGGAAGTTAGGGGTGACCAAGCCAGAAGAGGAGGGCAGTTGTGGGTGACCAGGCTGGCAGAGGAGGACAGTTGGGGGAGACCAGGTCAGCAGGGGAGGGCAGTTGGGGGGGACCAGGCCTGCAGTGGGGGGCAGTTGGCAGGGGTGGGGTGACCAGGCCTGCAGTGGAGGACAGTTCAGGGGGAACCAGGCCTGCAGGGGAGGGCAGTTCGGGGGGACCAGGCCTGCAGGGGAGGGCAGTTGTGGGCTATCAGGCCAGCAGGGAGGGCAGTTAGGGGGGACAAGACCTGCAGGGTAGGGCAGTTGGGGGCACCAGGCCTGCAGGGGAGGGCAGTTGGGGGCAACCAGGCTGGCAAGGGAGGGCAGTTAGGGGTGACCAGGCCAGCAGGGGAGGGCAGTTAGGGGTGACTGGGCCAGCAGGGGAGGCCAGTTGGGGGCGACCAGACTGGCAGGGCAGGGCAGTTAAGGGTGACCAGGACGGCAGGGGAGGTCAGTTAGGGGCAATCGGGCTGGCCGGGGAGCAGTTAGGCGTCGATCAGACTGGCAGGGGAGTGGTTAGGGGGTGATCAGGCTGGCAAGCAGAAACGGTTAGGGGCAATCAGGCAGAGGCAGGCAAATAGTTGGGAGCCAGCAGTCCGGGATTGTGAGAGGGATGTCCGACCACCCATTTAGGCCCGATCCGATTGGGCCTAAACGGGCGGTAGGACATCCCTCAAGGGGTCCCAGATTGGAAAGGGTGCAGGCTGGGCTGAGGGACACACACCCCCATGCACGGATTTTGTGCACCGGGCCTCTAGTAGAACATAATGGTCTTGTCCTCTCATTTCTATGGGTTCTGCTAGATTTTCATTCATCCTTCCAGTTTCTCTTCGTCAGGTTTCACAATGAGCAAGGGTTAAGAGCCACTCTTCTAGAGTGGGAGGGGAAGGGAGGGAGCTGTTGCATGAAGAGGGGTGAATGCTTCAGACTTGGTACACTCAATATTGACATGCAAGTGCATATTTCCAATGCACTTGAAGCTGATCTAAGTAAATATAGCATTTCCTGAAGTTGATTGATTGACTACCTAGTATAAACTTCTTGTATAACTTCTAGCACAAAAGCCAAATAGGTGGGAAGTTTGAATTAATGATCTTTTACTACATACGCCAGGACGGAAGGTATAGACCAAGACATTTTCTTGGGCATGATAATCTTAGGATGTGTTTGTTCCATGAAATATGACCTTGCTGCATGGCTGCCAAAAAGAAATCCACCCTGCTGCGAGGCCGCCATTCTTCCCGTCCATTGCTTGAGAGATTTATTACCTTGGCTCATGCTTCTTCCACAGGGAAGTTGGTCAGATTTTATCATGTCAAGTGACATAAAGCAAAAAGCTTCCTGCACCCTGTGAGTGCTGGGTTCTAGAATCAAGGTCTGATTCCATGTAACTCTCTGGATCACCCGATGTAAGAGTGTGCTCCATCTGTCATAATAAAGTATTAAAGACAAGGGCTTAAATCACAGGAATGTATTTCCACACAGTTCTGGAGCCTGGAAATCCATGATCAAGGGTCAACATGTTTGGTTTCTCCTGAGGCCTCTCACCTTGGCCTGTGATGGCTTCCTCTTGCCATGTTTTCACCTGGCTTTTCCTCGGTATGTGTGTGCACCCCTGGTGAATCTCTTTTTTTTTCTAATAAGGACACCAGTCATATTGGATTAAAGTCCCACACTTATGACCTTATTTAACCTGAATTTTCCCCCTAATGACCCTATCTCCAAAAGTAGCTACATTTAAGGTACTGAGGTTAGGACTTAAACAGATGAATAGTTCAGTCCATAGCACCCTATGAGGGCCTAGGCATTGACGTTGATCTGGTAACACAGCCATTCTCTCCTGCCTCCCTCAGCAGGTGGGAGGCTCGGGCAGATATGTGTGGCCTGTGTTAGAGCCAGACCCCCTGGGCCACTGAGAAGAAGAAAGATTCATGTCTCTTGTGAGAGGAAGCACAGAAGAAGAGCCGTTTCCTTCTTGTGGTCCTTAACATGCCGCAGATGTAAAATATAGAGATCCTCCTGACAGAGTTGTTTGGGAAAAGAAAATAGCATAGTTACTGGTTTAGTGACAGCTCTAGAATTTTAGGGGGTGTACAACCTGCAAGAAAGAGCTCTTGTGAAAGAAGGTAGTCCTGGGCCTATAGGGACGGGTGCAATTTATAAATCACACCCCATACTGTGTTAGCAAGCCCTTGGCTCACCTGGGCACAAGTCAGTATCCCTTTTTATTCTGTGGCATGTGTGTGTTTAAACAAAAATCCATTATGCTTGCACCAGAGAGGTGAGTAGGCTCATCCAAGGTCTGCCACTGCTAGACGTGGCATTAGCAGGAAGACGCACTGGGGCCTGGTGAGCAGTATGCAGAAAGCTGCAGTTGTGTGACAAGGTTAATAAAACCCTGTCTTCCCAAAGGTGAAACGTGAGTGCCTTGGTTATGCCTGAGGCCTACTTCTCATTAGAAGCAGGAGATCGGATGGATCCAGGAGGCTCCCTGCCTGGCTCGGCTAGCAAGCTCTGGTTTCATGCAGGGTGATGCCAAAGGCTGCCCAGAAGGCTAGAGGCTTATGCAATGGTGATGGCAAGAATGCCGGGTAGGAAATCAGGCTGTGCTCTGGGACTAACTGTGACACTTTGGGCAATTTATTTAGCTCCCTGCATGTCTCAGTTTACTCCTCCATAAAACAGGATAAAATATCTCAATGGTGCCTTCCAGCTCTAAATGCACATTGTTGAGGCACTGCTTCTCATCCAGTACCTATGAACTTTGGGAAAAATGCATTCACCCAGGAGTTACTTAGGATTAGAATCACATGAACTCGGGTGGGTAGATAGGTGTTTATGTCTTTAAAATACACTGGGATAACACCAAGTCCCAACCTCTCCTTTGTGCTGTTTGAATCTCTCTGACAGTCTCTAACCTTCCCTATATGAGGATTACTTCTTTACCTGTGCTCATCTGTACCACCACATTGGACATTAGTTGAAGGCAGAGATTCTGTTTTATTCATCTTTGTAACTCCTGAACTCTGTACCATCTTTGGAATTTTGTAGTAACCCAGGGATATTTCATACTGAATTAGACAGGAAGCAGTATTAACAGCAAGAAAGCTCAAGGGATGCTTGATTCAGGGCTATCCTACACTCTGAGGAGAAGAAACAAGGAGAGTCAAA
Organism: Eptesicus fuscus; assembly: GCF_027574615.1. Lineage (NCBI taxonomy): Eukaryota > Metazoa > Chordata > Mammalia > Chiroptera > Vespertilionidae > Eptesicus > Eptesicus fuscus. The sequence goes on along the minus strand of NC_072487.1, from coordinate 59,383,758 downwards.
GAGCTCATAAGAGCAGAATAGAAGTGAGTAGTAATGAACTGGCAAGCACTGAAATCGATGGCTTTATACATTGTCTGCAAAAGCAGAATCTCCTTACATTTCAGTTTTCTCAGAGTGGAATCCTTTGGTGTGGCATTCACACTGGGGGATTCCATGCAAGTCTGCAAATGCCACATGCAGTTATGCTCTACGCTTTTCGAGACTGGTCTAAGAAAACAAGCTTTTGTTAATTTCCTAATTACTAAAGGGCACTTCTCAGAAGGGGAATTAAAAGTGGAGAGGGAAGTGTGTGTCATTTCTATGGGCTTTCATGGGGATGATTCCATGTTGGGCTTCTTATACCCTTTACTAGAGGCCCGATGCACAAAATTCGTGCAAGGGGCTTGGCCCTTGCAGCCCGAGCTTCATCCGGAAGGTCATTCGGCTGTTCAGTCTAATTAGCATATTATGCTTTTATTATTATAGATAAGTTAACTAGAGGCCTAAGCTGTCCATCGGACATCCTTAGCACTGCTGCTGAGGCGGGAGAGGATCCTGCCACCGCCGCTGCGCTTGCCAGCCATGAGCCCAGCTCATGGTTTCTGGCTGAGCGGCACTCCCCCTGTGGGAATGCACTGACCACTAGGGGGCAGCTCCTGCATTGAGCGTCTGCCCTCTGGTGGTTATTGCATGTCATAGCAACCGGTCATTACGCCATTCAATCCATTTGCATATTAGCCTTTTATTATTTATACCCTATCTAATAAAAAGGTAATATGAAAATTAACCATCACTCTGCTACATCCACGAGCCATGCCCACCAGCCAATAAGGAGCAAGTATGCAAATTAACCCAACCAAGATGGCTGCGTCCACGGAGCAAGCAGGAGGCTTGGGTTTCCCCGGTAATGGAGGAAGCCAAGATTTCTGCACACCCTGGCCGGCCGAGGCCTCCACTTAAGGCTACAAAGTTTCAATTATAAAAGATAAATAAATCCCAACAAAAATGGCGGCAGCCACAGAGCTGGAGAGAGCAGGAGGCTTGAGTTGCCCCCCCAGCGATGGAGGAAGCCAAGCTCCCGCAGCCCTGGCCTGCTTTGGTCTCCACTCAAGGCTACAAAGTTTCAATTATAGAAGATAAATAAATCCCAACAAAAATGGCTGGGGCCACAGAGTGAGCAGGAGGCTTGGCTCCACTCCAGGCTACAAAGTTTCAATTATAGAAGATAAATATATCCCAGATACCAGGGCCTCCACTTGGGTCGCTGGGGGGCGTGGCCAGCCTGCAAACCACCACAGGCCCCTCGCCCAGGCCGCCCCACGCCCCTAGGGAACCCCCACCCTGATCTGGGACATCCTTTAGGGAAAACCAACCTGCCCCCACCCATGTACCAGGCCTCTATCCTATCTAATAAAAGAGTAATATGCAAATTGACTGTCATTCCAACACACAAGATGGCTGTCCCTATGTGGTCAAAGATGGTTGCCCCCATGTGGACACAGATGGCAGCCACAAGATGGCCAGCAGGGGAGGGCAGTTGGGAGGGACCAGGCCTGCAGGGGAAGGCAGTTAGGGGTGACCAGGCCTGCAGGGGAGGGCAGTTAGGGGTGACCAGGCCTGCAGGGGAGGGCAGTTAGGGGCAAACAGGCTGGCAGGGGAGTAGTTAGGCATCAATCAGGCTGGCAGGGGAGTGGTTAGGGGGTGATTAGGCTGGCAGGCAGAAGCAGTTAAGGGCAATCAGGAAGTTAGGCAGGCGAGCAGTTGGGAGCCAGCAGTCCTGGATTGTAAGAGGGATGTCCGACTGCCCGTTTAGGCCCGATCCTACTGAGATCGGGCCTAAACGGGCAGTCGGACATCCCTCGAGGGGTCCCAGATTGGAGAGGGTGCAGACTGGGCTGAGGGACACACACCCCTGTGCACAAATTTCATGCACTGGGCCTCTAGTAAGTTAATAAGCTTCCAAATTCTGAACTGAGAACTTTAATCTCGCTGTCCCTTCCCTAAGCTGGCTCTTCCTCTGCTTTAATAAATGTTTCCTGTTTTGTAAAATTCTAAAATCAACAGATTTACTTCATCATATTTGGAGAATATAAAAAAGTCCTTAGAACATAGAAAAATTTTACCACCAATGATAATCACTGTAGATAAATTTGAATGTATAATTCCAATTTTCTTTTCTTTCTCAAAATGGAATCATAATCTATATGCAGTCTTCTTTTTTTTTCTTTATTGATTAAGGAATTACATATGTGTCCTTATCACCCCATTGCCCCCCCCCCCCACCCCCTCACTCTTGCCCTCACCCCCCTGTTGTCTGTGTCCATTGGTTAGGCTTATACTGGTATGCATGCATACAAGTCCTTTGGTTGATCTCTCTCCCTTACCCGCCCCTCCCCTACCTTCCCTCTGAGGTTTGACGGTCTAATCAATGCTTCTCTGTCTCTAGATCTGTTTTTGTTCATCAATTTGTGTTGTTCATTATATTCCATAAATGAGTGAGATCATGTGATATTTCTCTTTCTCTGACTGGCTTATTTCCCTTAGCATAATGCTCTCCAGTTCCATTCATGCTGTTGCAAATGGTAAGAATTCCTTCTTTTTTACTGCAGCGTAGTATTCCATTGAGTAGATGTACCAGTTTTTTAATCCACTCTTCTGCTGATGGGCACTTAGGCTGTTTCCAAATCTTAGCTATGGTAAATTGTGCCGCTATGAATATAGGGGTGCATATATCTTTTCTGATTGATGTTTCTAGTTTCTTGGGATATATTTCTAGAAGTGGGATCACTGCATCAAATGGGAGTTCCATTTTTATTTATTTATTTATTTTTTAGGAAACTCCATACTGTTCTCCACAGTGCCTGCTCCAGTCTGCATTCCCACCAGCAGTGAAGGAGGGTTCCTTTTTCTCTGCATCCTCGCCAGCACTTGTTGTTTGTTGATTTGTTATATGCAGTCTTATAAATAGCTTTTTTTACTTAAAATTATAACATCTACCTTTTCCTATTTCAATAACTATAAATTCAACACTTTTTCAAAAGGCTGCATTATATTCCACTATAAGTTACTTACTTAATTCCTGGTTGTTGGACAGTTCAGTTGTGGCTTAATGTTTTTGGTATAATGTTACACTGATATATTAGTTTCTGCTGTAACAAATTTCCACAAACTGAATGACTTACAACAGCACTATATACTCTCTTACAGGCCTAGAGGCCAGAAGTTCAAAGTCTGTTTCATTGGGCTAAAGTCCAGGCATGGATGGGGCTGGTTCCTTTTGGAGGTTCCACAGGCAAATCTGTTTCCTTGCCTTTTCCAGTTTCATAAGGTTATCTGTATTTTTTGGCTTTTGGTCCTTTTCCCCAGTGAATTGGTCCAGTCGCTGCTTCTGTTGTCACATAGCCTTCTCGTTGACCCCGACTCCCTTAGCTTCCCCACTATAAGGACGCTTGTGATTATATTAGGCCCATTTGGATAATCCAGAATAATCTCTCCATCACAGGAGCAAAGTCTCTTTTATGGGAATAGTCACTGGCTGCAGGGATTAGGCCTCTTTGGGGGCCTTCATTCAGACCACCTCCTTCCATCAACAGTACTAGGAACCTTCTCAGACCTACCCAAAGCTCTGTGATTTTATGTTGAGTCATTTAGAGGGATGAATGAAATTGTCATAGCTTCAGAAAGGTTTATGAGAGCAAGTGCCCTCGTAGACAGGAAACCCGAGAGTTGGGACACTGGAGTAGCCCTGCATCTGCCACTGAATTGCTGCACATCTTGGGGCTCCGTGGGCCTTTTTTCCCTGCCAACAACCACGGTATCTTCCTCTGTAAGGTGAGGGAGTTGGAGATGCCTTTCTTTTTTCTTTTTACTTTTTATTGATTGATTTGAGAGAAAGCGAGAGAGAGAGAAGAGAAGAGAGAGAAACATTGATTTGTTTTCCTACTTATTTATACATTCACTGGTTACTTCTTGTGTGTGCCCTGACCGGGGATTGAACCCACAACTGTGGTGCATCAGGACAATGCTCTAATCATTGAGTTACCCAGCCAGGGCAGAGATGCCTTTCACACGTAATTTTCCATGATTCTTTGCATCGAATCACTTTGAGTTGTACAAATTACAAACAACAAATGTGCTTTAAAAGGTCGATGGAGGCAGTGCCTGAGTAGTATCCTCAGGCCAGGACACACTGTAAACATGTTTTAATAACTACAAGCCTTGGAAGAAAACATTGCCTCAACCTTAATTAATTAACCATTTACCAAGCATCCACTGTGTACAGGATATTTTACATACATCATCAATAAAAATCTCATAAATTAGGAATACCACGCATGCTTTTTAAACAGCTTAACTAATCTGTTCCAGGCTCCTCCGTTAGTGAAGAACAGAATTGTCACGTCCATTTGGATCCGAGTTTGGGCTCTTCCTCTCAGATCCTGCCCCTGTGCACGCACTCTGTAGGACTAGCTGCCGCGGTTGTGTAAGGTCATTCACCTGACGTTTCTAGAACACTTGACGACCCATCACTGAGGGTTTGGGCACTTTTGAATGCAGTCAAATGGTTAGTTTTGTCTGAACCTGCCCAGCAAGGTGGAAGAGCTCTCTGTTTCTCTCCAGAGCAACTTTTCCGGCGCTAGACTGTACAAAGGGACCGGGGGAAATTTCTTCATTCTCTTTGGCTCCCTTTACTGGTGCTCATGGTCAGGATGTGCACGTGCTGCCGTTACGTGGCCAGCCATTCGCCAAGTTCCCTCGCCTTATGGAAACCAGATGGAAGCTGGAGTCGAAGTTCTGGGCCACAGAGGCGAGGCTGGGCCGCTCTCTGGATGGAATTTGAATTTAGGAGGCACGGTCCTCTCTCCTCCTCCCAGTGCCCCACTTCTCCTTCCCAAAACCCAGTCAGTGTCAGAGGTATAGCCTTTCCCTGTGCAGTTGCCCAGATATGTTTTTTTTTTTTAAATTTGTAATTGCAACTTTGTTTGTAGCAAAAGTTCTGTTTGGTTGTCATAAATTGTAACCAAGAGAAATAATATCCACAAAACAGTCAGTGCTGGCATATGCTTTGAATAGCCTAGATTGATAATGTGAGGTCTTGCACAACTTGACTAACCTTTACTAGCATTTTGGGAGAATTAAGCAAATACACAGTGAAACAAACAAGCAAAAACAAACAAATGAGAAAAGCTGGGAGAGTAGTGAGGGGAAATTTCCAATGAGTTGGTAACCAGCGATACTCAGCAACATTGATTCTGAGCCTTATTCAGGACTTTTCAGGGAATTGGTATTTCAAGAGTAGGAGGGATCTTAAAACTCACCCAGTAATTAATTTCATCTAGCTATTTCATATTGCAAGAGGCCAGAAGAGCCCAGGAGCAGTTCCATTGTGAAACATGGTTGTCATACGAATTCCCGCTTGCTAGTAATTAATTTTTACGGTGGTAGGAGGAATAGTGGCAATTATAAAAGTAGAGCAATTGGCGGAATGTAAGATATGAAGGATTGAGAATTTCAGAGTTAGTCACATGCTAGTTACATGCTTTGGGAATGGTCCAGTGCTATGGTGAAAGCTTAGGATATGAGTCAAAAAGGCCCTGGATTTGCTTACTTATTTGCTGTGTGGCCTTAGGTGAAGTTTGCATTTTGGCATCAGAAGCGAAGTAGAATGAGTTTAAAATGTGATCTAGCCCAGTGCTGAGAACTTAAGGCATGGGGGCTCCTATATTTGTTGTACCCATTCCATAGTCTCTACCTGTGTGTAGGATGTCCCCCCAAAATGTATATGCACTTTAACAGTTTATAGCTCAATTTTGAAAATGAAATGTATTTTAATAAACACTGTCTTTATAATTATTCAGTGTGTTATATATTTTTGGGGAACACCCTATATTTATGTCTACTGTTGAGGTAAGCTTGCGGCAGAAAACTATAGTAGGGAATTTACCTTTGGACCCAACCCCCTATCCTCGGCCTTGAGCCCCTGCCCTTTTCCAGAAGGTCAGGGTCCTCTCTGGAGGAGTTACAGTGGAGTAGAAGTTGGAACCAGATGGCTTTGAGCTCAATCTCTGAGCTTTCTATCCCAAGACAAGCCGCTTAATAGAAGGCCAGGCGTACTGTGGATGCCAAATGAATCTTGGTTGAATAAGTGAGTAAGGGAATGAATTGCACCTTTCTACTCTTTTCTCCCTGGAAAAAAAATTTGACTCATTTTTCAAGGCCCTGTTTGTATAACTTCTGCTGGAGATATCGCCCCAAACACGGATAGTCTTGTACTGAAGCACCCGGCACAGCCTGCACACCTCAGCAATGGATGAACGCGCTTCTCAAAGGCAGCGCTGAGTGTTGCCTTCCCTGAATGTAGCACGGTTTTGGACATTGGTTGTTAATGAAATAAGTAAATGGCTAAATGAAAAAAATCCTAAAGACAGCCTCGCAGTCTCTCTCGCTTCCACTTCTGGGCTAGTTTCGTGGTTCCCGTACTCAGGTCCTTGATTTACTTCCTGCCCACTGTACAGTCACAGTGATTGACTGCCAGTTCTCGTGCTTATCTTGCCTGGAAGGTGACCCAGAATATTTCCTGAGTACAAGCAGAAAGCCATTGCCAAGGTGTGTCTCAGAGCTTCGCAGCACCCAGACAGATTGACTGATTAGGCAAGCATGATTCGGCTGAGTGTTTTCAAGACATTGGCCCACTGAGGGATTTTGTGCTGCTCAGCAGATTCAGAGCATGGTACACTCCAACCCAATTTCCTAATTTCCCTATTTTTTTCCCAGGAGGTATTCTCTCAGTTGCCTCCAAAGCCTGTCTTTTTTCTTTCTTCCTCAGCACCGTCTGCCAGTTCTCAGACCCCATTATTTGTTTCGTGTTAACTGATAAGGATTTGCAGTCTTGTTCCAGGGCTCATTAACTATTTGATTTGGGGTAAATCATTTGCCTCCTCTGAGCCTCAGTTTCTTCATAAATGAAATGGGACAGTAACCTGTTTTGCCTCCCCACGTGGTCATTCGCTGAATGAGTCCTGATCACGGAAGGGAAAGAGCATTGGCATCTGTGAAACACTGGCTCTGTTAGTTGTCTCTCTCTCTGCGATTTGACGCTCTAGAGTGGCCCATCATCCTAGTTTGTCCTGGACCGTGGGGGTTCAGCACCTAAAGTTCCACATCCTGGGAAACCCCTCAGCTCTGTGAAAACTGGGGTGGTTGGCCATCCTCTCCCTTATCTCTGTTCCCTTGGCCTCCTCCCCGGTTCAGTTCCTTCCTACTGTGCACTGAAGACCTCTCAGGCCTGTCCCCACCCAACCCTGCCCTCCTGTCACCACTGGCATGATTTCGCTGAAGTATCGTGTAGATGGAGAGTTACTTCTGCACAGTAAAACAGAGGGGCTGCCCACGGGGAGAGCAGGAAGAAGGGGGACTCTGTGGGCACCATGGAAGCTGTCACTGGGGCAGGAAGAGTGGTGGCTCTTCTCCCTGGCAGCTGGTGCAGAGTCCCGGATGAGCTGCAGGGGAGCCACCATGTCCCTGCCTGGACTTCTGGCAGGAACTGTGGACTCACACTCCTCTGCATGATCCCCAACCCGTGGGACGTCGCTGGGTCATTCTGGTCATTCCAGGCGGGGCTGGCCACATAACTGGAAGAGCCCATGGAAAGTGAAAATGCGAGGCCCCAGTTGGGGACGTCAAGCCTTCTTTCCCATAGGATCATTGTCCCAATGGTTGATAGGCGCCTTCTAAGGGACTGCAACCTCTGGATGGGGGTGGGAGGGTAAGAGGCCTCCACTGGTTTCTTGCTGGATGTGTTGTAGCATTATGAGCCCATGTCAAGGGCAGCCATTGCCTAGCCCTATCCAGAGATGCTGTAGTGTGTGTTCCTGACACTAACCCTCTCTGTACCCACAGGCCCTCATCACGGTGGAGGACAAGGACCATAGGCAGGCCTCTTCCTTCCAACAAGACCCTGTTGTTGCCCTCGGTGGAGGGCCAAGTGGCTATGGGGTGGAGACCGGAAGGCTAGGCAGCTGGGAGTTCGAGTCCAGGAGCAGAAGGCTAAGAACCCTTCTGGGCAGGCAGGGAGGTGGTGGGGGAGGGGAGCTCATCTGAGCTGGGGGCTCCAAGCTCCTGGAACCATTGTCCTATCAGGCTTCACTTATTAAACTCAAATTTAGAGATAAAATTATTAAACATTTCCAGATGGTGACAGTTGGGCCTTTACGGGTCCCAGGCCCCGTGTGACTACATGGGTTACACACCCATGAAGCTGGCTGGTTCCAGGTCTAGTTCCCCTACCTATTCATTAGGACAGTTCACATCTCCTTTCTCCCCTCAGTCCTTCCACATGTGAAATGGGCTACTCAGCCCACGTTTCAGGGCTGCCGTGAGAGGTAAATGGTGTTTGACCATCCAGTGCAGCGGAGAAACTCAATAAACATTGCTTTCCTCTCTTTTCCCTTTGCCATACAGTTTAATAAGAATTTTTAGCTGCCTTAGGTCAGGCTAAGTTCACTGAAAGGGCATTTCTCTTTAGGATTAATTCAGCTTTATAATCCTCAGAGCCCAGCATAATATCACATAATCTGTAGGCAAAAATGTGAAGTAATGAGTGAGCAACTTTTTGTCTTACTTTTTAATATATGCCTTTTTCTTTTCCTTGTTTGCATCTTTTTCTTATATTTTTTTAGCTTTAATTTATAGCTTATTACTGTATTTTGTCCTGTTATCCTTGAGTGGTGAAAAGGAGCTTAGGAAACCCTATGTGATGATATGTTATAACATAGTATATATTAAAAAATACAGTATATAAATTCTGGAATGGAGGAGGCCCTCTAAAATAGAATTTTTTAAATAAGAAATTATAAAAGAAATAACTAGTTTATTTGACACTTAAATATAGGAAATTGGGCTATATAATCTATTTGCTACATGTAATAATATAGGAGAAAAAAGACCAGACAGAAATTTACCAAAATTTCTATAGTGTTTATCTCTGGATGAACCATAATGAGCTATAAACGGGGATTGGAGTTTACTTTTCTTCTTTAACACATATTATATTTCTAAGTTTTGTATTGTTATTATGTAATACCTTTGTAATACATTATTCACATTGTTTTTCAAATATAGAAACCATTTCTTAAGGCTTAGGATAAATGCCATTTCTTCCATAAGACAATAAGTTATTTTCCAATCTTCACCACAGCTCTATGAAGTGAATATTCTATTATCTTCATTTTCCAGGTGAAAATACTAAAGTTCAGTGATAATAAAAAAAATTGACCAGTATCACATAGCTAGAAATGGCAAGCCTGCTGTTTAAACCTCAGTTTCTCAATTTTCCAGAGCCAGGGGTCTTACCTGTCACCTTCTCTTTCAAACTGGCTCAGCACTCTGTACCCTGTTTAGTACTTCCTGCTTCACTGTTTGGCTGTTGGTGTTCTTCTCTATTCCTCTTTCTAGACCAGAAGCAATGTGTGCTTAGTGGCTGTGGTTTGCCTATCCTTGGATTTCCCACAGAACCTCACAGGCAGGAAGGGTTCAATGGGAACCACATGTTGGTCTAATGAATGCTTGAAAATGAATGAAGGTGGACTCCACCTAACATGAGTGCTTGAAAATGAATGAAAGTGGACTCCACCTAATGGGATGATGAAGTTTGTAGCCAATATCATCTCTACTTTTTATTGCATCCACCTCCTGGGAAGACTTTGTTTTCTGCCAGCAGTTCTGGCTGTGGGTAGCAATGCAAAATCAGTCTATATTTTAAAAAGTATTTTTGTTTTTTTTTTTTATATCAAGACAACAGATAGTAAACTGAAGGCCATGTGCCCCAAAGTCAAGGTTGCCCTCTTTTGTTTTGACCCAAATATGCTCCAAAATGGATTAATGAGTGCTTTTAATCCTTCAGTTCCTGAGGCATCTTGACAGATCATAATAATTTGTGTCCCTGGACCAGGATGCAAGAGTTTTTTTCTCTTTAAATAATAAGTTAGTGGTTCAGGTTGATGGCCTTGAAAAGCCTTTATAGCTCTCAGGAGGTGTTTGTGGGGCAGGACAAGGGCTTGTTTTGAAACCAGGAATTACGGAAGTAGGGTTCCAGTACATTCTAACCATACCATTCTTTTTATAGGCTTCTGCCAACTGGTGCTAAGGCGTCCTCACCAGATGAGCCACCATCTTGGCATCTTTGGCCTAAAAACCACACATACTGCAAAGTAGTGTTATGTCAAATACATTTGAGAAATGATAGTGCATTGTGATTTTTAGGATACAAGGAATTCTTTTCCTCTCTCTCCTCCCCTATCTCATTGTCTTTTACAATTTTTGAACTGATTCACATTGCATCATTGTTTTCCTCAAAGAAATTCTACTAAGCCAGCCAATCATGTTAAAGGTATCTCTTGACTTTAATGTCTTATGAGAGAGAGAAACAATACAGAATAGGAAAATGTTCTTTGTTCCTGTTGAGAGCAAATTAGAGTTTACATATGTTGAGTGTCAGAATATTGCTTGGCGTTTGCATAGGATAACTGCCACTTATCAGTTGCGGCAGACAGTTTGCCACCAGTCACAGCTGATTGGACCAGGGATAGATGCCTCATGTAATGAGATTCTCTTCCCTGGACTTTTTGAATTGTGATAAGAGATTAATTTCAGTCTGGGGTATTTGTTTGAATTTAGATGATTAAATATTAGGAACTTGGGAGAGGCAGAGAAAGCCATTCAGCACAGAGGGAAGAATAAAGGAGGCACGAAGAAGGAGAGCCTGAGAGAAGCTGTGCCTAAGTCTTCCAGCCCATTCTAGGTGGGGGAGTTGGGTTGCTCCCAAAATGTGACTTTGAATTTAATGCAATATTTTTCTCCTTCCAAAAGAATTCTTCATTTTATTAAGCTACTTCAGATTTGTTTCTGTCACTTGGAAACCAAAGAACCACATGTATACATGTTTATCACCACTCTTACCACTTTGTTTTAAACTAGTCCATGTGTCACTTTCCCTCATTAAATTGAGAGTTTCTCTAAGTCACAGACCTGTTTCTTCCCAGCCCCTGCACTTAGTATATATCTGGCACAGGATGAAGTTCAGTGGCTATTAAGTAAACAGATAAGGAAATAGAGATGGTACCCTGTCAGTTTAATTCATTCACTGAGGAGATCTTTCTATTAGGAAAGTATACACAGTTCCAGTCATCTTTAGATGGGATGAATATACTCTGATTTATCTTAAGTCATAAATATATATATGCATATCTCCAGGATTCTGGGAAAGCACTGTGGTAATAAAAAGATGAAATCATTTTTCAAATGCAAAGTAGATGTTAGAGAGATAAACAGTATATTGGGATATATTTCTAGAATGATTGATTCTCAAAAGTAAGTCAGAACAGAGAAATTGATCTGGGGATAGATAAACGAGGAATGGCTTTAGGCCTACCTTGAGAAGCCTGGATTTCCCAGAACTGGCTCCAAGAGGACTCCTGAATCCTCAGCATTTGGTGTATGATATTGATAAGTCCTCCAACACCCAAAGTGTGTGTGTGTTGGAAGGGGGGGACGGGGGGAGGGCTCCACACACAGGGAGAGCACTATATGTTCACAGGGTTTCCTTGGGAGAGACTGAGGGTAGTCAAGAGCTGATTACCATGTGAGGCCCACTCATGTGATGTGAGTCTGCCAAACTTAATAGCTAAAGAGGCCTTGACATGTTTCCATTTCTGATTCTGCCCGTATAAAATATGTTGCTAATTAAAATAACTGCCAGCTCAGACTCCTGCAAGGAAACCCATCCACGTGCTCAGGGGGTTGTTTTCTAGCTCTGGTTAAATAAATAAAAGCTACAAAACCAGCAGCAGAACTCAACTATCTGGGACAGCTTAAGGGGGCCCTGCCCATGTGTAAGTAATCAGGCAGTGCGTTAATTCAACCTTCCCTGCACCAGAGAAGGAAAGGGTTAAGTAGCAGATTATGCTACTTCTACACAGTGCTATAGGCATGTTTGATTTGGCAAGTTGAAAAAGAAGCACAAAAACACATGTCCTGACAAAGTCAAGAATTATCAAACTGAATTCAATACACTTACCAAATTGAATTTGTAGTGTGTCTTTCTTCTTCATTTGAGCCCTAGTTTGTGCAGTTGCTTAAAAATGTATATTCACTCATTACAACTCCTTGCTATCCCTCCTTCATTGGCTTCCCATCGTGTTTTTCATCAAGTTTAAGCTCCTTCATGTGGCATGGCTGAAAGACCTTTTATGACCCAGACCTCACTTTTCTAGCTTCTGGTCTCATTGCTCACTCTTTAACCACATCAAATTACTTGCAATGCCCTGAAAATGCCATTTTTCTCTTCCGTCCATGCCTTAGACATGCTTTTTCATCTGCCTGGAATGCCTATTCCATCTATCCATTCCCCAGGCCAACTCATAAACAATTCCACAAGTCAGTGATTGTACAACTCTACTTAATTAGGAAGTCTCCCCTGGCATCTCTGCCTCCCCTACAGCAAAGCTGGAGAAATATCGCCTCTGAACTTTCCTGGTTCCTACTCTGTCCTTTACTACTGAACTTATCACATTGCAATTGACATGAATAAGGGACTGAACTGCTCTGTAGCTATGTTTAGAGCCCAAATCTCAGGGCACCCAAGACCCTAATGTCGTAGATATCCTGACTGACAAAAAAGGGTTTGCAAAACTAAAACTCTATGTTGGACCAAGGACCAAAAGTACTAACCAGTCTTAGAAATGATGTGTGATTAGAAGTATGACATGATAAATTCACTCATTCATTCATATTTTAAATTTGTGCTAAGCCTACATGAGGTGCTGGGGATTACAAATGTGATTGAGACCTAGGTGGTGGTTCCTTAATAGCTTGGGACTTATATAAATTAGTTAGGAAGACATGCATATATACATAAGCAATTATTTAATCACAATGTTATTAGACCTACAAAGTAAAAGTAAGGAATTAAATGAGGTCTATAGTAGAGAGACCTAATTCAATCTGGGAGTCAAGAAAAAAGTGCTATTCAAGAAGAAATAGTAAGTATGTTTGTGTTATAAGGCAGTGTGGGAAGGAAAGGATACAAGGCAAAAGGAACAGCATATGCAAAGGCCCAGAAGCAAGAGAGATCGACATGTTCAAGGAATAAGGAAAGACCGATGAAGTTAGAGCAATATAACAAAAATATAAAGAGGAAAAAGATGAGCTAGGGAAGTAGAGGGGATGCAGATTATGCAGAGCCTCCTAAAACAAGGTAAGGCTCTTCAATTTTATGCTAATTGTAATTGGAAACCACCGAGAGGGTTTAAACCTAATTTTAAATACAATTTGCAGTCTTTATAAACTGTGGGGAATGGTTTGGAAAGGGGTAAGAGTGGAAGAGAATAGAATAATTGGGAGGCTGTTGCAAGATGTTTAGGAGAGATGGTGGCTTGGCCTAAAGCAGTTGAAGAAGTGATGCAGAATAGTAGGTGGAGTCAAGAGATATTGAGGAACTAGAATCAATGGTCCTTGGGATTGATTAGCTGTCAGGGTTGACGCAAAATGAGATATCAACACTAATAGGTTCTTTCAGTCAACAAATAGCTATTAACTGCCTCTTATATGTAGATAAACTGTTGAGGATGATGCCTTAAACACACAAGTCTTAGACTGCCTTCTTTCAAACATTGTAATACAAATCTGTTTATAAGAGAGCATTAAAAAGTTTACTTTATTTCTGATGCCTAATTGACTGTAATACAAGCTTTTAAAAGGAAGTTTTCCCACTAAGCTTTGTCAGGTCATGAGCTGAGCTCATAGCTCCATCCCACCCACTGCCATTGAAGACAGTTCTCTTTCCATGTGTGTGCCTTGCAGCTTGCCTCTATGCTCCATCATATAGTTCTAGCTGTCCACTTTGAATATTTTGAAAATCTGCCCAATAGCCTTCTCTCCTTGACTCACATGGACAGTTAACACACTGAATTCTGCCCCAGTTTCATGCTAACTGCATATGTTAGGCACGTTAATAACCTCCCCAACTTCAGAGTTCTCCTCTCTATAATAAAGTCAATTTAATTGATGTCAGTATCACTAACATCCTTCATGGGTGATCAGGTATAATACGCTTCCTAAGTGATATAATATGAAGTAAAGTCATTCACCTATGATGTAGTTTTGCCACAGACTTTTAACTAGAATATAACCGAACCTTGAGATCCATCTCCCGGCTATTGGACACAAAAGGAATAGACATCATGAGGAAACAACACCATAAAAAAACAAGTCCAGAAAGTGGACATCTGCCTAATGAACGGCCTGGCCTCTTTAGCAGGCCCAGGGAGTCGGGCCTGTCCTAGATTTAAAAGAGTTGAGAGAAGAGACATAATAACTAAATGCAATAGTGTTCTTGATTGGCGCAAGCTTGAAGGTACAACTGGGAAAATGTGAATATGAAAGCTGTAGTAGATAGTGTTAGGGAATTACTATTGATGGTGCTTGTGGTTAGTTTCATTTGGTATTATTATTTGGAGGAAATTTCTCTTATCATTTAGGAACATATAACAAAAGTATTTAAGGGAGAAATATCCTGATTTCTGTGTTATACTTTTTAAATGCGTGTGTGTGTGTGTGTGGTGCACATGTGCGTGCTTGTGTGCCTACATGTATAAACTAAAATGCAGTGAAGTGCTACTGTTACTTAAACCCAGGTGATATACATATAGGTGCCTTTATACTATCCTCTCTATTATTAAGTATTTAATAATAAAAAGTGAAATACATAAAATCATACCTATATCACAATGTTGTGAAGGTAAGAGATAATGTCCAAAAAGGCCTAATTTATATTATGTGTCAGTAAGTAAATTAATATTCTATTTCACAACAATTTTCTTCTGTGCATCAGGACCTCACTCAAATCCAGAATCTCACTGCATTCAGCAGCCACGTGTCAGGAAAGCGTGGTTGGAAATTTCCTGGGCCCTTGGAGGATGGTATGTAGGTGAGCTGGCAGGCTGGCATCGTGCTTGGTGGAATAAACTTCTCATATTTGTGGCCTATTCACTAACGTGCACAGAAATACTGCAATTCTTTTCCAGCTCAAAAGCTAACACTCAGTATATTCATGTGCAGAGTGTAGGGTTGTTCAGAACTCAAAAGAACTGAGGTCTGCCCCAGATGCAAAAGAGGAGTGAGGTATATCCAACACCTGGGAGGGTGGGAAGGAGACCACACTGGGGTGAAGGCAGGAGACAGGCTTGTGTGTTATACACAGACGTAACCAAGTTTAATCTTGCTGCCGACAATAATAGATAGCATCCTTTTCACCATCAGTGTGTCCTGTTCAATGATTAATTATTTGGTCCTTCTAAATATACAGCACGTTTCTCTCCTAAGTTCTTCTGTGAACTGTCCCTGGTCACTCCCTGTACTCCCTGTTCTGCCACCCACATTCCCACTGCCACCCCCACCTTGCAATAATCTAGCTGCATCTGTCTATAGCATCTGTGAGCTCTGCTCCCTCTGACCTCTTCAGTTACTCATTTGCTTACCCCTTCCCCACCTCTCTGTCCGGCAACCCCCTGTCCCTTCTTAACTGCTTGAGTTCAAAGTTGTCTACTCTGGGAAACTTTTCTGGATTCCACAGAGAGAAGTTGGTTCTTTCTCCCTGGGCCAGGACACAGGGGAGGTATGTGAGGTGCCTTGGGCATAAAATTTAAGGAGGTTCTAATTCTCAGTGTGGTGCAAGTGCTGACTCTGCAGGTCCCATGACCCATAGTGAGCGCCTCCTTAAATTTTGTAATATAGTCTTCTCTCTTGCCTCACCCTATCCTGGCCCTGGTCTCAGCATCTCCTGTATCCCCTCCTCAGGACTGCACAGGAGAAGTTACCTGTTGATCTGTCTTCCTGATTGGAATATGAACTCTTTCGCCTGAAGGACTACGTCTTATTCATTACTCCAACCTCAGTCCCTACCACTGTGCTTGGGCTTGGCACCCAGGCAGTGTTTACAAATGACGACTGGAATAGGACAACGATGCAGTGAGTCTAGTGGTGTTGGAAACACACATGGTGTTAGGACATTGCGCTAATGGCATCTGCTTCAGAGCTAGGAGAGGCTCCAGGAGTGGAAAGACTGGATAAAAGATAACACTTGTCATCTGAAATATACCTAGTAACTGGATACTGGTGAACTGCTTAATAATAAATACTACCTGCCCTCTAGGGGAGCCTGGAAAAGGATGCAGAGAAACAAGGTCTGACACATCAACAAAGTTTTGAGTAGGGTGAAATCATATTGTCCACTGAATCCAGGTTTTCTCCAATCGGGAACCTCCCTTAATGCCCACTGTCCTTCTTCATGCTATGTAGATGGTATGGTCATGCCATCAGGACAGAAGGAGTGGCATGATCTGGACTTTAGGAAGGCTCTTTCATGTGCCTATCATTGTGCTATCCCCCCCGCAAAGATTATAGTGTTTCATCATTGCAGCAACGCAGTGAAGCAAGCGTTCGTGTCCCTGGTCTGTGCATGGGGAAAGCCAGAGACATTGTGTAATGTTCCTGAAGCCACACAGCTAGGAGCTGGGTGAGAGAAGAGCGCATCTTCTGCTCAGGCCAATTGAAACTTGGTTATGTTTAATAGGGCCCTGTTTCCCACCCCCGACCCCCCCAAAAAGCTGTCACAGACTAGAAACATAAACAGATTCATGAGGTGCTTACACTTATTGTGTAAATACTTGAGCATCTACTGTGTACTCCACTGTGGACATCAAGTCCTAAAAGGCTGAGCAAGGAAACTAGCGGGGTGGAGTGGGGAGAGAGGGACACTAGATATTGAACGACTCATAGGTGGGTTTAAAAGAGCAAACGTATTCTCGTATAGCACCTTCTTCAGGGGAGATGCACAGAAATTGAAGTAGCATGTTTGCCAGAATGCTAAAAGCCACAGATGGAAGAATCCCAGCAACAAAACTGTTTCCCGAAACCTTCCCAGGGGGAAGCAGCCTGTCCACCGTGCCTGTAACTGCCCTCGAGGTTGGGCCGTACATGTAGTTAAGGCGGAGAAGGAGGCGCGTGTGCAGCTGCTTTTCAGGACAGGAGCTGGCAGGTGTTTCCGGGGGCACTTTCTTTTGGGAGAGGGGCCTACTTTTAAGGATAAGGAGCAAAAAAAACTCAACTTCATTTTGTGCTGTAACAGGATATCATCCTTCACCTAGCAGACCTCCTGAGGTATGCCTTCAGGTCCCCCATGTGGCCTTTTAAAAAAAATGTTTCTGTTGATTTTCAAGAGGAAGAGAGAGGGAGAAAGAGATAGAAACAGCAACGATAAGAGAGAACCATTTATAAGCCGCCTCCCGCATGCCCCACCCTGAGGAATTGAACCATGATCCCCCCCCCCCCCGCACCTCTGCACCCCTCCTGTTCATAGGTTGACGCTCAATCACCGAGGCCCACTGGCTGGGCATGTGGCCCTTTTTAAAAATATATATTTTTATTGACTTTAGAGAGAGGAAGGGAGAAGGAGAGAGAGTTAGAAACATCAATGGTGAGAGACAATCATTGATGGGCTGCCTCCTGCACGACCCCTACCCCCTACTGGGGATCGAGCCTGCAACCCAGGCATGTGCTCTTGACCCGGGATGCTTTGGTCCCCAGGCCAACGCTCTATCCACTGAGCCAAACTGGCTAGAGTGGAATCACAAATGCCTTTAGCTCCGTTGTGCATACATTCTAGAGACTTCTTGGCAGGGTCTGTAAAGTATGCTCACATGTTCTTCAGATTTCATCTTTGTAAGCACAGCTTCATGGAAAAACATCACATTCCAAGTGGGACTGGGACGTTTCATTCACCACAGTAGCTGCCAATAACAAGTAGGGAGTTTATTGTCACTCCAGCGAGCTCATCAAATCTAAATGACATGTGTTCCCTGTAGTTTCAGCTGATTCATTTCCGTAAGATGCAAGTGATGCTTTTTACAAGATATTCAAAGACCAATTTAAGACTCTAAACTATAGTGGAATTAAATATACAATAGTTTTAAATTTGATATATATCATTAGAGTCTTAGCAGGAAACAAAATGGCATACTCAAAAGGATTCCTCTGAATATAATATTGTGAAGCACGTATTTAAGAGGCATGGGCATGGTTAAGGGAACGAACAACGGATGGAGAGGCACCCAGGAATTGTCAATGTCAGGAAATTTTTGCTGCCTCAGGCAGAAGGTGCCAGGGGTAGAACTTGGAGGCTGGGGCCCAGCAAGAGGACTGGCCCAATAGGACCAGTCGCTGTGGGAATGCAGTGGCTCAGCACAAAGGCTTGGCAGAAATGCCCCCACTCTCTCCTTGCATCCTCTGGCCACTTGCTGGTGCTGCCCATTGTCTAACCCCAGCCAGAAGGCAGAGGCCGAGGGAGTAGTCTGGGAATACTCATTATTGAGGTCAGCCTTCTGGGGATCCATGTCAGACAGAGAAGGGCAGAGACTTATCTTGGGGTAGCTTATGCTAACCAATTTCAGATGTTACTCTGCAAAGTCAAAATAAACCTAGATTCTGATGTCAGAAAGATCTGGATTCAAATTCTACCTACTAATGGTAAGATCTTGGATCTTTTCTGGATAGCTTCAAGAGAGTTCCATCTTACCCTTTTTGGGTTTCAGTTTCTTCATCCAGTAAAATGGAAATAGTAATAACTTCCAATAATAATAATAATAATAATAATAATAATAATAGGAAATAACAATGATTTACCTAATTGAGTGATTGTGAATATTAAACAAGTTGACCAAGGGAAAAAGCCTGACACAGTGCTTGACACATGAAATGGATTTGTTGATTTCCTCCAGTTAGCCCTCCTTCAGTTATCCCTTATATGGTGAGATGCCTGCCATGTGGAGGTCGGAGAACCAGTTTGACCATTTTTCTCTTACTGGGTTCTTGCTGGGAGTCCCCTGTTGACTCATAGCTGGAGCCATGGGCGGGACTGTGCTATTCCTGGAAACTTGTTTATTGGGGTCCCCTTGTCAGGAGAAAACCAACCATTTTTCTGGCGTCACTTTTCTGAAGAAAACTTCTTGGGACATCCTCAGGCGAATGCCAATTTTATCTCATCCACAGGGACACTGGTTCTTAGGAACATGTTTCCGGGGGACCATTTCTTTAGCAAGTGTCATTCCCTGCACATAGGCAGATACCCAAAATGCTTGTCCTTTCTCCTGGTGTGCATAACCTTTTGACAAGGCATCAGCTGCTTTTGTAAGATCTTGTCCAATTCAGTTCCAGATAGTTAGGGCAATCTCTTTCCAAATTGAAGCCACCAATGAGGCTTTGTATTGTTGTTGATTTTGCTAGTTTGGGAACATGGGAATGCTTGATTACTTGTGAATTTCGATTGGACCCTTGGGAAGGGTACCCGTGATAGAAAAATAAGAAGCCACAGCAGTTGAATGGTTATTTAACTATTCATTGGTTCAAACTAGCATTTGTGTGTAGGGCATAGTCCCTAATTCTCATATCCATCCTGTAAAGTTGTTCTTATTTTTAGTTGAGGAAACTGAGGCTCAGAGAGATGGGTTGAAATCTCTAGTTAGTAAAAAGTGGAGCTGGGCTAGAGACCATAGCTCTATCTGAATTAAAATACAGAGATCTGTTTATCTTTATGATGGTTGCAGAGAGTCAATTGTAATATCTTCACCCAGTTATAGCCATCTAAGTGACAAGGCTGTGAGTTTCCTTATGATTATTCATTTCTCTATTTCTTACTGCTAACCACTGCCCCTGCCCTAAAGTGGGTGCCTGTTTTAATGTTTGTTGAATAAAAAAAAAAATGATTGACTGAATGAGTTATCAATACAAAGATATTTTTGTCTCCATGTAGCATTTTTCTAATGCATATTTATATTTCATTTGACAGTGTTTGAAAATTGTATAATATTCCCCTTCAGCATAACTTGCAGTGTGGAAATGCTTCCATATGCGAGATGTTTCTCGTTTGACTGAGGGAGAATAAAATACTAGGAAAAACATCACATAGTGATTAAGCGTTCATACAAACACAACTTAGAGTACGGCCTGTTTGTGAATGGTGTATTTTGGAAGGATGATTTTGCAAAAATATTGAAGTAGGCATCCAGTTTGGATTGATATGGGTTAGGAAAATGTTCTCATGCAGCTAATACAGTTTTGTATTAATTCACTATGTTGTAGAAGGTATAGGGCAGGGGAGAAGGGCATGAATCCTGGAGCTGTTAAGTAAATTCATTACTTAATAGCTATGTGACTTGGGCAACTTAATCAATCCATCTGTGTCTTAGTTTAACTTCTGTGTACAATGGATAAGAATACCATATCCCTCATGAGATGGTTGATAGAATTAAATTAATTAATACAGGAGGAGTTCTTAAAACTGTGCCTGATAAATGGCTCAATAAATGTTATTATCTCCAAGCCCCATGGAATCCAGTTTGGGAAAGTCATATCTCTTTCACCTCTCCATCATCATCATCTCTACCTTATTCAGGAGCTCATCAAGTCTTGCCTGACTTACTTTACCCTCCAGCTCAGCCTCCAATGACCACTGGAGTGAATCCTTGAAGACTTAAATTAAACTAGGCCCTTCACCTTCAAGCAATGCCATCATTCCCTATCAACTTCAGGACTAAGTGCAACACCCTTGTGACATTCAAGATCTTTATGAACTCAGTACTTTTTCCTCCTCTGAACTCATCTCTCTTCATTCCCACATGCATGACATACTGCAAGTACCAGCATCTGCAAGTAGAAAATATTCTGTTGGCCTGATGAAAAAGTAATAATTGGGTGAGAGGAAGGAGTGAGCAGCTAATTTTATTGATGGATTCAAAGAAGTTTTCAAAGAAGAGATATCTCAATTGTATCTTGAAGAATAAGTTGATATTGGCCAAGCAAGGTAGGGTGGAATGTGACTGGATGGATCACCTAGAATGAGGGAAGGATGTGTTCACTAGAACAGGAAAACAAGGTGTATCCCTGAAATGAGAACTTGTCTAGTCCTGAGAGGGATGAACTAGGGCAGTGTCGGCAAACTCATTAGTCAACAGAGCCAAATATCAACAGTACGACGATTGAAATTTCTTTTGAGAGCCAAAATTTTTAAACTTAAACTTCTTCTAACGCCACTTCTTCAAAATAGACTCCCCCAGGCCGTGGTATTTTGTGGAAGAGCCACACTCAAGGGGCCAAAGAGCCACATGTGGCTCGCGAGCCGCAGTTTGCCGACCACAGAACTAGGGGATGCTTAAATGTGGGAGTGAGGAAGAGGGGAGCATCAAAAAGGGCCCTTAAATCTGGCATGAATGCCTGGATGGAACACTAATGTTATTAATGGAGATGAGGAATATATAGGAGAATAAGTGTGTGTGTGTGTGTGTGTGTGTGTGTGTGTGTGTTGAACAGGAAATATTAAGTACCTGTTTTGTACACACATATACAAAAGTCATCTGGAAATGTTCATTACTAAGCTCCTAATCTTTTTCCCGATCCCACCTCCAGACCTATTTCCTGGCAAATTTTCACTTCTGAGCCAATGGCAATTATGTTCTTTTTTTTTTTTTTTCCACATTTTATTTTTTTTATTTTTTTTTATTTTTTGAAATAAGGTAACAGGAGTTTATTAAGGTATTATATGTGTACATATTTTACCATTGCCACCCCCCACCCCACTCCCATATATGCCCTCACCCCCCAGAGTTTTGCATCCATTGGTTATGCTTATATGCATGCATACAAGTCCTTTGATTGATCTCTTATCTCCCCCATCTCTCCCTAACTTTCCCCCTGTAATTTGACAGTCTGTTTGATGCTTTACTGTCTCTGTATCTATCTTTTTGTTCAAGTTTATAATGTTCTTTATTACCCATAAATGAGTGAGATCATGTGATATTTTTCTTTCATTGACTGACTTATTTCACTTAACATAATGTTCTCCAATTCCATCCAGGTTGCTGCAAATGATGAGAATTCCTTCTTTTTATGGCAGCATAGTATTCCATTGTGTAGATGTACCACAGTTTTCTGATCCAGTCATCTGCTGACGGGCACCTAGGCTGTTTCCAAATCTTAGCTATGGTGAATTGTGCTGCTATGAACATAGGGGTGCATATATCCTTTCTGATTGGTGTTTCTAGTTTCTTCGGATATATTCCCAGGAGTGGGATTACTGGGTCAAATGGGAGTTCCATTTTCAGTTTTTTGAGGAAGCTCCATACTGTTCTCCACAGTGGCTGCACCAGTCTGCATTCCCACCAGCAGTGCACGAGGGTTCCTTTTTCTCCGTATCCTCGGCAATTATGTTCTTTAGAATCCTTGCATGCTGTCTCTCTCTTAAATTCTGAATTTGATGCTTCAGCAAGTTCTGTTGCCTTATTTTCCCCCAAAAATATATCTAGCTTATGACCATTTCTTATCATCTTTGTGGCTACCACTCTCATTAAAGCCACCATCTTTCATGGGATTACAGGCACACCTCAGAGATACTGCGATTCAAGACCACCAAAATAGAGCAAGTACCACAATAAAGCGGGTTGTCGTTTTTTGCTGGTGTCATTTCTTGCCTTCAACTTGTGAAAAACGTAACATCTGTGAAGCACAATAAAGCAAAGTACAATTAAAAGAAGTCTGTCTGTATTGATATAGTGTCCTAAACTGCCTCCCCTGCTTTCCACCTTGTCTTCCTTTGGCCCATTTTTAACACAGTAGCCAAGAGTGGTCCTCTTAAAAAGGCAGATCAGGATGCCCATAGCCTCCCAAGCACATCCCATCTTGCTCAGAGTAAAATGTAACGCATGTACAGTGCAACACATGACTCAATCCTACCAACCCTTGACCCCATTGCTACTCAGACTTCTTCTAGTCCAGCCCTCTCTGTCACCACTCTGCCACACTGGATTCCTTAGTGTTCCTCAGACATGCCTGTATGTTTCTGCCTCTGAGACTTTCCAGCAACTGTTCCCTTGCCTTGAATGATTTTTCCTCAGGTGCCCACCTAATCATCTCCTTCATCTCCTTCAGATCTTCCCTCCAAAGTTATCCAGTCAATGATGTCTCTCTAGTTACCTTATCTACACTGGTGGCTCCCTTTTACCTCTGATCTCCCAATCTCTCCCCCTCTTCTCTGCATTTCTTTTCTTTAGCACATATGACTGTCCAGCATACCCTCTATTTTACCTTTATATTTTATCTGTTGTTTGTCTCCATCCCCCTTGAATCTATAGTATACATTCCATGATAGCACTAATTCCTGTATCATTCCCCTCTGTTCCCTGTCCCTAGAACAGTGCCTGACCACAAGTTGCTCAATGGGTATTTGCTGAATACAAGAATGAATCCAGGTGGGGACTATAGCAGTATGTTGCTGCAGGGATCTGGTACTCAGGAGGCAGATCTGGGTTAAAGATAGATTCGGGAATCCTTAGCAGTGAGGTGACAGATGTGTGGGAGTAGCTAAAATGAACTAAGGAAAAGATATTAGTGAGATTAAAAAAAAAAAGACCAACATAAAACGGGAAAAATAATAATTAGAGACTGTGCAGATTAAAGTGGCAGAGTTGAGAGCAAATGACTGGGATTACAGGCTAGAGTTAAAAATCTTTCACTTACCAGCGTTATGACTGGGGAAGCGACTGGATAATTCTTGGCCTCCTTATTCTCACGGGTAATTTTAAAAAAACACACTTCCATTTCAGAGGGCTGTTAAGAAGCTTAACTAATAAAATGCATAGAAATCAATTAGCAGAAGGTAACAATATAGGTTGTGGTTGGTATTAATACTAACTCCTTCATCATTATGATATCCAGGAAAGAATCCTGAAAAATAGAAGAAGTATGGGAACATAATGGAAGATAAGTGAGACGAGGTCTTCAAGAAAGAGGGGCAGTAAACTCTGTAGGTGTTGGTCTGCGGTCAAGGCTAACATTTTAAGAAGTACACAAGGCCCTGGGGTAGAGCTATTTGAGAAAACAGTTTCATTTGAATCAAAAAGTCACAATCCCATATTTTAAAATGAGCCAGTGTTTTGCGGAAAATAACAATAATTGTCCTAGAAAAAAAGTCAAATAAAAACAAAGCAAAACAACACGGGCCCTCAATTGTGTCCAGCTGACAAATGCAGGAACATGGTGACCCAAAAATTTGCTTCTCTCTGGTCTTTGGGAGATTTACTTGCTCACTAGTCAGAACTAGTTTGCTAGTTTTATGAGGTTAAGCTATTGTGCAATACTATTAAGCCAGCTCTGTGGGTGTTTATTTACAGATGGCTGCCATCTTGATTTATTGTCTGTCAAATTATAATTATTAAGGATGGATTTAATTGTCATTTCAACCACCTGGTAATTACCCATTGTGCTTTCATGTGGTGATAAATCTGTCCTTTACATCAAAATTTGAAGCTTCCTATGATATTTCACTTCCATGTTTATCTCCATTCATGTCTTGTTCAAAATAAGTGATTAACAGAAGCTATTGAACCTTTTTAGTGTAATCTGTGGACCTTCAAGTAAAAGAATTGCTGATTCTTGTAAATGTTTCTGAGTAGCAGGGCTGGTATAACAAGAATCCAGTGATGTGAGTTACAATAATTAAAATTAAAATAACGAGGCATGCTCTTTCAAAGATTAGTCTAATAAAAAAATTAACAATGCTCCCAGTATATTCCATGCTGCACCACCTAGATGATGGTTTATAACCCTTATTATTTGTTTACCCTATTGTTTACCCAAGTCACGTTATCCTTATGCCTTTCTGAACTTTTAGGACAGAATTCAGCAGTCAGTGAGGTTACCCTAGTCTTATAAGGCCTCAGTCACTTTGATTCCAGGGTATGAATGGGATTGTCTGCTTGGTCCCTCTTTAGGGATACATTTGATAGAACTAATGGGAAGAAAGAGGGGGGAATGTATATGCGTCATAAGAGCTGCATCCTTACTCACATATTTGTTGTCTGTTCCCTTGTTTGTGTACTTGTCCTTTTTCACTTTTCCCCTGTGAGTATATTTTCAGGAGGGTACACATAATTTGCTTAATTAGCTGACTGAGGATCAAGTGGAATCTTTCCCACCACACACGGCCTTGGATGCTACTGTGGTCTCATCATCTTTTTCCTCCCAGGGAATCCATCAGGCAAGCATTATGTGTCCAGCTTCCTCTAGCTTTTAGACTAAGAGCCTAGAGGAGAAGCCCATGTGCCTGGCTCCTCCATATGAAAAGGCAGAGCCACCTTCTAATTGACAGCTGCCAACTTAGAGTCTTTGGTGGCCACGAGGTCTCACCTTGGCACTTGCCTTGCAGTGAGACTCAGCCTGGGCTGATTTCTGCTAACACCTCTTTCCCGACAGAAAGCTATGCATCCCCTGGACCCAGAGAAAACCTGTGAACAATGTCTGCTTTCCTTCTCTTTGTAAGATTGTGAATCAGTCGAGGGAAAGCTCAGGGGGTAGAGGTGGGAATCTAGGACCACCCTGTAGTTTGTCACTAGGCTCAGGCATTTCCTGATATCTCCTAAGACATGCTGATCTGCCATATGAAATTTCCACTTTGGGGCAATTTTCTGTGGTCAGGTGCCTGACATGGCTTCCCCTGCTCTCCCTTCCTCACTTCTACTCCATGAGGCAAAGACCTCTTCTTACTTACAGGATGTCCTGATCTCTAGTACCTGCCCCCTTCAGTCTACCTTCCATACAGCATTGAGAGAGTTTTCAAAATCTGGCCTCCACCTACCCCTCCAATATCTTGTTCCTGTGCTCCCCTTCATGGGTGACATTTCAAGATCTTGACATTGAAGTTTTAATTGACTTCCATGTCTTTTCTTCTCTGTGATATTCATCTAAAGTATTCTTAATTAATCTTCAAAATTCATACGTCAGCAGTCAGATCCTCAGAGGAGTCTTCTGTGATCACTTCCATTCCCCTGCTAATTCTGTTTCTTGTTGTATTATGTCTGTAACGTAGATTTCTTTCTACTCTTGCTATATCCCATAATATGAAATTTTATTTTTGTTTGCTGTCCATCCCACTTCTCACATTCTCAAGAACAGGATCTAGGATGGAACTATTTGTACGTCTTCCATTGTCTATCACCACTAGCACAGGACCAAGTATGCAGTGGATACTAGATACATAGTTGCTGGTGGATTCTAATTAAACAGCTAAAATCTTGGTTAATATTCTTGTACTGATGTTAGAGTAAACAAGTATCTTTATGGAAAAATCAGAATTGGCTTAATGGAGAAGTTGACCCTTTATCCAAGACATACATTGGAATAAAAGACAGTTAATCATATCCAAATGGAAAGAAAAGAAGGCTTTAGTTTTGGTTAATAGAAAACATTTTTTACTACATATTAAGGAAATGGGACATGCATTTCTTTTTATGGTCAATGTATATTTTCTTTTATATGAGAAATTTTCAGTGGAACTCAAAGGATGTTCTTTCTTTCCTTCTCTCTTTACTCCCTTCCCTCCCTACTTCCCTTCCTCCCTAAGTTCTTCCTTCCCTTCCCTTCCCTTCCCTTCCCTTCCCTTCCCTTCCCTTCCCTTTCCCCTCCCTTCCCTTCCCTCCCTCCCTCCCTCCCTCCCTCCCTTCCTTCCTTCCTTCCTTCCTTCCTTCCTTCCTTCCTTCCTTCCTTCCTTCCTTCCTTCCTTCCTTTAAAGATAGACACTCTTGGACAAAACAGAGGCTGCTAACTTCTATAGAGAAAAAGTAGGGAGTCTATTCCTATGTCAGTACAATCCTTCTGATGGTAGATTAGGCCATCTCACCCCAACCCAAGATTATAAGTGAGATACACATTTCTTTTTTTTTTTTTTTTTTTTTTTTTTTTTAAATTTCTTTATTGATTAAGGTGTCACATATTTGTCCTCATCCCCCCATTCCCATCCCACCCCTCTCCCCACGCATGCCCCAATCCACTGTTGAACTTAACCGTTGAATAGGCTTATATGCATGCATACAGGTCCTTTGGTTGAACTCTCCCCCTCCCCCCACCCTCACCCTACCCTCCCCTATCCTCCCTCTGAGGCCCGATAGTCCGATCGATGCCTCCTTGCTTCTGGTTCTGTTCTTGTTCCTCAGTCTATGTTGTTCATCATTTCCCCTAGATGAGCGAGATCATATGTCACTAGATATATACTAATAAAACTGAATGTGAGAAGAGCAATAATAGTTATGCTGACAGGCAAATGAATCAATCTCTAGCGAGCTTCCCCCTGGACCAACAGTTCTTTTGAGACCCAATTTCAATGTCCAGTAGTTCCTTATGTGTACATGTCAGCACTGACCCCTCAGCTCTGGATGGTGGACAAATGGTGGTAATGGAGGTCCGACTCCCTCTGGTTTGGTCTCGGCCGAACCCAGGGGCACGGCGTCACCCGGACTAAGGGGTACGTGGCCTCACCCATACCCAAGGGGCGCGTGGTCTCACCCGGGCCTGGGACCCAGCCTCACCCGGATGGATCCAGGGGCGCACGGCCTCACCCGGACCCAGGATCTGGCTTCACCCGTACCCAGGGACGCTTGGCCTCTCCCAGACCCAGGGGCACGTGGCCTCACCCGGGCTTAGTTGCACAAGGCCTCACCTGGATCCAGGGACACATGGTCTCTCCCGGACCCAGGGACGCTTGGCCTCTCCCAGACCCAGGGCCACTTGGGCTCACCCGGGCCTAGGTGTATGAGGCCTCACCTGGATCCAGGGACACATGGTCTCACCCGGATCCAGGGACGCTTAGCCTCTCCCAGACCCAGGGGCACGTGGCCTCACCCGGGCCTAGGTGCACGAGGCCTCACCTGGATCCAGGGACACATGGTCTCACCCGGATCCAGGGACGCTTGGCCTCTCCCACACCCAGGGCCACTTGGGCTCACCCGGGCCTAGGTGCACGAGGCCTCAACCGGATCCAGGGACGCATGGTCTCACCCGGACCCAGGGACGCTTGGCCTCTCCCAGACCCAGGGGCACGTGGCCTCACCCGGGCCTAGGTGCACGAGGCCTCACCCGGATCCAGGGACACATGGTCTCACCCGGACCCAGGGACGCTTGGCCTCTCCCAGACCCAGGGCCACTTGGGCTCACCCGGGCCTAGGTGCACGAGGCCTCATCCGGATCCTGGGACACATGGTCTCACCCGGATCCAGGGACGCTTGGCCTCTCCCAGACCCAGGGCCACTTGGGCTCACCCGGGCCTAGGTGCACGAGGCCTCACCCGGATCCAGGGACACATGGTCTCACCTGGACCCAGGGACGCTTGGCCTCTCCCAGACCCAGGGCCACTTGGGCTCACCCGGGCCTAGGTGCACGAGGCCTCACCCGGATCCTGGGACACATGGTCTCACCCGGACCCAGGGACGCTTGGCCTCTCCCAGACCCAGGGCCACTTGGGCTCACCCGGGCCTAGGTGCACGAGGCCTCATCCGGATCCAGGGACGCATGGTCTCACCCGGACCCAGGGACGCTTGGCCTCTCCCAGATCCAGGGGCACGTGGCCTCACCTGGGCCTAGGTGCACGAGGCCTCACCCGGATCCAGGGACACATGGACTCACCCGGACCCAGGGACGCTTTGCCTCTTCCAGACCCAGGGCCACTTGGGCTCACCCGGGCCTAGGTGCACGAGGCCTCACCCGGATCCAGGGACACATGGTCTCACCCGGACCCAGGGGCGCTTGGCCTCTCCCAGACCCAGGGGCACGTGGCCTCACCCGGGCCTAGGTGCACGAGGCCTCATCCGGCTCCAGGGACACATGGTCGCACCCGGACCCAGGGACGCTTGGCCTCTCCCAGACCCAGGGCCACTTGGGCTCACCCGGGCCTAGGTGCATGCGACCTCACCCGGATCCAGGGACACATGGTCTCACCCGGACCCAGGGACGCTTGGCCTCTCAGACCCAAGGGCACGTGACCTCACCCAGGCCTAGGTGCACGAGGTCTCACCCGGATCCAGGGACACATGGTCTCGCCTGGACCCAGGGGTGTGTGGGCTCTCCCAGACCCAGGGGCGCTTGGCCTCGCCCGGGCACGGGATCCAGCGTCATCTGGGTCCAGGGGCACATGGCCTCACCCGGACCCGGAGTCCGGCCTCACCTGGACCCAGGGGCATGTGGCCTCACCTAGACCCAGGGACGTGAGGCCTCACTTATACCCAGAGGCGTGTGACCACACCCGAGCCCAGAGGCGCGCAACCCCGCCCGCACCCGGGTCTCAGCGGAGCCCCGTCTTCCCGATCCCAATTCCTGCCGGTCAATCCCCCCTCAGCAATTCCCCTGGCCATCCTTCCAGAGCTCCAGTATGGCTGCTGCAGAACTCGTCGGGCGGCGGCTCGGCGAAGCTCCGGTGCGCCCGGTGCAGGGTGGTGGGCCGGTCTGGCGTCGCTGCGTTGGCCCTTGGGTCTGCATCGGTGGCCGGTCGCCGAGCATGCGCACCTGGCCGCTTCCGGGGCATTGAGATTCTTGACGGACTCGGAGGTCAGCAAGCGCGGAGTCTCCCACCCCATGTCTCATAGGGGCTCGTCTGTCCGTGCTTGGCTGCCAGTGGAGCCGTCCCCTCAGCCGGAGACTGCCGGGGGAACTGCGCCGAGCACGTTCTAGGCCGCTGTTGTATCGCCTGAGCCATAGTTCTTTTGTGTCGCCTGAGCCGTAGTTCTTAAAGTGTGGTCTTTGGGTCACCGGCATCAGCATCATCCCACATACCCCTCTTTTATTCTAGTTGTAGAGCATCTACTCAGCCAGCCCTATGGTGGTCTTGGATGGTGTCTTCTCTGCTCTCTTGTCGTAGTCTCAAAGTTGTTGTGGTAGGCAACAATCAGGCTTCCGCCCTATGCCTCCATCTTGGTCCTCCTTTGTATAGTTAAGTCTTGATTGTTGTTGGTGTCACTGGGGGGCTCTCTTTGTCTATAAAGGAAGAGTTGCTGTGCAGGAGACACGTTTATGGGCCGGGTCTTGGTGCAGCAAAGCTTTGGCGCTCACTGAATATTCCTGTTGAATGTGACCCTTATGCACGTGGTTGAAATCTGGTGTCATCTCCCACAGACCACTAGATGCCCTCGTTTCTGGGTCTCCAATGGGGTGTAGATCAGCTACTGCCTTAGGCACTCAGCAAGGATTACAGCAAAAACTGTAGTTTCTTCCTCCTGTCTGAGTGGCCCTGGAGCAGTCCGACTAGAACAGCAGTTCATCTGGTCCGCTGCCAGGGGGCAGGCCACCCACATGCATAAGCTGTTGCTTGGGGCGCAGGTGTGCCTGCAAGACTTGCGGGGCAGGTCTTCCAAAAGTGCGGGGCGGGTCCCAGGGCGGGGCGGGGTCTCAGGGCGCCAACAGGCCATGGTGCGGCGAGCCGTGATGGCTGTGAGTCTGGTCCTTCTGCCTTCCACGTATCTAAGTCCCCTCATTCCGCACTCCAGCGCAGCAAACACTGATTGCTGGGCGCACCTCCGCAAGAGTCCCGCCTCTCCCCGCAGGCATCTGGGTCTCCCGGGGTTCGCCAGAAGATGGATTTCAGGGTGATGGAGAGCTAATCTCCCCTAGGTTTGGAACAAAAGCCCCTTTTCCCCGCCACCAGCCAGACCCACGCGCCTCCACACCTCATCCCCTCCGATTTCGCTGGGTGCAAGGCAACAGAACAGCCTTTAACCTCCGCCACCATCTTTTTCAAACTTCCCAATTTGTACTTCTTAATCCCTTCATTTCAGTCAACTCTACTGAGGTCTAGCGCCGCCGGGAGGTGCACGGAAAGGGCGCCCGGGCCTCCGTCCGGTGCGCGGTGCGCGCGTCCCGCAGAACCAGGCGCGCGAGAGCCGCGCGGCGGGGACGGGCGCTGGGCGGCCGCCGAGCTCCAGACACCGCCATCGTTGCATTCCGGGTGTCACCGCCGCGGCGTCCCCCCAATTTGTGCTTCTTAATCCCTTGAATTCAGTCAACTCTACTGAAGTCTAGCGCCGCCGGGAGGTGCACGGAGAGGGCGCCCAGGCCTCCGTCCGGTGTGCGGGGCACGCGGCCCGCGGCACCAGGCGCACGGGGGCTGCGCGGCGGGGACGGGTGCTGGGAGGCCGCCGGGCTCCGGGTGCCGCCGCTGCGGCGGCGTCCCCAGCATCCCGGGCCGGGCGGCCTGCGGGGGCGGCGGAGTTGCGAAAGTGAGTGAGTTCCAAGGGTTTCGCCCGGAATGGGGTTCAGTGCAATCGGAGCCGGCGCTCAGCGCACTCCGGAGCCTTTATCTCCTTCCTGCCAGTGAACGCCGGCCAGGTCATCAGCCGCCCCTTCCTCTCCGGTTCCATCCTCCCCGCAGGCGCGTGTGCTCGTGTCTCCGCCCGTTTCTCCATACCTCAGGCTTTTACGGCTTCCCCGACTGTCCCCGTGGCCTTCTCCTTCCCCCCAGCTGTGGGCATTTCAGTCCACCAACTTTCCTGTGGTTCTGGACGATGTCCGTTCTGACCTCTAGTTGTATTTTTGAAATTGTTGTGCCCGGCTGCAGGTTAGGTGTTTAACCTATGGCGCCATCTTCCAAAGTTTTCTAATCGAGATACACATTTCTGAGAAACTCTTCTTTTACTCGTTGTCAGCCTGCAGATCAATGTCTCTATTGGCCTAGTATGGAGACTGGTTCCATGAATGTCTGGGGAATTCTTTTTCTTGGTTGGAATTGAATAAGAACTGTCTTTTCTGAAATAAATAAAAAAAATCCATGTAAAACTTGAACTGTTCTGTTTCTATTTTGATACCATCAGGAACTTTTCAAGGCAGAGCAGACAATTGAATTCTAGAGTGGTTTGAACATTGTACTAACAGAGCAGGTGATTCCTCAAGGCCAATCATTCTCTAGGAACTATTAATTATTGTTGTGATGGATTGTATGTATCTATCTACTATCTTCCTATCAGAAAAATACTGCTCAGTATTTGCCTCACAGTCTCGTGGGAGAAGTTGCAGTCTTTGTCCCTCTTACAGGAAACAGTTAAGTAAGAAGAGTTTAAGTGAGAGGTGCAGGGACAGAGATCTGCTGGTGGGCTATGGATTCGCCTTTGGTCTTTCTGATATTAAACTCTATTCTTGAGCACAGAGTTTCCTCTTTATCCTGCTTGTCAGGATCTCAACACAGAAGTTAAGAGGGAAGAAATAAACAGAATAGCATGTGTAAATTTCTCAGTAGAAAACAAGCTCTATCAGATTTCCTTTCCTCGAGCCGAAGGATACTGAAAGCCTGAGGAAGCAGTATTACTACACCTGGTAGGAACATGCTACTTCATCCTGGCCAAGGGGTGGTGGGAAGAACACTGGTCTGAGAGCCAGTGAACCAGGGGTCCACTCTTATCTGGCACTGACTGGTCATATCACCTTGGACAGCTTACTTCTTTTCTCTAGCCTCAATTTCCAGCTTTGATATAATGAGATGATCACTAAGGCTTCTCCCAGGTATGATACTCTAAGTTGGAAGCCACAGGAGGAAGGGTGGGTCACGTGGTAAACCTCTAAGTCCCATACACACCCAACTGAGCGTCTGCCAAGAGGTATCTTCTTATTACCACTATCGAAACCTACTCTCAGGGCCATACAATTGTTTGTACCCATTGCATTAGTAACTCCACTCCTGGGAGTTTATTGTAAAGAAATAAACTTCTTTGGAAGGAGGAAAAGTTATATTAATAACAAAAATGTTGCTCATGGTATAATTCAAAATTTTCTGTGAACTCAGTGTCCATCAGTAGGAGAATGGACCAAGACAGTCTGGGCTATTTCAGAGTTCTGAGAAGGATGTGGAGAAAGGCTTTTACATCACAAAAAAGCAAAATGTATTTTCTTTGTGGATTGCAAATACTAGTATGTATATGAATAAGTGAAAGGAAAGAGGAATGATTATCTGTGGTCTACTCTCTATGGCCCAGGTGCTATCCTAAGCATTTTGTCACATTAATCATCTCACAACTGTGAGGCTAGGTACCACCATTACCAATGTACAGATTAGGAGTCTTAAGACTCACCAGACCACCACTGCTGTTAATGGGTTAGTGCTCAAGATTCAAACCCAGGTCTAAATGGTTTTCATTATTCATGGTAGTTATTGTCTACAAGGTCTGTGAACATTGAATTAGCGAATACTGAACCATTGCTCCTAAGAGCCTCTGGTGGCAGCATATTTTATTAACTGATCATTACATAACCTTGTTTCATGAGTATTTCTGTTTAAGGACATTATTTAATAGATATTGTGAATGCATTAACACTGAACTCAGGCCACAGCACGATAAGTCATGGCAGGACGACACTTACCCAACACATGTATATCCTCGGTAAGGCACATCAGAGCCTTCTTGCATTTAGGAACACCTGACGGCAATTCAGCACTAGCTTGGGGTTATTTTAAACAGCAAAATCACCAACAAAAAGCACAAAGATGTGAAAAACATGGTACTGAATAGACAACACATAAGACAGTTGCTTATAATGTGAGAGCTGAAACAAGAAGACATCACCTCACTCAACCTCACCTGGAATAGGCACATTGGGCAACTCAAATCTTGCACCGCTTTGCACGTGTCTGTGATTAACCATGACATTTCTGTGAGTATTGATTTGGGGTTACAAATAGCTTTTAGGGGACAGGTGAATTCACAAACACAGAATATGTGAATAATGAGGATTGCCTCTTCATTCATTCATTCATCATTCACTCATTCATTCAGCAAATATTTATAGTGTATCTGTCATGTGCTAGACACTGTTCCAGCACAGAGGATTTAGAAGCGAACAAAACAAAGCCCATGTTCATGAATCTAACATTCTGGGGAAGGGTTAATACTGAACCATTGCTCCTAAGAGCCTCTGGTCACAGGTCGGTCAGGTAGTCACAATCTATTAAACTGGGAGGGGATTAGAGAGGGATGGGTGGAGGGGCTGTTAATTATACAGGGTAGTCAGAGGGGAGCTTGGGAGGTAACATCTGAGCAGACACTCGAAGGAATTGAGTGGTAGGGACATACTTGGAGAGAGCAATTGGGGAAGTGGGAGCAAAAAGTGTGAAGATACTGACCTGGAGGCCTGGATGCCTGGAGCCATGTGGGGAGAGGAGGTCAGAGTGGGCTGGCAAGTGACGTTGATCTCTCTTACTTTAAAATATGGGCTTTGGGAAGGAACGTGGTACAAGGGTGCAGAGCAGCAGCACTGGGGTGCTTTCTAAATTGTCGTAATAAAGCATCCTTGTACATTTTCTCTTGAGAAAGGCTCAGGTAAGAGCCAAAGAGCAGATCTTTGCAGGGGGATGGAGGCTTTCCCTGGCTCCCCAGAACTCTGCTTCTGAGACTTGGGAGCCTGGCTTTGGGAAGTAACAAAATTGTATCCTGCTGAATTTTTAGTCTTGGAATACTTTGATAATATAGATTATAACTGTTAATAAGTTTTAAAAAATTAGCCTGGACTTGGGTGAGATTCTTTGGGAGATAACATGGCCCAGTGCTGCAATATCGAGGACAATTTCATCAGCATTTGTAGTGCATCCAGGAGAGTCACAACAAACAAACCATCCCCTGGACAACAGGAGGAGTGGAGGCAGGAAGCGAGTCCTCACAGTGAGATCTAACTTGTGGAAAAACGCTACTCACCCGATGCTGAGTTCTGCTTACAACGCTTGTGAGAACATCAGTGCTGCGACCCAGGCTGGAGCCAGCTCAGAAGTCCTGTGGAGTTAGAGCTCCTGAGACTCAACCCTCACTGCTGACAGATAGGGAGACTGAGGCCCGGAGAGGGACAGAAAGGAGTTTCTAATCAAACACCAAAGGAGTGGCTAGAATTCAGCCTTGTCACTAAACTGTCATTCTAGGCAGTTATTACTAGAACTAGTGGCCCAGTGCACGGATTCATGCACATTGAAATGAAATTAATTAGAAGAAATATTTTAATATTTGAATATCGCTCTTCACCTTTTCTCTATAATAGAAGTGTCAACTAAATTCACGATCGACAATGACAGATTGAAACACACGTGTGCAATTGGCACCAGCGAGAGCTTTATATGTATCCTGCATGCACGAGTCAACTTAGCTTTTTATAGACATAGAATAAACTTGATTAATTAGACCTGCTTTCTGATGTAGCTAAACTTTTTCCAGCCCAGTGAAGCACCCCAATTTCTCTTTCAGGTAATTGTCAGCAACACAGCAATAAATATCATCATGAAGCAGATTATTATTGTAGATCATGCAAGGAGAACAAAGGGTAAAATATTTAACTGTAGCAGTGTTTGACTATGTTCTGCACAGTGAGAAAACCTGAAGTCATTTTCAAGGTCCACCATTTCTTACTTCTTTTCATTCGGGTCAAGTTTCTAAACTTTCTAAATCTCCATTTTCTGGCTAATGAAAAGAAAATAGGATTCTACGGAGTCTTTTATCTACCTACTCCAGGACTTCTGTGAGGATCAAATGAGATGAGGCACAGGAAAACGCTTCACAGACATTTGGTTAAAGTGTGAAATGTTTGCACCTGTCTATAAAGCAAGTTGTGTTCCTAGGCGGAAGAAACTGCAAGGAGGCTAGTCATCGCCAGGGAGAGGAAGCCGGGTGTTGCTATGTGACATCATTACCCAGTGCCCACAGCGACTGTTTCTAGGCTGGGCTGTGCTGGGCTGTGGGCCGCATTTTGTGTCAGGGTGTCTCGGCAGCATTGGCTGCGATTTGGTGGGCTGTCGCTCTGGGGTGGTGGCGGGTCCTGTGTCCCACTTTGGGGAAGCCAAGTGTTGCTTTGTGGGCACCAGGTCCACGGTGCCAGTGCATGTCACTGCAGCTCCTGCATTGAGCATCTGCCCCCTGGTGGTCAAGGCACGTCATAGCGACTGATCAGATGGTCGGACACTTAGCATATTAGCTTTTTATATATATAAATTAAGAGAAATACACATATAGATTAGGAGAAGAAATTTGACAGAAGTCCCAAGTTTGCAGAAGCCATTGACTGTACCAGCTGCTATGTTTGTGCCCATGCCAGCAGCAGCCACCTCCACAAGTCAGTTCAGTGAACCATCCCCCTCCTACCCCCCGCTTAATCTGGTTATTCAGCATCTGGCTCTGGAGTGTCCTGTGGAAATTTATGTGGCCATAATGTGAATCGGTCCCAGGAGAGTTGTTCTCATTCAGCAAAGGTGATCACTATGGATGGAAGAGAGTCAAGGGGAATTAAGATCCTGTTCCATGTCCTTTAGCTCTAACAGATGCTTTTTTAGTTGCTTTTGTATGGACATCTGTGGTTTGTAGGGCTCTCCAGCTATAGGTTTCTGCAGATGCTCTGGGAATCACTGAATCCCAAAAGATGTTGAATGTGATTGGTCAGGAACAGTGGTGTGTTGGTAAACTGGCTCTCTGGAGGATGGGGCAGGGAGGTTCTGATCTGTTATGTTTGCCAATATCTGTGGTGTAAATAGTGCCACCATGGTAGATTTCAAGCTATCAACAGTTTATAAAACAGCTTGCAGTCAGCTATCTTGAGCCTGCATTGGCCTTCTCCAACATACCTCTATAGCTCTCCAAAGAGAGGAGACTCTGGGGCATGGCCTGGGAGGGGAGTTGTGGTTGATCCTGCTCAGTTTTCCGAGGTCAGATCTCACCTGAGAGGGTTTATCTAGGTTAATCTTAGATTATAAGAGGAACATTGACAAACTGAAAATTGTTCAGGGTGTTGAGCAGAAACCATTTCATCTAGAAAAAAAGCCACTGGGAAGGGGGAGCAATTGCTAGGATGAGAATCTAGGAGAAGAAAAATACAGGGCATCCTGGTCATTGTTCCCAAATCTCTGTGTGCCTGTGAGTCCTGGGTGTGCAAATCTCTGTGTGCCTGTGAGTCCTGGGTGTGAGGGCGAGTGGCTAGGAAAGGGAAGATGATTTCAGCTCATCCTAAGAACTTATGATGAAGCTGCCCAAGAAAAGGCAGGGCTGCTGGGAGCTACAGAGTGCTTCATCACCTATGAATCTGTGGGGCAACCACTAGGTGGGGCTGTGGCAGTGGGAACTCCAGGCCCCCTCTAGTTTCTGGGGAACCAATTCTGCAATGGAGTCTTCTTTTTTCTCTTTCTCCCATTTAGCCAGTTTCATCTTCTCACTTTTTGGTCCTTTTTACTGTTCTTCATCTTCCTCCCTGGCTCACTTTCTTAGCTGACTTTGGCTTATTGACCTGACCACTCTCTCCTAGGACAATGACCTCTACATCTTTTTAATAGAGAGCAAGCTTCTGAACTTCCTCCTGACTGCTTACATGCAAGGAGCACACATGAGCCCTCCTTTTCCCATTTTTCTTTGCTTTTTTTTCCCCTCTCCTTCAACATGTTCAGTTCCACATTTGTGACTGAAGAAGGGCAAATAAACAAATTGAAACTGAAACTGTGCGTTGGCCATAAAGTGAGGACATCTGGGAGGCTTGCTAGGAAATTTACATGCTTGTCAGGTTTCAGGTTACATATTTTATGTTGCCTGGTAACAAGCCCCACAGCTTCCTTTCATGCTTTATTCTCCCCTATCCCTTGTTTATAGTGTAATTACCACTGTGACATCATAATCCCCCATTGAACAGCTGTCAGGGGGGCCCAACTGCTGAGTAAACAGCCTTTACAATCTCTCCTCCCACAGGCTGATTTACTAAATAGATCAATATTTGGTTTGTAGGCACAGGGATTAGGAGGTGGAAGTGTCTTTTGAAAAAACCCTCTCTATTCCCAGGGCCTCCAGTGCACCTGAGAATGCTGGAAAGAAAAGCTAGGTTCATGGACAAAAAACCACCTCACCCAGGCTGCTCTCACCTGCCTATGATTTCCCAGGGAGCAGCTTATCTTTAAGAAATGAGATCTATTTAAGAATTATCCATGTCCTAGGCTCTTTATTCTAATGCTTAGAGAATTCCATTCCTGCCTCTCCTCTCCTCTCCTCCTCCTCCCCTCTTCTCTCCTCTCCTCTCTCTCCTCTCTCCTCTCTCTCTCTCCTCTCCTCTCCTCTCCTCTCCTCTCCTCTCCTCTCCTCTCCTCTCCTCTCCTCCCCTCCCCTCCCCTCCCCTCTCCTCCCCTCCCCTCCCCTCCCCTCCCCTCTCCTCTCCTCTCCTCTCCTCCCCTCCCCTCCCCCTCCCCTCTCCCCCCTCCCCTCCCCTCTCCTCCCCTCTCCTCCCCTCCTCTCTCCCTCCCCTCTCCCCCCTCCCCCCTCTCCCCCCTCTCCCCCCTCTCCCCTCTCCCCTCTCTCCTCTCTCCTCTCTCCTCTCTCCTCTCTTCTCTCTCCTCTCTTTCTCTCTCCTCTCTCCTCTCTTTCTCTCTCCCTCCCCTTAGCTCCCCTTTCTCTGTCCCCCATTCCATTTGATTTAATCTTTCTAAATGGATAGTATAGCCTCAGGGACTAAAAGAATGACAGGTGGATAAACAGGATCTAAGCTCCTGAAGATCTTCCCCTACCTGCCCCCACCATTCTCCCCATCCCTCTCTGGGACTAGAAACTCCATAAAGAAAGCAACCTCCTCCAGGAGGCTTTTTGTCAAACTAGAGATTCCTGGGTGATAGCTTGGGAAAGGATGGTTTAGATCTTGGCTCTCCTGGGTCAGAAAAGTGTGACGGAAACAAACTCGACAGCAGAGAACTTGGAGCCTGAGCATCTCTGTGACCTTGGACAAGTCCCTGTGGATACAACCTTGCAGTTGGGCATAAGGATCCCGAGGGCTTCTCCCAGGAAGCCAAGATGGAGCCTCAGACTGAGCTGGGCTCAAAAGCTAGTTTTACACTAACCAATTGCAGAGCCCTCAAACCACAGGCAACTCCTTGGAGCTGCATTTGTTTACCTGTAAAAAACGGGGTGGGGGGAGTTAACGTATCACTGTGCGGATTAAATGAGATAATGCAAGGGACAGCTGGGGGCAGGATACTTGTGGGTGGTTTTTTAAAGTTAACATTGTGTAATTCCTGTAAAAACTAAAACTATGATAAAGAAAGGCTTGGAGGTAAAAATTAGGAAGGAAAGAAAAAGAATAGCAGCAGTCAACACTTGTGTAACCCGTTCACTGCATACAAAGTGCCTTTCACATGTATGATCTCAGGTCATCTTCACAACCTGGAAGAAGGGAAAAGCACCATATGGATTTAATTTCAGTATTATCACCTCTCCCAATCCTCATGAACATTCTTATTTTCCCTGTTCCACAGAGAACTGCCATTCAGAGACATGAAATGACCTGTCCAAGGTCACCCAGCGTGTGTGTGTTGCACCAGGTCCATCCAGTTCTAAACCCCTGGTCTTTCCCCCTGTGCCACAGAGGTGGCAGGTTAACGTGGACAGGGAGGGAGCAAAACAATGAGGTGCTAGAAGTCAAGGACCAAGGTGAAGGAAAGGAATATTTACACAACACCCAGTGCTTCCTTCACAGTTGTCATGCAACACCATAGTGCTTTGCTGATTCAATTATTTCGTGGGGTAATTACAGTCTGCCTCTAAAAATTAAAACACTGCAACTGGCTGCTGTCTCTTGGACTTTGTGTGACTTCCTTCCTTCAGGTGATTGCAAAAGGCCTTCGCAGCTGGAAGTGTCCCCGAAGGCTGCCTTAGACCCAGAACGCGGGGCAAGTAGGCTCTGGCGCTGGTGGGGGAGAGGTCGACTTCAGACAATCTACAGACACCCAGTTCCCGATTTTTTCTGCACAAGGAATGCCATAGGCGTCATGTGATTCCTCTTCTCTCTCTCGCTGGTGGCGTTCTCTTTGAAAGACTGTATGGTTTCAGTTCAGTTTCAGATAGATGTCTGTGTAGATCTGTAGAGTGATAACATTCCTCTGTGCTAAGTGTGTCCAAGATAACTAACCTGTTTCCAAGATCTAATTTTGTACGTGGGAATCTTGCCTTGTCCTGATTTCCAGACCCATAGGCATCTTGGCAGGCTGCTGTTGGGGGAGGTCCCAGGCTTGCCCTGATGCCCTGAGCTAGGCCTCCTGCCCTCCACGGTTAGGCAGAAGCACCTGTCCCAAATAGGACCCACTGTTCTTGCTGGCAGAACTCAGTCTTCCTGAAGTGGAAGCACCTTAAGACTTTAGACCCCTTGAATATGTCAGAACCCACGTTTATTTGCTAATAAAGTAAAATGCACTTTCCAAGGACCCCTTCTTATACCAGCCTCTGGGAATTAGAGAAAATGAAAGAAAAGTGACAGTCCTCTGGGGACTTCCCATAAACCAGTAAGCAGCTCCCCAAGTGTAGCAAGCATCAGAATCACCTGGAAGTTCTGTTACAACATACAAGACTGGAGTGCACCCCAGAGTTTCTGATGTAGGAGATCTAAGGTGGCACCCCAGGATTTGCATTTCTACCAAGTTCCCAGGCAGGCAGTGCTGATGCTGCTGGTTGGGGGAACCACACTTGGAGAACCACTGGTCTCTACTCTCCACTCCAGATGTTTGAGTCCATGGAGTCCCTCATGTTAAACTGCCTTTAACATTATTTCTTTCAGTTGTCCATTGTTCTGATCCTTTCTACATAAAGTGTTTGGGAGTGCCTTTCTCCTCTTAAGCAAGAACACAAGTCCAGTTGCCTTCTCTGGCATCATTTTCCATATCATCTTGCAGCCTATATTGTGTCTGCTCTCAGATGTGGATGATCCCCCGGTCTGTTTTCCCTCTCAGCACTCTGCCATTGGCTGACTGTGTGCTCTCTGGGCTGGTAGGCCTCCTGGCTCTGCCTGGTGAGTTCTGAATTGCATGTCAAAATGGAACTCATGGTGCAGCCCTGGTAGAGTCATCCCTGAACAACCTAGTCAAGCAGAGAACATTTCCCTTCTCTTTATGTGACCCTACAACTTCTACTACAAAATTGCATTTCAGCTGTTGGCACATTCTAATATAAGGATTTATTTGCAGGCTTCCTGTGCCCACGGGACAAGGAGGTTCTAAAGGCAGAGACCAGGAGTGACTCCACATGAGGTTCCCTGAAGTATCTATAATAATAAAAGCATAATATGCTAATTAGACTGGACAGCTGAACGACCTTCTGGATGTCCTTCCTGATGAAGCTGTAGTGGTGGGGGCAGAGGCAGAGGCGGTTAGGGGCAGTCAGGCAGTCAGGTGAGCAGTTAGGGGCGTTCAGACAGGCAGGCAGGCAAGTGGTTAGGGGTGATCAGGCAGGCAGTCAAGTGGTTAGGGGCGATCAGGCAGGCAGGCAGGCAGAGTGGTTAGTGGTGATCAGGCAGGCAGGCAGGCAGGCAAGCAGTTAGGAGCCAGAATCCTGGATTGCGAGAGGGATGTCCGAGGGGTCCCGGATTGTGAGAGGGTGCAGGCCGGGCTGAGGGACCCCCTTACACCCCATGCATGAATTTTGTGTACCAGGCCTCTAGTTAAGTATATGGGTCTCAACCCTGGCTATACTTGAGGAACTTATAAAAAAATTCCAATGCTCAGGGCTTTCTTTCATTTTCTTTAATTAAAAAAATTTTTTACAAACACAAATGTATTTAGAAAGTCACAGAGGTAGAAGAAGTGAACCAGGAAAGAAGTGAGCCAGCTGAGGTGCTTGGGCTCATGGTACAAGTTACAGAGGCAAAAGAAGGGCCCTTGGAGCTTAGGGAAGAGAGAGAGGCAAGAAAAACGCACCTGGGGGGAGGGGGTTGGGTAGGGCAAGGGTTCCTCCTTGGAGAGAGCAGCTTAGGTCTCTCTTTAGATCCATTAAATCAGAAGCTCTGGGGCACGGAGCTATGATTGAGGCCTCCAGCCTTCTGATTTCCTAAGGAGAGTGTGTTCAGCAACTATAGCTCCATTCTGATTTTGTGGTTCAGTATCTTGTCCATGAGGCAGATGGAAAAGACTTTATGGTTCCCATGTTATAAGTGAGGAAAATGTTCTAAGTACACGCATGTACATAGACACAAGCACACACACACACACACACACACACACACACACACACACACACACACCAGAGAGGGGCTCCCTGCTTTGGGCTGTGTCTAAATGTTGATACCCCAGACCCCCTTTCTTCAGGAAGCTCAGAATAGTTTTAAATGAAATTTTCTCGCTGACAATCCAGGGTCCTCTGACAAATGGCATCACCCCATCACACCAGCATGGGACAAGTGTGGGAACCCAGACAGCCAAAGATGGGATCTGAAAGTCAGTGCCCAGACCGTGGGCTCCACTCACCCTCATCCAGTCTCAGTAAAGCTCTTCCTTCCTTCTCATTGTTTTGGAAGGACCAGGGGAGGAAGGGATGGGAGACCCTGCCACTCTGCACCAAGCCTTCTGGTTCGCATCTGTCATGGTTCATGTCACATTCATTTTTCCTTTCTTAAAAAACTCATTTTTAAATGGTGGGGAAAATGCTTTTGTTTTACACAATATAGAGTCAATATCAATTAACCTGATCTTTAAACACTGCTACCAGTCAGAGCCCATGAGTATCCAAAGGAAAATTGTTCATGCTTGTCATGCTAAAATACAGTCTCTTTGACTTTCTGTTGTGCAATGCCTCTCTATTTTTTGGTAGTGTTTTACATGAGAAAAATATTATTCAAGAAATAAAAGTAATTAAGGGCTATGCACATCATGGTCTTTCAGAAGCAACAGCAAAATACATTAATTAAACAGAATACTAGAAGTTTCAATAAACTAAGGATGGCTGAAACAAGTCTGCTCTGTAGGATAGACCAGGTTAAATAATTATAACAGCTACCATTTCTAAAACACTTATCAAGTGTTAGGCATTTTACTTGCGTCATTTCAGGCAGTTACTCCCCGCCAAAAAAACACAAACAATTTTATAGAAGAAAATTGAAGTCCAGAAAAATTAACCCCAGGTCAAAGAGCTAGTAAATGGGATGGAATTAGAGTCCATCTGATTCTGAAACACATGATGTTTTCCAGCATTACAGTCCCTTGGGCCTCAGCACGTCTGTTTTCTCATCTGTAAAATGGGTAATATAATAGTCATTCCTTTATGCGCCTTGCAGGGAAAATAGATTAATAACTGTTATTAGCAATAATAATACCTTCAGTTTGTGTAGCACTTTACTTTCTTAAGGCGCTTATCTGCATTATATTACTTAATCCCATTTGAGCAACACAACAACCTTGTGACATAGGTATTATCAGACCCATCATCCACAGGAGGGCGCCGAGGCTCAGGGAGATAAGGTGATTTGTCCAAGGTCACAGCCCTAAAGTATGGGAGCACCAGAAAA
This sequence comes from Eptesicus fuscus, assembly GCF_027574615.1. NCBI lineage: Eukaryota > Metazoa > Chordata > Mammalia > Chiroptera > Vespertilionidae > Eptesicus > Eptesicus fuscus. The sequence continues at coordinate 59,340,612 of NC_072487.1, read as the reverse complement.
TTGATACCAAGGTCAGTACTTGATACTAATGTCAGCTGCCTCTCTAATTACCAATGTAACAGTAATACAATCAAGGTTCCCAGCAGGAAGGACTCATGGTATAATATTATGTACAGGGATATTATCATTGTTGCTATGCTTGTTATTAGTTACCAAAGGACAACTGTGAAGTGACTGGTCCTTTTGTACCCTCAGCAGATCTCCTCCTCTCTCCGCTAGTTAACCTTTCCCCTTCTTCATCTCTTGGTCCATTGAGTCCACAGTGCTCATTTTCAGAGCTGCTCTTGTGCTCACGTGACCTCAGACATTTGAATCTGAACTTGAGTGAATTAGAGGAAGTTGGAGTATTCGGGAAGTTAATTAACATCTTAGATACCTGAATGGCAGCTATAGTCATTAAATTGGTCTCTGATATAAATTGATGTGAAAGCAAGCCTCTGGGAAAAGCTGGATTATAATTAGGGTATGTTCTTGACACTTGGATAGGTGAAGGTCATTGGGGAAAGTGCAAAGTAGTTATTCCTGAGAGAGGAATAAATTATTTACTTAATAAGAAGAGCTCAGAGTCACAGTGGATCACAAGTTATGCATCAGACACAGCATGGAGAAGATTTTTTATTGCTAGAACTTCTAATTCTCATACAGTTGATCTTAGCCATAGGAGTTCTTTTTGGAGATTCTTTGACTTAGAAAACATGAAATTTAGACAGGATCTAGGGAAGGGCTGACAAAAATAATTAATGATTCTGAAAGGAATAATGGGAGGAAGAACTAAAGGGACTGGCATAGTTTATATGAGGTTTGGCATAAAAGGAGGCCATAGGCTCAGTTGTATTCTGAAGAATAATGGATGAGAGGTCGGGTCTTCTCGGGCAGGACAAAGGCAGCAGAATAGCAGGAGCAGTGTCCTTTCCTCCCTGCATCTTCCTGCCAGCCCCAAACATGGGAACTTTTACCCACTCAAAGGTGTTGCTCTGCTTCCTGGCTCCTGGCTCTCATTGGTGGGAGAGCACAAGTCTACTTTGGTGGACATTTCTCTTTTGGATGATATAGGCAGTGCTACTCGTGAGTGGCTTTGTTTTTGGATCCTCTACACTCAATGAGACAAGTGGTGGTGCTCCTTGTAGCTGGAAGCTGTCAGACCCAAATGGCCTCTAGTTTGGGTCTCAAGATCTAAAATTTAGGGAGTAGAAGCTCATGCAGGCCTCTCAGCTCACATTTTCCAACACCACTTTTCCATCAGTAATACTGATGTTTAGACTCCTGTTTGACTCCAGTGTTTCTTGTCTTAACAGATTTATAACTCAAATGGAGAGATGCAATTAATTGGTTCCCTAAGCAACCCCAACAAGACCCCATCAAGCAGAATAGTAGTTTAGATTTGAAGAAGTCCTTCTACTAGCGATACTGGTAGAAATAGATCAAACAGGAGAAGAAGAATCTTCTTTTGAGATAAAATCAATTAAAGAACTAAAATAGACATGAATGTCGAAAGGAATTTTAAATGCTAGACTAAAGATAGACTCTCCCAAGGCCCTTTAAGACTCTGTTATTTGACAGGTAATTAAACTCAGAGAATGGTCGGATGGAAAATTTTGTGTATGTCTTGCTTCCAAGAAGGCTATGAGGAGTGGGTTTTCCTTATGTGATCATAGAAATGTTTTGGATGGTCATAAAGTTTCTGATTGAAGAAACCCTCAATGCTAAAGCAATATGGAGGAACTGTCACTGGCCTGGGAATTGCATCTGTTGTCACCAGTGTGACAAAAATCATTTGTCTAGAGACCCATTACAGAGACAGTTGGGTAATCAGCTTCTCTGTCCCCATTCTCTCACCTCTCCCCATGCCTGCAATCCCAATCAGATTTGTTATCACACCCTGAGAATGTGGAGCCATTTTGCATCATACAGAAAAAAGGACCTAGCGTGCCAGGCACTTACCTACATTACATTACTTAATCTTTTCTCTTTACTAGAAGGTCATTGATTCATTTTCTCATTTATTGAATAATATATGTAGTATACTTACTGTGTGCCTGGAAATTGGCTCTGCTCTGACAAAATAAATGAACAAGAATATGCTTCCAAAGTATACCTGCCTCTCTAGGGAGAGACAGAAGAAGTAATAAATAAAACGTGATAAATTCTGTGGGTAAAAACCAGACAATTCTCTTTGAAATCATAGGCAGCTAATTAAGCAATAAACTCCATTAGCAGATGGCAAGGCAGGCTGAGAGAGATGGAGGGAGAGGTGAAGAAAGGATGCTTGAGAAGGCATTTGAGAAAATATGTATGACAGTGTTTACCATAGTATCTGAAACATATCAAACACTAAAAATTCACTTGCTAGTTTTTAAAAAGTAATTCAATAGAATTTTATTAGGAGGCCTCTGTATGCCACTTACCACTTTAGGCATTGAAGGTCAAGTAAGAATTGAAGTCTCTGGCCTCATGAAGTTTATGTTTCAGTGAAAAAATCAGATGCAAAATATTGAAAAGCTCTGTAACATAATGCCATGTAGTTATTAATGTGGCAATGAAAAGTAGATCTGGGTAGAGAGATGAAGGGAGAGCAGCTGTTATTTCAGGTAGTCTGGCCCTTTGGGGAGGGTGGGTGGAGCCATGTGGACTTCCAGGAGGAGGGTGGCTCAGGGTGAGGAAGGAGTAAGGCTCTGAAACCAGGTGATGCCACCTGATATTGTAGGGATTTCAAGAAGGCCAGCGTGGCTGGACAGAGCAACAAAAGAGAAGATTGATAGTAGGTGAGGTCAGGGAGGTACCCAGGGGCTGGATCAAGTAGGGCCTTGTAGGTTGTGGGAAGACTTGGGATGCAACTGAATTCATTTAGTAATTACCATGTTTTACATAAACCTATTAGTGGACATCTTACTCAGAATAACAGAATACCATAGACAGAGTGGCTTATAATCAACAGAACTTATTCCTCACACTTCTGGAGGCCAGAAGTCTGCTTTTAGGATGCCAAATGGTTGGGTTCTGGATAGAGCTGTCTTCCATGTTGCAGATGGCCATTTTCTTGATGTATCCTAAATTTGAAGAAAAGGTGAGAGAACTCTCTGGGGTCTCTTTACACGGCCACTAATCCCATTCTCGAGGGTTTACCCTCTTGACCTAATCACGAGGCCCCACCTCCTGATATTATTACAATGGGGATTAGAACTTAAACATATGAATTTTGGGGGGACACAAACATTCAGTCCATAACACTGGGTACAAGGTTGTTCAACATACATTTAAAATACAATTACTTCTACAACTCTATTATAAGTTACATTTTAAGCACATATTTTATTGGTTTAGCTCAACCCATTTTTAGATTATCCAAAACTGATATTCTTGCCCTAGCAGGTTTGGCTCAGTGGTTAGAGTGTCAGCCTGTGGACTGAAGGGTCCCGGGTTCCATTCCATTCAAGGGCAAGTACCTCCATTGCAGGCTTGATCTCTGACCCGGTCGGGGTATGTGTGGGAGGCAATTGATGTGTCCCTTTCACATTGATGTTTCTCTCTCTTCATCTCTCCTGCTCTCTTCTACTCTTTCCAAAAATCAATGGAAAAATATCGGGTGAGGATTAACAACAACAAAACAAAAAAGAAAAGAAAAAACTGATTTTCCTAATGTCTGGTTGATATTGGCTTCAGAGCCACTTAAACGCAGGAGGTCTGTCATCTGAAGCATAGGAAAGTTATCTTTTAAAAGTAAATTTGAAGTGGGGAAATGTGCAACAAAAATTTCTGATGAACCAGTTGCAAAACTACCACATGGATCAAAGCCAGCATCTGTCTTCATCTGGTCATTTTAGGTTGGTTCCTTTTCCAGATCCACTCAGAAAGACCAAGGGCATTTTCACAGATAGTCTGACCTTGAGGTTGGGTGCAGCAGTCTAGGCATGAAGGTAAGGCCAGCAACTGAATGCCTTAGTGACTCTTGTTCAAGTTCTTGAAGGTCTCAGTTCTAGACGAACCCTCTTTCCCTCGTTCTGGAATGTTTACATCTGGGTTTTCCTAGTGTGAACACAGACCATGGGGGTGGCTGTGGGGCCGCTTGCAGATTCAGAGAGCCCTGAATTAGCTCCCACGAAGGGGGTGGGCATCTAAACCTACCACCCACCATGAGAACTATGCATTGTTCCCTAATCCTGGCTCTGCTCCCTGGCAATCCTGCAGCCCAGAAAATCAAGAAGATCCCAACTCCCCACTGCTACTAAGGAGGCCGAGCCAAGAGGGGAGGAGTGGGAGAATCTGAGTCAGTCCTTCGAGATCTATTAAATCAACCCTTTGTAGAATAGGAACGGGGGGAGGGGACAGAAGGGAAATCCCCATTGTTTTCCCACTGTACTGACTCCCCTAAGGAGCTCCCATGCAGTGTTTATTTTGTCAAAGTCAAACTTGGTGGTAGCAACTGCCAAACACCCCTAGGTTTACACGAATGTTTCTTTCTGGTTTTAGAAGATGGTGAGGTGGGGGAGGGAGGTGGGGCTCAGCAAATAACAGTAGGTAGGTCTCTTGGGCCAAAGAAGAGTTCAGACCTTCACTGGCAGGTTCCCACATTAGTGCTCCCTCTTCAGAGGTACCCGTCCAGAGGGCAGTTGGGCCACCCCACAGCGGCAGCCAGTGTCTTCCCCACTCATCACGGACTCACCCAGTTCCCTGGTGAATCTTGTGTGTCAAACCTTTCCTTCTGTTAGGGACACCTCTTTGCCCTGGAATGCGAATCCTCCTGACCTCAGGGAGGCCTGCTTTCAGCTCTACAGTCTTCTTCAGTTTTCCATTGCTGGGAGTTGCTCCCACATTTCATTAATACTGAGATTAAGCGACACTGTGTCCCTTCCATCATCCCCCAAAACTCCACCACAATTGAGGAAATTGAGGCCAGAAACAAGGAATGGCTTGTTTTAAGTCCCAGACCTACACTTCCGCCCGCTTCTTATTTGCAGGGGTTATTGCACAGAGGAAGGTTGCAAACCAACATACTTCCATAGTTATTTTCCTATGGATACTTTAAGGCACCTGAAGCGCTATTGTTTCCTCAGATTCACTTTTTGATAAAATACCCAGACTACAGGGCTTCCTTTACCATACAGTTACCCTCCTCAGGGTTCCCCGCACTCCCTTCTGGGGAAGAAACACTTGGGCAGCCGCGTTTCAGATGAGCATTTGCAGGTTTAAATTCAGGTGTTGAAATGTTGCAGCTGCAAAGGCAGCTTTTGGAGGTTGATCTTGCTAGGTTATCTTAACTCTGGGTTTTCATTACACTTTTTAGTATAATTCTGGTCATGCAATCTTGCTAAGGATTTTAAAGGGCTTTTGACTCATTTTCTTAAAAATTAGCCAAATGCGCATGACACACACCACACACACGCACCTCAGGCACTCACACATCCCTTATTCATTCCACATGCTCGATTCCATTTTATTTTTCAGTGCATGACCTTGTAATTAAGAACTACATTTTCTTTGAAGAGACAATTACAGTTACAGATGGCAGTGCATGGGAAGCTCAAAGAATGCTCCCCGCTATTAATCAGAGGCCATTTGCATTACCACTTAGCCATCTTGCTGAAGTTTCAAAATAATAAAGTGAGAATGCTTATAAAAGTGCCAAAACACTTCTGTGCTGGAAGCGGAGCTGAAGCTTGAACCAGTTATTGAAAGAACTGGTATGCCACCGTAGGGCTTCAGGACAGATCCCCTCTCCTCTGCCTCTACCTGCTCATCCAGCTTACATTCTTAGGGTGTCTGAGCTACAACTCAGAAAGTGCACCAACTCATTTCATCTAACAAATTCACTATACAGATAGGTGAGTCACGTACTCAAGAAGGAAAGCTATTTCACTGATGTTGCAGAGGAAAGTGGGTACATATTTGAACCAGGGCCCCATGGATTCCTGAATCTTAGTCTGAATTGTCCCATTACCAAGCTATTCCTATCTAATGTGAGCTTAGGGGCAGGTTTTCAGAAAGATGCTCCCTAAACCCAATTAATCTAAGTAGAGGAAGACCGGGTAATGGGACAAGTAGATACAGACAAAGCTGGCAATATCTAGAGGCAAGGATACTTCATCCCATTCTCTAGTAGCAGCATCTGGAGGAACAGGTGATGTTCAGAAGAGCAGGTTTGCTCCTCAAAGGCAGAGCCCATGCTTTATTTATTTTGGTAAATATGGTATCAGATTGGTGCATAGCTAAAGGAACTAACATTTAATGAGAACCTGCTATGCAACTGACATATCAGGCATTACAAAGATCCTGTAAGATAGGTTATGTTATCCCCATTTTATAGATGGGAAAACTGAGGCTCAGGAACAATTGTGCCTTGCAGAAAGTCACTTAGCTAGGACATAGTGGAGCTGTAGCTCAAACTCAGGCTTGACTGCTCCAAAGCGTATGTTCGCTCCATTCTACTCTAATGTGTTTGTTGAACCAGGGCAATGGATGGAAATGATGGAGGAAGATTTCAGTTAGATTAACTCAAGAGTGTAAGAACTATCCCAGATGTTTAAAAATCAAGCCGGCTCCATTGGATAAGGGCAAACACCCTGTTCCTGAAAATGTGTGCAAAGAAGCTGGTTATTCCTGTGGTGGGATGTTATAGATCAGGGGTCCTCAAACTTTTTAAACAGGGGGCCAGTTCACTGTGCCTCAGACCGTTGGAGGGCCGGACTATAGTTTAAAAAAAACTATGAACAAATTCCTATGCACACTGCACATATCTTATTTTGAAGTAAAAAAAAAAAACGGCAAAAACACCCGCATGTGGCCCGCGGGCCGTAGTTTGAGGACGCCTGTTATAGAGGGTCTAATCATTGGAGGAGATGCACAGTCGGTTGGTTAGGAAGCAGGTGTAGTTCCTGAAACCCATATGGCTTCCTTATGGACTTGACATAATGCAGCTTCCTGTATGGATGGGTGATTTGTTAATGTGTGTGGGATGTGTATTTGTGTGTGTGTGTGTGTAGCATGTGCAGAGGAACTTTCTCTGGTTCAGGGAAATATAGCCAAACTATTTAATTTACTTGCTATGCTTATTATTTTTTTCTATCTTCCTGTTCCCTCCTCCCTCCAACATAACTTAAGTTTCACCAAGAAAGGGATTTTTGTTTTGTTTGTTTGTTTACTGAAGAAACCAAGTACTGAGAGCTATTGCTTGGCATGTAGTAGGTAGTCACTAAATATCTGTTGGATAAATGAATGGATTGGTGCTCCTGTACATGCTTTTATACATGAGAACATCTGAAGAAATGGGCCTTTATTTCATGCTTCTGAATGATTGATTGATATGATCCTACATTGACATTTAAAAAGGATGTAGAACAGAAATTCCAAAAAAGGAATAAATTAGGTATTTTTGAGGTAAAATTCTGGAGACTTCCACTGTTTTACATAAGGATGAGGCAGTGTTCTGGGATAAAAAGAACACTAGACTGGGAATCACAATACTTGAATCTAAGTCCTACAAGCCTCTTTTCACTACTGCACATGTCATTCATTATCCATCATTCATCCATTCATTTATTCATTCAGCCATCCATCCAACAAATATTTCTTAAGAAAATGCTGCCTTAGGCCAGTGGTCGGCAAACTCATTAGTCAACAGAGCCAAATATCAACAGTACGATTGAAATTTCTTTTGAGAGCCAAATTTTTTAAACTTAAACTTCTTCTAATGCCACTTCTTCAAAATAGACTTGCCCAGGCCGTGGTATTTTGTGGAAGAGCCACACTCAAGGGGCCAAAGAGCCACATGTGGCTCAGGAGCCACAGTTTGCCGACCACAGCCTTAGGCATTATTTTAGGAGGGAGGAGAAAAGCAGTGAGCATGCTAGCAAGGGTTCCATTTTCTTGGATCTTATAATATAATAGCTGAGATGGAAAAGGAGCCTGGAAACAGTAAAATTATATAATTTGAATTCATGGTAGATATAAAGCGGGGAAATGACATAGACATTCTGAGTTGCATGATTTCAAAGTCCTCTTCTCATTCTGGCATTTGTAAATCTATGAAGTTAATTTCTCCTTTAAAACAACACCCCACAATTAAGCTTCCCAAATTATACTAAACAGAGTTCAGGATATGGTATGCCTCAGAGCCTCTCAAGTACATTTTTAAAAGTACTATTAATACTATTTCAACTATAATTTGATAATTATGTTTTGACATTTTTTATTTTAGTTTCATTGAAGTTAAGCAGTACTGTATGTTATGTAACTTACCTTTAAAAGCTTTTTTTTTTTTTTTTTACTCAAACACTTATTGAGCACCTACTATGTGGTAGATACTATGCTAGATGTTGGAGTTACTAAGAAGAATACATTACCCTTCCTCTTAAGAGACTGAACATCTCCTGGGACAGGTGAACAAATAGTGCCAGGACACCAAGCCAAGTGGTAAGATCGCTTAAGACAATGTTGGCATGACGTCCTGAGGGAGCACAGAGGAGAAAGTGACTAACTCTGTCTGGATAGTAGGAGAAGGTCAGGGCAAGTTGCAAAGAAGAGTTAACTTTTAAGCTGAGTCTTAGGGAATGAAAAGTCCCTGCGTGTACTTAGCATTCATCTATATTTGAACTAAGTCAAGATGATGTAATGGCAACATTAATCACTGCATGAACTCTTGATATGGGAATAGGTTTGCCTGGTTTGGAAAGAACAGCATGGTCATTTCTGTACCAACAAGCCATAGCATGAGAATGAACCTTCAGCAGTTCTGAAAACATACAAGGAATGTGTGTGACTTCAGTTGTGTAATAAACATTTTGTTAAAAGAAACGAAAATAGAATTTTATAAAAGCGTTGGGGAAAAACTCACAAAGTCCACAAACATTTCATAAATGCCTTTCAATGCCCTCACTTTCTCTTACCTTTGGGAAAATTAAGATGACCTCTGCCAAGGGTACCTGCTAGAGTCCTGCCCCATCTGCCATGGTAACCCCTCCACTAGCTGTTCTAGTGCGTGGTTGGAGGCCACTGTTCAGCTCAATGGGTCTGTATTGGCCAGAGAAAGGAAGCTGACCAATAGGCATTAGGCAGAAATAATGAGTTCCTTCTAATCTTACACCACAGCTCAGAATAAATAAGATTGTACCCGTAGTTTGTACGTATATAGACATTAGGTCATTTAGTCCTCACTATGCCCTATGAAATAAGATCATCTTCTCTCCATTTATGGATAGGGAAAAGGACAAGTGAAGTAATGTTCCATTTGTAGAGCTAGAAAATGGCAGAGCTAAGCTTCTAAATCAGATCTTCTGAAGATCAAAATAGATTAGTTGGGCATTTCAGAAATGATACAGAATGAGGAGTTACAGATATCCTTTTGCAACAATATGGTGGAGTATATATACAGAGAAACACAGCACTTGTCTTCAAAAATTCTGTGTTTTATTTTTTTTAAATAGACCTATTATATACTAGAGACCCAGTGCATGAGATTCGTGCACTTGCGGGGGGAGGGGGAGGTCTCTCAGCCCGGCCTGCGCCCTCTCGCAGTCCAGGAGGCCTTAGGGCTGCCGTGGAGGCGGGAGAGGCTCCCACCACCACCGCTGCGCTCGCCAGGCGTGAGCCTGGCTTCTGGCTGAGTGGCGCTCCTGCTGTGGGAGCACAATGACCACCAGGGGGCAGCTCCTGTGTTGAACATCTGCCCCCTGGTGGTCAGTGTGCATCATAGTGACCAGTCGTTCTGCCGTTTGGTCAATTTGCATATTAGCCTTTTATTATATAGGATTATCTGTCCATTTCAATCATGCTTCCCAGGATGTGTAGCAATTCCACAAGTTCAACTCTTTCTTGTTATGTGTATCTAGTTTTTTAAGGAGCAAACACTTTCTGTTCCTCATGGCTCCCCATACCAGTCAGATTTTTGTTAATGCAGGACTGAAACAAATTTGTAGCAGGAATGTTTAATGCTTAGCAAGCCACAGAATCCATATGACATTTATTTGCAACATTTGTTAGTAGTATATTTAGCACCTCAATTTTGCAAATTGGGAAGTTGTTTTATATGCATTGGGGGTGGGATAACCGTGATGTTTAAGAACTATAAATTTTTTTTTTACCCAAGAATAGACAAAGCAGAAAAAGCTTTACTCTGAAGCTGCCAAAACTTAATCTTTGAGGATACTTGCTTGCCCAAGCCTCTTGCATGTGCTTATGTGATTTTATAATATTTGCAAAGAACGATATTTATATTTTTTGGTGGTTTCATTTCTCATTCCAAATAAATTCCCCCTCTTATAATATATGTTGTACTCATAATGTATGTGTTATTTTTCTTAAAAAGCACCCCCCAATTGTATAAAAATAAAAGCCGAATCTGCCCCAGGATAAGAATTGGTAGGAAGTTGCTCCCCTGCCTCGTTATAAGTAGTTGAGCTCTACTGAGAGACAGACAGCTTGATGCTTATTGGTCTGAGGCTGCCAAGGCTGAGTTTTTGAATATTAAAATGTTTCCAATGCTTATATAATGACTTGTTCTTTGAATCAATAATGTGTTACTAACTTACATACAAACAATATAAATGCCCAAGTCATTGTAGTTTGAGTTTCAGAATAATTTACAAATTAGGTATTATAGATGAGGAAACCAGGAATTAGAATACTTAAGAAACTCAACAGCTGTCCTGGGGTTAGGAAGTGGCAAGCTGTAACTCAAAATTAAGCCTTTATGGTTCCTCAGCCATGGGCTTGCTGTTCTGCCACAGTGTTCTCTTAAGAGCATGCTTATCTAGATCTTTGTGTTGATTCTTTTTCTATTAAAACAACAACAACAAAAAATTCTCCAATATGTCCCAAGTTTCTATATTTCCATCTCAAGGCTTAGTACTTGTGTTGAATTATGTAGAGTAAACATGAGCAGAAAGGCTCAGTGGGCACTGGAGGAAGTGGGTGTGGAGAAGAGTAATGGAGGGAGATTTAGGAGGTGGAGCTTGTAGAATTTGGCAGTGACCTAGTTGTGAGGGAAGGTGTAAAGGAAGAGTCAAAGGTCACTCACTGTAGGTGACTAGCTTGGGCAACTAGATAAAGGAGAGGGTAATTAGTGAGAAAGCAAACAGAGAATACAGTAATGTCTCCCCCCCCCAAATTTTCTACATCCTAATCCCCCAAAACTGTAAATTTTATATTACATGGCAAAATAGACTTTGAAGATGTGATTAAGTTCAAAACTTGTAAAAGAGGAAGATAAGAGGGTTAGAGTCATAGAAGAAGGTGCAATGATAGAAGCTGAGTGCAGAGAAAGAAAGAGAGAGATGTTAGGATAATACACTGCTGGCCCTGAAAATGGTGGAAAGGGCTAGGAGCCAAGGAATATCTTGCCGACATCTTGATTTTAGGACTTGTGACTTTCAGAACTGTAAGATAATAAATGTGTGTTGTTTAAAGCCACCAAGTTTGTGGTGATTTGTTACAGCAGCAATAGGAAACTAATACAGGTGATAAAGTAGGTGTAGGGTTAGGGGAATAATGCAGAGTTAACTTCAGTCATATTGAGTTTGAGAAGCCTAGAGGCTGTCCTGGTTGAAATGTTGAAATATCAGGTAGGAAATTATATATATACTAGAGGCCCGGTACACGAAATTTGTGCACTGGTAGGGTCCCTAGGCCTGGCTGGCGATCAGGGCTGATTGGGGCCTTCTGGCTGCCAGCAGGGGCCTTCCTTCTTTCCACGCCACCCCCTGGTGGTCAGCACACATCATAGCAAGTGATTGAACTCCTGGTCGAACCCCCGAGGGGACACTTTGCATATTAGACTTTTATATATATAGATACACACACACACACACACATACATACATACAGACATAGATCTAGAGATAGATAGATAGATAGATAGATAGATAGATAGATAGATAGATAGATAGATAGATATTGCTTTCATAGTTATAGGCATGTGGTTAGGTAACAGCTGAAGCCATCAGAGGAAATGAGATGCCAACAGAGAAAAAGAAGAGGGATTTCTCCTTTGGCCTCTGTTGTCCACTAAGCCTAAGAAATGGACAGAGAAGAAAAATATGGAAAAAAAAAACGAGAAAAAATAACGATGGGAAAGGAAAAACATGGGAGAATTGCATCACCAAAACCCACAATTAAAGTAGTTTCTAGAATGAATTGGTAGTCAGTGGCGTCAAGCAAAAGCAGTTCTGAAATGTGTCTGTGTGCTTGGCAGTTAATGCAGATGGAGGTGTTGGTGGCTCCAGGGAGTGCGGTGTCAGGTACATGATGGGAAGGAGAATTCAGTCAGATTGAGGAGTGATGCGAGGTCAGTAAGTAGAGACTATGAGAGTAGGCTATTCTTTTAGGAATGTTCACTGTGAATCTATGGTGATGGAGGTGTCCATAAATTAAAGAGGCTGTCATTTCCAGGGAGGGAGTTGAGACTGAGCTGCAGAAAGTGACACAGGCAAAGATGAAGGGCTCGCTGTTTTGTCAGGAGTCTTGGAAAAGAAGAAAGCTCATGCTTGGCCACCCTCATTTATTACAGCCTCATCACATTTTACCACCACCATTTCTCACCCCATGTGGTTGGGCATGTTAAAGCAATTCTACATTTCAGGCTCCCTTTGATTTAAAATCCCCCTGTTCATTTTGCCTCTGTATCACGTCTCTTCAGTAGTTCTTTTGGGTTATACTTATCATTTACAGCTGGGCATCTCCACTTAGATGTCCCAGGGATATACAGTGAGATAGTAGCATGAAGTTAGGACACATGAAGTTACTGTTTATTTATATTATCTTTTTGAGTCCCTATTTTCTGCATATGATAAATGGGAAAAATATGGAGCTGTGGTTGGTTTTTAAAAATAAAGATTAAATAATGATAATTATATTTAAAAATCCTTTAGTGTATACTGTATAATGTCCAGCATATCCTAGGGTTCCTCCCACCCTTCTTACCATCACTATCCTTATCTATCAATGAGGATATGAATTCCAGTTTCACAGAGTTGTTACAAGGATTAAAACAGATTACAGCCCTGGCCAGCATTGTTCAGTGGTTAGAGCATCAGCCTGCCCACCAGAGGCTCACAGGTTCAATTCCAGTCAAGGGCACGTACCTCAGTTGTAGATTCCCCAGCCCCAGTAGGGGTGCATGTGGGAGGCAACCAATCAATGTGTCTTTCTCATCCCCACCTCGCTTCCTTCTACTCTCTCTAAAAACAAAACAAAACAAAACAAAACAATGCAAAAAATAGACCACATATGAAAAGTATCTGTCTTAGAAACTCAAAATGATAGTAATCAGTGGTATCTCTTTCATGTGTTTATCCATTCATTCAGTAATATAATTGGACCATTTTATTTACCCAAAGGCAGGCAAATTCCATTTTTTTTCTTCTGGAAAGAAAACTGCCCTTCTAAGTTCCGTGCACCAGCCCTGGCATGAGTGACATGGAACTGAGCAATCCTGTAATACCTCTCTCTGTTATTTACAGATGTCTTCTGATCAACCCATCCTAATAGGAGTCAGCACTCTTGGGTGGGTTATGTTTGCCCTCCATTCCCACAGCTGCTGTTCTGAGCCTTTTTCATCTCTATTCTTGCAGCCTGGAAACAGTAACTCAGGTTCCAAAGGGAAGTTTGTACTTCATCACAGTTTTCCCCTGTTTCCTTCTTAATCCAAAAAACTCAATTAGCGTGGAATTTGCTTAATTCTCCTCAAAACATTTGGACAGGGATTCAAGGCTGTGATAATTCTCTCTAGGAGAGAGAGAGAGAGAGAGAGAGAGAGAGAGAGAGAGAGAGAGAGAGAGAGAGAGAGAATGAGAATATATTCATCTTTGATGTTCCAAATGAGCATCATACCTTGCTAGCTTTATGGTTCTGAGAGGCAGCTACGACATCAGAATTTAGTGATCCAAGCCCAGAACAATTGTAGTTCTTGGTTTGGACCCCTAAGGACTAATCTTCAAGTTCTTTTCAAACTTCAGAACTGTGTGCTTTCCCATGATTAGGAAAGGAATCTATCAATTCAGGGGTTCTGAGTTTTCTACATGTCATCCTATATAATAAAAGGCTAATATGCAAATTGCCCCCTCGGGCGTTCGACTGACTAGAAGTTCCACTGCTTGCTATGATGTACGCTGACCATCAGGGAGCAGTGCAGAGCAAAGGAAGGCCCCAGCTGGCAGCCGGAAGGCCCCAATTGGCCCTGATTGCCAGCCAGGCCTAGGGACCCTACCTGTGCATGAATTTTCTGCATCGGGCTTCTAGTTAGTAAGAGGAAGATAAATTTTTTATGTATTATCTCTGTTTCCTTGGTAGATTAAATCATTCAAAACATTGCCATGCTATGGAGACAAGTAGAACAAATTCTTAAGTATTAGGAATCGTTGATGAGGAGGTGGGGTGGGAGAGGAATCACACACTGGGCAGCATCAGAGTCTTACACATACTAGAGAATCAGTAAATGTTCATTAAATGAATGATGGGGTATTTCTTCTGGATTGATTTCTATCTCTAAGTACTGGACCTAGACAAATTACTTTTGCCCAGACTTCAGTATCCTTATGCAATGAATAATACCAGCAATGGCATATCCACATATGCATAGCAGCCAGATGGGTAACATGAGATACCAATAGGACAGTAGTCAACAAAGTGGCTTTGATAAACTGTTGCATGTAAAGAAACTTATTTATAGGTTCTGGAAATTAGGGCAGAGGTGGGGCCATTATTTTACCTAGTACACCTGGGTAGCTAATATTTGGGAAATACAGACAAGTGCTGAGCTGTGAGCTCACTGAAAGTAAGAACTCTGTTCATATTCACTCTTCTTACCTGCATATGGTTGATGTTTAGTCAATGTTGTTTTTTTGAACAGTAACAGATATAGGATGTCATAGTAATAATCTAGTTGAGTCTACACCTCAACAATCTAGTGCAATATATTTATTCTACCTATCAGAAAACAGAAGTCCAGAGAGGAGAAAGATTGTGAGTAATTGGGTGCTTAGTCTATGGTCCACTCCACCATATACAGGGTTTTTAGACCACTAGAGACTGTAGCAACGTTCCTATGTGATGAGAAAACAATAAACTGTGGTCATATTTAGAAAAGGATTGTTTGAAAGTGGCATGTCCCTGAGAGATGAAAACAGGACATGGGTAATTGTGAGGCGCCCGAATAAATTTGGAAAGAAAAGAAGCTCCCAGAACGTTGAACTTTAAACACACAATGCATTCGAGTAGAGCAGGGTTGGCAAGCATTTTCTGTAAAGGGCCAGACAGTAAACTTTAGACTTTGAAGGCCATGTGGTCTCTGTTGCAGCTACTCAACTCTGCCATTGGAGCACAAAAGCAGCTGCAGTCAACACATAAATGAATTGGCATGGCTGTGTCCCAATAAAACTTTATTTATAAACATTCCAATTTGAATTTCCTATAATTTTCATGTCATGAAATATTTTCCTTTTCTTTTTTGTTTTGTTTAAATTTCTTTATTGATTAAGGTATCACATATTTGTCCTCATCCCCCCATTCCCATCCCAAACCCCTCCCCACGCATGACTCCACCCCCCTGTTGTCCTTGACCACTGGTTAGGCTCATATGGATGCACACAAGTCCTTTGGTTGATCTCTCCCCTTTATCCCCACCTTCCTCTACCCTCCCTCTGAGGTCCGACAGTCTGATCCATGAAATATTTTTCTTTTGATTTTTTTCCAACCATTAAAAAAAGTAAAATCGTTCTTAATTTATGGATTGCACAAAACAAAGAAACAAACATGGCTATAATGTGCTGACCCATGGAACAAAGGCAGAGTCACCAGAAAGAGATAAGATATCTCTCAGGCCATTAGACTTTACTGTGATGTAACTGAAGATATCACCACTTCTGAAAAGTGAATGTGCCAATATGAAGGGGGTCTGGTTAACCAAAGAAACCACAGAAGAAAAGATGAAGGAGAGTCATGAAGTAGTAATGGAAAGCACCCATTCCCCAGTGACTCAGGGAAGGGGGATCTTGGCCAATGGAAACCACATATTGGGATTCAAGTTTTTAAAGTTTATTTTGTAATGGTAAAAGACATTTCAAGCTGTGTTAGTTGAAGGTCTCTTTTTTAATTGAAAACACACACACACACACACACACACACACACGTATGTGTTTATATCTTTGTGTGTATCCTATATAATAAAAGGCTAATATGCAAATCGACCGAATGGCAGAATGACTGTTTGCTATTACATGCACTGACCACCAGGAGGCAGACGCTCAACGCAGGAGCTGTCCCCTGATGGTCAGTGCACTCCCACAGGGGGAGCACTGCTCAGCCAGAAGCCAGGCTCATGGCTGGCAAGTGCAGCGGCAGTGGCAGGAGCCTCTCCCACCTCTGCGGCAGTGCTAAGGATGTCTGACTGCAGCTTAGGCCCACTCTCCCAAGGGTTCCTGGACTGCGAGAGAGTGCAGGCCGGGCTGAGGGACCCCCCGAGTTCACGAATTTCATGCACCAGGCCTCTAGTGTATAAATAAAATGTCATTATCTGGTTGATTCTTATCTTAATTACTTGTTAGCTCTATGATCTTGGTTAATTTTTTTTAACTTTTCTGTGCTTCATCTTCTTATCTATAAAATGGAGAGATAACAGTGCCCATGTTAATGGGTTATTTTTAGAAGTAAATGAGATAATGAATGTGAAATGTCTAGCATATAGGATGTGCTTACTATAGAAAGTGCATAATAACTCTCATTATTTTTGATGTCCACATAATATTTTGCTTAGTATAATATTCTCTAGATCCATTCAGGCTGTCTCAAAGGATAAGAGTTCCTTCTTTCTTTATAGCTGCATATTATTCTGTTGTGTAAATGTACTATAGCTTTTTAATCCACTCATCTGCTGATGGGCACTTGGGCTGATTCCAGATCTTGGCTATTGTAAAATAATGCTGCTATAAACATAGGGGTGCATATATTCTTTCTGATTGGTGTTTGTCCATATTCTATAAAAATATAATACATGCATATACATACATATGACATATGTTATATACATACTAGAGGCCCAATGCACAAAATTTGTGCACGGGGGTTGGGGGATCCCTCAACCCGGCCTGCATCCTCTCACAATCCAGGACTCCTCGGGGGATGTCCAACTGCTGGTTTAGGCGCGATATCCCTCTTGCAATCTGGGACTCCTTGCTCCTAACCACCTACCTCTCGCTCCTTACTGCCTGCCTGCTCACTCCTTACCGTCCACCTGCTTGCTCCTTACTGCTTGGCTCGCTGCTCCTTAGCTCTGCCACAGAGGCGGGAGAAGCTCCCGCCACTGCCACTGTGCTTGCCAGCCGTGAGCCCGGCTTCTGGCTGAGCGGCACTCCCCCTGTGGGAGCGCACTGACCACCAGGGGGCAGCTTCTGCGTTGAGCGTCTGCCCCCTGGTGGTCAGTGCACATCATAGCGACTGGTCATTCTGGTCATTCTGCCATAATGGTCGCTGGGCTTTTATATATATAGATATGCTATACATTTGTATACACACACACCAAGGAAATATATCACACTAGGGTTCCTTTTGTATATGCCATTTTAAAATTTGCATTTTCCCTTAACAGGCCATGGCTAGCCAGGAGACAATATAGAGCAGGGATTATGAGCTTGGCTTCTGCCATCTGGCTGCTTGGGCTTGAGTCCTGGTTCCATTATCATAAGAACTCAGTTAAGTTACTTCATTTCTCCAGATCGTGGTGTCTTTTCCTGTGCTGTGATGGTAAGAACAGTACCTACCATGCACAGGGGTGCTGTGAGGGTTAAATGAGAAAATACAGGGGTGGGCAAAAGAAGGTTTACAGTCATAAGTAGATGAAAAAGTCTTTTATATTATTAATTAATTTCTTATTATATTTATTATTAACCTATTTTGCCCACCCCTGTATTTGTAAAATTCTTAGCACACCTGACATCTAAATAAAATTTAAGTTTTATAGTAAGTGACCAAAAAATTATTTTAAAAATAAAAGTTTTGTATTTAAGAAAATATTATAATGATCTGGAATATTTGTGCAGCCTTCTCATAAAATTCTCAGCAGGACAGCAAGAGAGGACACATGGGGAAAATCTGGTTGAGGAGAAAAAGAGCCATTAAAATTCCTTCCTGCAGCAAGGACAATAGAACATCCGCAAAAAGAGGCTGCCTCTTAACAGTCAGGATAATGCCCTGCACTTATGCAGCATCATAGGCAGCTTTCAGGAGCGGCACCTTTTAAAGGCATTACTAAGCATGAGCCTGAATCATCTCCAGATTGCTGTGATAATTAGAGGTGAATACATTTTTAAAAGGCGACTCAATACCTACTTTAACCATAAATTATTCACTTTTAAAACGATTTCTCTGATATATGGAACTTTCTCCAAGACAAAGTCTCTAACATTTTACGTGATTTATGGAATCATCCGTAAAGTACAAGATTTGGTGGGTTGATTTATTGCAGCTTTCAATTTTACTGGAATTTAATTTGTGCACAGAGCAATGTGAGTTGATTTCAGAAAATGTGTCTGGAGGTGCAACAAAAAGAAAGTGTGTCAATGTCACCAAGAGGGTTTGTCAAAAAATAAAAATTTTAATCACTGATCATTTTTTATGTGTGTGTCTGCAGCATTAGGGAGCTATGGCGACCAGATTTGTTGAGATAAATTAATCAGCTAATACTACAAAATGAGATGACAGGCAGCTTCCTCCAAGTAGGTGCTCAATTAATGTAACAATCTGTTGTACCATTTCCTGAGGGTTTGCCATATGCCAGCAGCCTCCAGTTGCTGTCTTGTTTAATTTAAATCCACACAACCCTTGAAGAGTTTTATTCAGAAACCACAGAATGAAATAAATTGGATGAGTTCTGCTCTTTCTTATTAAAACATATTTTTTTCTTTCTCCCTTTTCCACCTCCCTCTCACTCACCTTGCTTTCCTGGGCCCCTTTTTGCCTTTCTTCCTCCCTCCTTCCCTATCTTCCTTCCTGCTTTCCCTCAGCAAGTGAACCATGCTGCTAATGGATAAACTGGAAGAGCTTGGTCTTTAAATTTTGAGGATGTGTCTGTGTGGATGCTTTTATATGGAGATAGGTGTTCTGTTTCAGTGAAAAATACCAACCCCACAATAAGGCTGATGAGTAAATTAATCTCTATTAAAAGTATTTTGCAACACTTACTCATTCTCATCAAAGAGAAATGATGAGAGGGAATTGCATTTAAACTTCCGAGTGCCATATTTCTTACGTCAAAGGTGGCTTTCAAATTATAACGCTTGTGAGGGGGAAATTACATGTAAACCTCACTGAATGCCATATTTCTTGCGTCAAAGATGGTTTTCAGATTATAACGCTCGTGAGGGGGAATTACATGTAAACCTCACTGAGTGCCATATTTATTATGTCAAAGACATTTCCAAGTTGTAATGCACATTAATGGCTGCTATATATTATAGTTACTTATTCATGCACCGGCGTCCTTGAATAAGGAGTGAGCTCCTTAATGTGAAAAACCATGCCTATTTTTTCTTTTACCAGTTCCAGTGTTAAGTTGGAATGAAAGAGACTATGAAAATATGATGGCTTATTGATAATTCACTGGGCTCCAACTCCAACTAATACATTAGTTTTGCATTTCTCTGTAGGTGCACAGCCTTCTATGCCTTGCTAAGATTGTAGAGAACATTGATATGTTGAGAAAAAATGTTTCATCCATGAGAAGGAAATGCAAAAATGTGGGGTGGGACAAAGAAGAAAAGTCTCATCCATATGAAATAGGGCAAACATTTCAAACAAGTTGAGGCAGCAGAAAGCACTGTCCCAAGGATAAGAGCACAGGATTTGGATATTGACCCTATTGCTAATCAGAACTTTAGACAAATCAGTTAGCCTTGCTGGGGTTTGGTGTTATTATCTGTCAAACAAACAAACTAACAAAGGTCCTGTGTTCCCAGACCAGGGCTGAATCAATCTGATTACTCAGCCATTGAGATCAAGATTGTATATATAGTCTCTTCTCTACCTTCCTGATCACCAGGGAAAAAGAATAAAAAAAAAACATAACCCATCCATTGACAGATTTTTAACAAAGCAAATAAACATTAAAATCACAAATTCTTAAAAATGGCAAAATAAGAACTAAAATATTTTGAAAAAATAAACATAAAATGGCCAATATCCCCTCTGAGGAAACAAAGACACTTTCAGATGGATCTTCCCCCCACCCTGTATACATGCAATAGTGGTGTATTTTAAAATTCTATCCTCTCATTTATTTTTAGATCAAATAACTAATTTATTGAGCTCTTATTCAGTTATTGGTATCTAACGAATCAGGCAAAGATCCTGCTTTGGAGGAACTTGTAGTCTTTGGGGAGGTTAAGACTTTCAGCAAAAAAACTGTATTCTATGATAAGAGAAAAGGTAAGGAAACACAGAGTAAATTACACAAAAATTCAAATGGAAGAGAGATCACTTTAGACAGGAATGAGCATGGAAGGCATGAAGGAAAAGGAAGTTGGTCCTTGAAGAACTTGGACACACAAGAAAAACCCACCACCCCAGTGGAAGGCATACATAAGCCAAAAGACAGAACTGGTGATCACAGGGATTATTTGAAGAACAGCAAATAGAACTACTCATAAAAAATGTTTGCACTTACTCTGTTCCATTAAAACATCCATTAAAACGAAGTAAAATCAGTGAGTGGGATAACACTGGATTATCCTGGATAATACCATTCATTATCAGGATCAAGGCCTCTAAAGTTATAAAATAGTTAGTAGGTGGATTTAAATAGAAAATATGCTTTCATGACTCAGGAGGTGATTCATGAGGGCAGAGTTGGGATGTTGTGTGTGGGAGGGGGGCATCTGGCAAACCTGAGCTAGGGAGGACCGAAGAACAGAGCCACTTTGGGGTCTTTGCTGGTGGCCGGGAGAACCCAGCGTCAGCGGGCCCAATGCTCCAATGCCACATGGAACTGTGTTTCTAGGACAGTTGCTTAAGAAGACTGTCAGCTTCTGAAGACTTAACACAGGTGGAATAGGTTTCCATGCCTTTCGATGGCTCAATAATTACATTTCCATATTTCTTTTCATGATGATTCAAGATAGTCTAGCAGAATCAGCCATCATGTGGTGGAGAGCTCTGGAAATGGAGTTAGAAGGTGTAAGGCAATGTTATTTACAGTTTTTGGTCATTGATATTCTGACTACAGTTTTTCTAAAGCAGATTTGATACACTTTACCGTAGAAAGCGCAGATACAATAAGACTGAAAATTATTCAGAATCTGATATTGTCAACAAATGAGACATTGCTATTGGCTAAGATTAGGGTGTATTGTTTTGGTTTGTTCTTTGTTTTTCTCCATTTATTAAAAAGGCAGGAAAACCTAGCAATCCTATATAATAAAAGGCTAATATGCGAATTGACCGAACTGCGGAACGACCAGTTGCTATGACATGCACTGAACGTAGGAGTTGCCCCCAGGTGGTCAGTGCGCTCCTATAGGGGGAGCGCCACTCAGCCAGAAGCCTGGCGAGCACAGTGGTGGTGGTGGTAGGAGCCTCTCCTGCCTCCACGGAAGCACTAAGGATGTCCAACTGACGGCTTAGGCCCGCTCCCCATGGGCCGTCAGTCGGACATCCCCCAAGGGCTCCCAGACTGTGAGAGGCTGCAGGCTGGGCTGAGGGACCGCCCCCTGAGGGCACAAATTTCATGCACTGGGCCTCTAGTAATCTAAATAACGTAGAAGACAAGGAGATTTTATTTATTTATGATTTGGGCAGAAAGCAAACCAACGTTGGAAGTAAATATAAAGAAACACAAATGTGTAAATTTTGAATTACAATTCTAATTAGTTATTTCTATTTGTGAACTTTCCTAATATGTTATTGCCTAAAACAGTGGATATACTTTATTAAACTGGCCAGATGTTGAAAGAGGCATCTTATGGGTATGATTTTCTGTATCACTTCAAGTTTTTGCCACTAGGCAAAATTAACTTACAGAAAGTTAGGTGAACAGATTGAAAAGAGGTTCCTGTTGCTATGCATAACTGTGAGAAACAGGGATAATCCAGAATTTAGCCAATACTGTTTTTAAATGAGAAAGCATAGATAAATCATTAAATTTGTTTTCAAATTTCAGATAAAATCTGGAGCAAAGTTTAAAGACACATGAACAGCTAGGTTCACATCAAACACCTTCTCCCACTAGTTTCACCGCTTATTAGGCAGCATTTTTGGGTTTTCTTTGTCTTTTAGGGAAACATCCAACTCCCAGGGCTCCGAGTGTGTGAAAACCAGAGGACCACAGTACCAATGTTCTTCATAAACTATTTGTGGTTTGGCATTGAGAGTCCTCACAACTGTGCCTGTGTTACTTTGGAGTTCTCCGCAGCCTGACTTCTTTATGCCAGTATTCAGCTCTGATTGGTTAGCTTGTTCCCACTTCTGCCTATGTATGTGCACATGTAAGTGTGTGTGTGTGTGTGTGTGTGTGTGTGTGTGTGTGTGTGGCATTGGACAGAGGGTGGGGGTGAGCCAAAAAATTGTCGCTCTGTGTACCACACCACATGATCAGTAAAAGAATCAGACTGAGTTTTGGATTTATGTCTTTTCCTGGTCTGCATACAGACTTGAGGAATATTAGTTTTCAATAAAGAAACAGTTATTAGCAATTGAGTCCTCAGTAAGTGTATTTTTTTTTTTTTAGAAACTAATGGCCCCTTTTCTAAGTCTTGTAGCTAAATAAGTGACTCTGGCAGACCAAAGTATTTCTTAAAGACATAACCTTTTCCCCCCTTTTAAACCTAGGGTATTAAAACACATGCATGGCAGGTACCAGCCTTGTCACCAGTGACTGTGACCATCAGACAATAGGAGTAGATCATGGTACCCTTTACTCCCTGAGCATGTGTCTGGTTTTAGACCTTCTCAGCAAGAAGCTCTAGTGAGAGAGCCACTGACAACTAATTGATACTGAATTCAACTTGAAAACAGTTTTCCATCCCTACTTTAAATTTTATCAATACAGGGTGTCCCCAAAAAAGTATATACACCTTAACAGCTGATAGCTCAATTTTGAAAATGAAATGTATTTTAATAAACACTGCCTTTATCATTATTCAAAGCATGTGTGTACTTTATGGGAGATACTCTTATAGCTAGTTGTCTGGTTTTTCAGTGTGCTCATTCTGGAGATAATTTTTTCCTCTGCATGTGATCAACACAAGGCCCTTCATGAGCTGGCACCTAAGGGTTTTGTTTGTTTGTTTTCCTCTGTTTTTGCTCACGCCTCTCATTTTGTAAGACTTTTAGAATTGTTTCAAGAAAACCAGATTTGGTAGTACTTACTAGTATAACCAGTGTAAAGGGGCTTACACTCCACAGGGCTAAATTTTGTTCATTTCTTTTAGCAAACGATGATTGAGCATGTAACTTACTCTCTATACAGAAAGTAAAAGGCAGAATCCCTGTCTTCAAAAACTTCATATTTTAAGCAAAGATATTTTATGGAACCATTTATTCTGTTTCAGAAGGACCACTTAGGCTGTCAAAATGCTTTCCACAAACTTTTTTTGGATAAGCCACAGACTCTGTGTAGCATTCTGCTGAAACAGTCCAGCTCGTTGGCAGTGTCTGTGATCAACACCAACTGCTCCAAAGCTTTGGAGAAAGGCGCGAGCATGTGTGTGCTGTGTACGCTACAGGAATGTCACTGAAATCCGACTTAATCCATTAACTCATAAAACAGATTCATTGTTTGTTTAGTGCTTGGCAATACATTTTCTCCAATTTCAAAACTCACTGGAAATCCCACCCACATGTGAACATATTTTTGTCTTTTAAAATTCTTCAAAGTAATCTTTGCAGACTGGGAACACCAAACGGTTCATGTAATGAGGGTTGAAATTCCAATGGCACCTGACAACTTGGCACATTGGAAAAAGCCTGGTCTTTGATGTCAGTGGGGCCTTCCAATCTCTTTTATGTGAGTCTCGGCAAGTCAGGTGACATCTCTGAGGCGCATTTCTTCTCTTGAGTAGGGATAACGATAGCTACCTGCCAGGACCATTCTAAGGATTAAAGGGATAATGCATATTAAAGTCTTGGCGCATACTAGGCACTCCATAACAATTAGCTGTTGTTATCATTCAGTATTATCAGTAGTACTTCTGTGAAGGGCTCTATGTTAAGCTCATGCTTTTCACTCACTTATTCATTCGGTGAGTGATTACTGCACAGGATCCTGTGCTGGGTACTATAGGGTGTGAGTAGAAATGATAAACACACATCCATTTTGCCTCCAATGGGTCTTATTTTCTAGTTGGAAAAAATATGTGCGTAAATACCGGTCATTAGAAGAGAAAATACCAAATAGAGGAAGACTAAATGGTATAGGAGTTAGAAGGAGGGAAGGGCCTAATTTTATTAGGAATGGATGAAATGGGAAAAGCTTCCTGGAGGAAATAAAGCTCTATTCTCCCTCCCCACAGGGGAAGGGGTCCCTCCAGCTCAGTTAGCTCCAAACAAAACTACCCCCTCACCCTCTGACGTCTCTGAAGTTCTTTGCCAAGTTGCCAATGGCTCTTCCTGGCCTCTACCTTTAGTGGTTCCTCATTGGCCTAGCAGATCTGAAACGGACATTAAAGATCAACTCCATTTCCCTGAAGGTTCTCATTAAAAAAAAAAAATAAGGTCTATTTATAAAAGCAACTGCTTGCTTTCTTTGTGAGGTATGAAGCAACTGTACACCTATCTCTTTCTTACCTGTCCTTGGTCATCTTTATTTTGGTCTCACATTATAGAAATCTCCTTGGGCAATGAGGATCCAGGTTTTTCACTAAACTACCCGATCTTTGTTAAATCTCATGGCAGTTATTTTGCTCTTCTTAAACAGTTTGTATGTCATTTATTTTTAAAAGTACACTGAAACATTTTTATAATATGCGCCTAAACTTGAGATTATTGGGGATGTGTCTTTACAGAACTAAAGATTTGTCCTCTTTATAGACAATGAATTCGATATAACTAAAATTATTACCCTATTTTTGCTTAGAAATTTCCTGCCAAGCACAAAACCTAGCTTGAAGAATTCCATTCTTGTTTTAATATCCTTTTTAAAAAATGGAATTTATCAGAAGAATTCCATTCTTGGTAGATATTAAAAAGGCATTTAACAATTCCCAATCATTTCTTGTTAAAAATCTAGGAGGAACAGAATTAGATGCTATTTCCTTAAGACCTGCACATGCATTACACACACATACATACACACTTACACACAATGCCATTTCCTTTCAGGTCAGACACAAGCCAAGTATGTCTGTTATCACCACTATTATCTCACACTGTTTTGGAACAACTAGCCAGGCAAATAGTTAAGAAAATAAAGTAAAATATATCAATGCAAAAAGAAGCCAAATTTCCAATTTCATAAAATCCTAAGAAACCAACTAAAAAAATCCTATATAATAAAAGCCCAGTGATAGAAATGGTGGAACAACCAGAATGACCAGAGACCAGACTGACCATGGCAACCGCCCGTGGCCCATTGCCCCAGCCAGCCCTGCCCCCCAGCAGGGACCCCCACCCCGATTGGGGGCGTGGCCAACCTGCAAACCTCTGTGGCTCCTTGCCCCGGCTGGCCCCACCCCGAGCGGGGACCCCCAACCCCCAATAAGGGGTGTGGCTGGCCTGCAATCCACCCACAGCTCCTTGCCCCGGCCAGCCCCGCCCCCCCCCAGCAGGGACCTCCACCCCGATCTGGGGCCCCTATCAGGGCAGGCCGGCTGGTTCCCTCCCATGCACTGGGCCTCTATCCTATATAATAAAAGGGTAATATGCAAATTGACCATAATGGTGGAACGACCAGAACGACCACTTGACCAGTCACTATGAGGCACACTGACCACCTCTCTGTCCCTTTCCCTGGCTGGCAGGCTCCAATCAC
The DNA here is from genome assembly GCF_027574615.1 of Eptesicus fuscus. NCBI lineage: Eukaryota > Metazoa > Chordata > Mammalia > Chiroptera > Vespertilionidae > Eptesicus > Eptesicus fuscus. The sequence goes on along the minus strand of NC_072487.1, from coordinate 59,314,673 downwards.
CCAATGGCAAACAGGGAACCAGGGGTGGGTGGCGGGGACATGGGTGGTGCCAGGCCAAGTCCCTCACCCCGCCAGTCACCCCACACATAGAGGACAACCCGTGATAGGGGCAGGGCTGGCGAGTGAGCAGGAACAGCCGACCTTTTGGTCCCTTCCCCCAGCCCTCAGGCTCTGATCTCCCAGTGGCAAATGGGGAACTGGGATGGGTGGCAGTGGGGGGTGGGGCCAGTGAGCGGGCAGAACGGCCAACCTCTCAGCCCCTCCCCCTGGCCGGGCCTCTAGTCTTAGGTATAAAAAGAAACCAATAAAGTAGCTGGTTAAAAATGAATATACAAAACTCAAAAAACTCTTATCTAACAAGAAGGGTCAAATAGGAAGTATAATGCTAAACATTCTGATATAAAATGCAGCTTAATAAATAAAATATTTAAGAATAAACTGAAAAATAAAGGCTTAGAACTTCAATGAAGAAAACTCTAAAACCCCATCAAACATAAAAGGGGAGAATAAATGAAGAGTGACACTTGATTCTTTTGTGAACATTCAGTCTACTGATGCCATTATTCACTGAGCAAACCTATATGTTTAACACAATCTCGATAAAAAAAAATTATTAAATCATTTTAAAGTTTATCCAAAAACAAATAGCATAGTAAAAAATTTCTAAAAAGGAACAGCAATTGGGAAGGGCACTGAGTTGCCAGATATTCAAATAAAATAAATGCAAGATGGCCACAAAGCATTTGAATTGATGTCATACTGTACTAAAAATCAAAGAAATGTAAATAAAAATAAAAATGGGAATTTCACTTAATTAAAAATAATAAAGATATCTAGAGTTCACAACTTAGCATATACTGCTAAAGTAAGTGGGTATAATTTTTTGTAAATGTAAATAAAAATAAAAATGGGAATTTCACTTAATTAAAAATAATAAAGATATCTAGAGTTCACAACTTAGCATATACTGCTAAAGTAAGTGGGTATAATTTTTTGAGAAAAATTTAGCAATATACTGCAAATTTTTAAATATGCAGTATATTTGTTTCTACCTTCTATCATTAGTCAACACTTCATTCACACCTACATACTTAGGTTAATATGCCCAAGTATGTAGGTGTGAATGAAGTGTTATCCATCAGTTGCCTTGTCTGGGAATCTTTCCTAAATAAATAATCCCCAGTGGGCATGTGTTTGCTGGAGTCTGTTAGAGGATTCCATTCCTTTGTGAGTACCTAGCAAGACTACACTTCCCAGACTCCCTCACAGTTAGATTTGATCATGTGCCCAATTTTAAACCAGTGGATTGAGTGGGAGTGAGGGGCCTCACTTTCATACCTGGCTCATCCAACCTCTCATGGAATATCCTCTATACTCCTTCTAGCCTCTGGCTAGATGTTAATGTCTGAGATGACCTTGATAACTATTGAAGGTGAAGAGCCTGGATCTTTGAATGACGTGTGACCAGAGTTATCTGCCAACCTAGAATAGCCTTGGACTATCTTTGATTGCACACACCAATAACATAAGCAAACAAAGCCAAAAGCAAACGAACAAGAAATATTTGTAGGCTTGAGCCATTATATATTTTGAGTCTATTTGTTGTTGCAGATAATTGACCCTGACTAAACCCACACTGTATCCTTTTCCATGCAGTGCGGGCCAGAGTCCCTTCTCCATCTCTGGTTTACATTTTGTTCCCTGGTCAGCACAGCTTGTATCCACGTAGCAGAGTCTTTCATGAAAGGAGCCCCTTCAGCTGGTGCCTCAGCCTCTTTCCACAGGGCTCGTATCTGATTTCTTGAGGCCTAAAAGCTACATTCACTGCTGCGGTCTCCCTCCTCCCCCGTCTCCTTAGATATACATATTCTGAACTTTTGATCTTTTAGCCAACCCATCATGGCATTGATTCAGAGAAACCTCTCAATGCACCGTCTTCCCAATTGATCAGCTGTACGAGGATAACTTGAAGTCGAACTGGGATTCCTGGTATGCCTTCTAGAAACTGTCTAATTTCATAGGATGTTTGTAAGCTTCCAAGTCTGGAATAAATGAATTAAGAGCCTCGGGAACCGGAGGCATCAGTGAGGAAGTGGGGGTTAGTGGAGAATACAACAGGGGCACCTGGGTTCGAATTCTGCATCCTGTTATGAGCTGCGCTGACCTCTCTGACTCTCAATTTCTTGAACAGCCCAATTGAAAAAAAACTCCTATATGATAAGCATATTATGAAATACAAACAGGATACTCTTTGTAAATCACTTGGTACTTATCTCACAGTAACTGACATAAATTTGGTAAGATGAGGGAAAATGATAATGATAGAAAAAAAATGATGGGGAAAATCTGTTGGCTTGAATTCTACAGGAGAAAGGAAGAAGGATTAAAAGAAAGATGCTAGAATGCCCAAAGGGTAAGCACTGACCCCGTGTTTAATTAAATTGCAATCGATGGCATTTTAGTATTACAGGTGACTCACAGTTATTAAATACAGCTTCAAACTAGGATGGCATTGCTGTCTCCCTGGTCTGCCATGTCTACAGTGCTCATTTCTTCTCCTCCCCCAAATTCCATTATTCTCCTTTGCCATATTTTATGTGAATGTAGATCCTTTCAGCAGGTCATTATGCCCCACTGAGATATTAGCACCTTCTAGAGTACTCCATGATTTCCTCTTCTTAGCGTGTCTTCCCATGGAAACAGAATATAGTATAACAGCACTGAGGAGGGGCGCCATTTGCCTTCCCTGTTATATCTTCAAGAAAGACATTAACTAGGGGAATGCGGCTGGGAGTATGAAGTTTGTTGTGGATTTTCACAGTGATTCCCTTTGCATCTCTCAAAAGAGTTCTGTTTTTAATAAACTTTACTAGAAATGTAACATTACCAAAAAGTATAATCAAGTACATTGTATATGTATGAATCATAATAAATGGGGATTAGATAATGTTTTTGCTTACATCAATAGGCTGTTTCGCAGTTGATATTTATTTTTTAACGGAAAAATTTGTTTAGGTGAAGCAAGGAACTCTGGGTGAAAGGCTTTAGAGTGAGTGGTCTCATATTCAAGTAAAATGTATGAATACACATGACATCCACCACAACGCTCTTTCTAACAGCCTGTGGTTAACTTTGCCCCATGCTGTGCTGGAACGTGGCCTGAATGGTGAGCTCTAATGGCCCCAGAGCTAGCAATCATCTGAATCCCCAGGCGGGTCTATCCTCATGATAGTTCTCAAATTGGGGCCCTTGAACAACTAAATTCTCTTAGTCATGGTTTTCTCATTTGTGAAACATAGCTGCTGAGTGGTGAGCCTACCACATCAGGCACATGAAGACAGATCATTTCAAACACCCACCCTCCTCACCTCTAAGTGACAAAATGAGCTTCAGTAATAATAAAAATGGCTAAATAATAGTGGCACAAAAAGAAATTCAGATAGTAAAATTTTTCTATGAGTATATACGTCATCATGCCCATAAAATCCTAAATAATAAAAGCGTAATATGCTAAGTGTCCATTCGGTCGACCGCTTGACCAGTCGCTATAACATGCACTGACCACCAGGGGGCAGACGCTCTGGTCGGTTAGCTTGCTGCTGGGGTCCGGCTGATCAGGACTGGGCAAGAGGGCCGGACACTCCCTGGAGCCCTCCCACGGTCCCTCCCTGGCCAGCCAACCTCCCGCGGTCCCTCCCCAGCCGGCCAGCCCCAATCCACTCTGATCTGGACTGGGCGAGATGCCCCAATTGGCCCTGATCACCGGCCAGGCCGAGGGACCCCACCTGTGCACCAGGCCTCTAGTTACATTATAAAAAAGGAAAGTTAAAGAGTTTTTAATTACATTAATGTATTTTATTTTTAATGGGAAAATGCTTCAACCTGCATTTACAGATAGCATTGCAGGTGTCTGGTTTTATACCTGGTGCAGATGTGTCCGTGAATTTCTCAATTTTGGTCCTCTTTGCCTATTTATGTTCAATAGACAGTATAGCCAGACTTACTGATCTACCTTCCCTCATAGTTGGTCAAAAATTCTTTGTTTTTATTCATTTTAATTTTAAAAATTTTCTTGCACAAGACTCAACAGATACACACGTAGTTAAGAAAAATATTATACATAGAATAAGTTTGACATATTAATAAAATTCCCATTTTACAATAAATTTCAGAACTTGTTATACTGGACACGTCATTGTTTCTTTGAGATCAATTCTACTAGCTTTTAAATGTCTCTGAAATTAAAAACAAAACAAAACACAATTCCACTAAAATAACTTCAGAAAATTTATATGAAATGGTCTATTACATTTTGTAAAATCTGCAAAAATCAGGGAAAATGCTTTGTGAAAATAGTATTAAAATTATTCAATCAATTACTGTAGGGCAAGTTTTCAGTTCCTTGAGAAAATTAAAGAAGCTGTCAGACATTCTTTGGACCTTTTGATTTCTTCTAACAATGTAAGGCCAACATCTTTTAATGCTTCTTCTGCATTTTTCTTTGGAATTTGAGTCATTCTTAAGCAAAATAACCATTTCCTTACATCTTGTTGTAGAGTTAATGACCTTTTTCATAATTTCTATGTACTGAACTTCAAGAATTAATTTTAAAGCATGGTGTTTTAAGGTACATTTATTAGGCTCATTTTGGCTGTTTGTAAATAGTGTTTTTGGTGTCTAACCTTGTCTAAAAATTCACACCAGAAAAATTTAAATTCAGGAAAATATTTCATTTATGAGCCAAAATTTGCATCGACCAGCAAAGAACATAAAACCTTGTACCTTCATTCTGTTTTTAATTTTTTAAACAAAATTCACATTTTATTTATGCTGAAATGAACTATACAAAACTGACTTTCTTTACCAAAAATTTTAAATGCAAATTAATTCTTCAAGTGGTCACACAGAATGTCAGAAGTGAAATAACTCGCTCTGGGCGGTATGGCTCAGTTGGTTGCATGTCATCCCGAGCACCAAGCAACGATTGGTTGCTGGTTCAATTCCCAGACAGGGCGCATGCCTGGGTTGAGGCTTGATCCCCAGGAGGAGGTGTCCAGGAGGCAGCTGATCAGTGTTTTGCTCTCACATTGATGGATGTTTCTCTCTTCCTCCCCCTCTCTCTAAAAATTAATAAAAAAATCTTTTTAAAAAGGAAATGGAACAGATCTAGTTTTGTTTCTTCATCTTTTTCAGTCACTGTGCTGTTGCTATTCATTCAGAATCACCCATTTATATACAGGGATAGGTAATAACATAAGTGTTGGGATGTGAACTGCACTTGGCATGAGCGAGAATGATTCCAAATAGTCTCAGCATGACTGGCCATAGCTGGGGGCTGCCTATATAACCGTGACCTCTCTGAGTTAAGTTCCGTGTAGAAAATATAATGTTTATTAAAGGATAAGTAACAAAAAGTGTTAATTTAGAGCTTACATTTATATTAGTACAACTCAATAGTAGCCACAACAATTGATTTTTCTCAGGGAGGAGTATTTTATCACAGACATTGTTTAGAATTTCTGGCTCAGGGCGGTAATAAAGAGCAGACAGTCTTTTCAGCCCATTTCCAGTATTGGCTTTAGATCCTTTATGGACAAGGCACCCTTATTGCCTGCACCAGGGTAGACAGCTCACATCATCCTGCCCTTGGTACCTCAAGGTTTGGAGAAGCCACTGGAAATGGGTTGGCTTGTGTTAGTTGTCAACAAATGCTAATTTTTGAGTTTACTCACACCCATCCAAACATTCCCTTGCAGTTTATTTGTAGATGTACATGTACACATGCTCCATACTTTACTGTACATGCATATGATGATGGACCCTGATTTGGGCCTTGAGAATAAAGGATGACAGACCTACCAGTCCCAGCTTTTGAGGAGCGTACTGATCCATTAATTAATAAATAATTTTTTCCAGAATTTCAACCATAATTGGAAATTTTCTTAATATATCTTTAAAATAAGGGCAGCCTCAAGTAATAGCATGAATGGCTTAAACTGTAAGGCCATGTGCTGTTGGATTAGCAGGCTGTCCAGTGTGAGGATCCAGGTTTGGTTGCCAGCTACACCGTGTCATCAAGGATCCTGGGTTCTTTGTTTCTGCCATCCTTAATTTGTATGCATGTCTCCCCTTAGGGTCACAAGGTACTGCTTCAGCTCTGAGCATCATGCACTCCCCAGCGACTGCTCCTTATGTCTCATTGGCCAGAACTACGTTGCCTGCTTAACTCAGAATAAATCACTGATGAAGGGAAATGGGATTGTCATGAGTGGTTTACATCTATCATGATTGATTATCTGGGCCTGTGCACATGACCACATGAATAAAATCAGAGTTTTTTTAGCCAAGAAGAAGTGGGGTATGGCAGTTGAGTTTAGTCAACAGTGTTTGCATATCTGAGCCCAGCCTGGAGAACTGTTTGCAAACCCGTGAAGGCAGTTTGTCAGACTATTGCCTCAGTTACTTCTTTGTAACTGAGACTCTACTTAGTCCATGAAATGCTTGAACCAGAGACTCAAATTTTGGATCAGAGAAGTTCTAAATTAAATCTATTCTTTATAACCTGAGAGTAGTTTCCCTTCAGCCCTTATCTCCTTCAATTTTAAAATGAGTTAGGATTAGATCAACTTTCACTTTCCTTCTTATTCAGATATGGCATTAAATAGTCCACTAGTGCCCAGAGTTTATCAATGAGAGAAGCCTCTGTCTTCCTATGACCTGTCACCATTCAGATAAGATTCTCCAGTGGCCCTGCCACATGGCTCTGTCAACAGAGGCTTATTAAGCCATCTGCTCCAGCCATTTAATAAATAATTGAATCTCCCTGCTCCATGGTATGCCACTTAGATAAGCAAAAGTATTGCTTGCCTTTGGATTATTTCAGTCCAGCTACTGTCAAAATATCATAAACATGTGAGAAGTCCTCCCAGCTATGTGAAAAATCAGGGCACTGGCTGCAATTCAGGCAGCGTAAGTCACTGCAGAAGTTCAAGTACTTCACTGCTCTGAGTCACTTCAGCCACACAAAACCCCTTGAGGAATGGACAACACAGAGATCCCCATGGATCTGTGCCTGTCTTCTTGAGGAGAAAGTTTGCTACAAATCATGTTTAAAGGACACGTCAACAGACATCCTCTTGAACATCTAAGGGCACTTCAGGGTTCTTGAGACACGAGTTTCTCTCAGCGGGTATGAGTGATTCTTAGCATTGATTTATTCCCTTATATTCTCCTTAGGTTTTTCCAATACAACAGCAGAGAGAAAAATAGAATTGAACATTCTATTCTCTTTTCCCTACTTGTATACATATGTCTGTCACACTGCATCCTAATGATCTACATACCGGTCTTCGCTTCAACAGACTTTGAGCTCTTTGATGGCAAGACCTGTGTCTGACCATCCTTGCAGCTCACTCAATGGCCACTGAATGGGTGTGAGTCTGTGAGTCTGACCTCACTTGAAGATGGATGGTGAGTTAGTCTCCTTGACAGATGAAGAATTCTGCATACTCCACAGGGTCCAGGTTTGGAACTCTGGTCTAGTTTGTGAGGAAGCACTTTTCCCATTAGATAGAAATTCCCATCTGGGCCCCATTCCTTTACCTCAAATGTCGATAAATAATTCAAGAGGAGATAACCTCACTTGTTCAACATGGGCTCAAACTGAGTGTCTAAGAGCAAATAGAAGATGAGATACTATTTCAAGCTGCAACATCAAACACACACACACACACACACACACACACACACACATCCATTCAAATACAAACCATACTGAAGCAACCCAGAATGTCCCAGAAAGAATTATCTTCTGATGGGACAGGAGACTGACACTTAGGCAAAGGAAGACCAAGAAAGTTCTATTGCGTGGAGGAAAGGGACATTCCTTTTCACCTCTGTGGGCCTAGAGAATTCAATTGAGTCAGCCTTGAAAGCAACACAAGAGGTTGGACTTGAGATTAATTAATCTGTTCACTAAATGCCCAAATAATAGTCAGGGAGGGAAGAGGGAAGAGGTGGGCTGAATTTTGAGGAATGAATAAACAATAATCAGACAAAGTGGGTGGAGTGGGGTGGAAAGTTTTCCATGCAAGAGGGAAACCTCGACAAAAGCATGGGGACCAGAAATTCTAGCAAACTGGGAAAATGGCAAATCATTCCTTATGTCAGAGATAGACAGAGAAACAAAAAGTACAAATGACATGTGAAGACCAACGATGACCGAAGATAAGGAGGGAAAGTTAGGCAGGAGCTAAATCATAAAATGCCTTGCGAGTCATGATAAGAAAATCAGGGGACACCAAGAAGCCACAGGGAGATTGTTTGGGTGTGATGTCATTTGTCTGCGTGGCAGAGAGAGGCATGTTCATTTTTGTCATTGCTCTTCCAGGGAAACTCAGGCAAGGAAAGAGTAGGGTAGGGCATGGTAGGGTGGGACAGGAAAGAAAACATGTTAGCCTGTACTCTAGGTAGCAAGGGTAAGTGTTATCTCATGAATTAAGCTTTTGTATGTACGAGGTTGCAATATACAATGTATATTTTTATGTGAGTCACTCAGCATTTGAAACCCACTGTTGAGCATAGTTGAGCTTATTAGAAAATTAAGGAAATCTTGAGGATCCAAAGCAGAGCAGGATCCCCCACTCTAAAGGTATAACATGAATCTGCTGAGTGACAAACTGGCTGAAAGATGATAGTCTTTTTAAATTGAAGTTTTAACTCTATTCGTAATTTTCAGCAGGGTTGCACAATGTTTAAGAGATTGCAGAAAGTGCACATAAGCTAGACTTTCTATAGGAGGTAAATGGTTGCTGGTGGGTGTTTTTTTAAAATCCAAATATTCTTTAAAAAGTTACTTTTCCCATCAAAATGCATCCTGAATGCACATAAATTTAGGGCATTGGGATCCAATAACTGGTGAATTAGAGGGGAAGATTTCCTTTCAAAGACACTTTTACAAAAATTATCATCAGAATGATTCTTGCAACCTGATGAAAAGAAAAACTCAAGCCTTATTTTTTCCTTTTGAAACAACTCACAGAGAACAGCATTTCCCCATCTCTAGTTCCATAGAAGGTATATCTCTCCTTTCTGTGACTCCACACTGAGGGAATATTCTTCGCATCCCAGGGAGGAAATCGATTACCATTTCAGGACTTCCATGAAGCCGCTGTCCAAACCACAGTGAGCACGAGAGACCATAAGTTAAACTGACCTCCTGCCGATGCGCCTGCGACACCATCAGAGTCTATTTCCAAATATCATGGAAGGGACTTTGTGAAATCCTCTGACTTCTGGAGCATGCCGTTGAATGGGAACCTGTTTTTTATTATAGTTGGGAATGAAAAAAAAATAATGTTTAACTATTCCATGACTTTAATGGAACACAGATTTGGTTTGTCTTGGAAATGACTGTTCAACATTATAATTACAATTTGCTTGCAGCATCGGTGAAGGCACACAGTGGAGCTGGCTTCCAAACCACAGAGGCGAAGAAGAGAGAGGACAAGCACTAACATACATGTGTGCGTACACACGGACACACATACGCATATACATCACCCATTGGTTCATTTGCAATTCATGACACTTTGGAAAAGGGAGGATTTTTTTTTTCAAAAGGCAGCATCCGTTCCCTGACAAACTCATAAATCATTTTATTTCTCTGCTATAAAGCAAAAATCATTTTTAAAACGAGTGCGATCTTTGAGTCTCTGTTCATTTGGCAAATGTGTCTCGTGCTGAAATAAACTGGCTGTCAGGCTTGACAAGAAGTCCATGTTCCCTGAATGCGTGTGCTCTGCGATGCTCAACCAGAGGCAGGCCATGGTGGAGAGTGCCCTCATGGAGCTCCTCTTGCCAGTGCCACACTCAGCATGATGTTTACCCCCTGGGGCCCTGCCAGTGTGGCCCTTACCCCACCTTTGAGGACTTCAAAGTTTCACCCAAAGTTTCAGTGTGACAGTACAATCTGGAGAGAATCCAAAGGGGGCAGGAGCAATGAAGCAGATTCCAGCTAAAAAGATTCTGCAAAGCACCATGTGTTGATTCTGGGACTGTCACTGTTTTCTCTTAGAAACTATCATATGCTGAGTGAACGTGAGAAGAGGCATGGGACTGCTGGCTGTAAATTATGCAGTACACAGTGTTTCATCAGCCGGGCCTTGGTACCTGCTCTTCTCTGTTCCTAAAATGGGCGTTCTTCAGGGTTTGCATGGCTACTTCCTTCTTATTCTTTAGGTCTCGCCTCATTTCCTGTTGATAATTGTTAATTGAGTTTAGTGTAATTATCACCTCCAAAGAAACGGGGGCTCAAATAGTCTAGGTAGTTTGTAAACTAATAACTAGTAGAGATAGGATTCCAACCCCACAGTTCTGAATTCAAAGCCTATATCCTTAAAGACTACATGCTGCTTAGTTTTATTCCCCAAAAAGGATCTCAGACTAGTGCAGAAGGAAAGCTGGTTCTTACCAACTAGTTCCAGAATGGAGGTAGTCATGTGATGTTGCAGGAACCTTGGAGTGAATGAAGGACTCCTGAAGGAAGCAAACCTTGAGTTGAGTCTTGAAGGAATTGGGTCTATGTAAGGGCCATAAGGCAAGGTAGCAAATGATTGTGCAATAGCAAACATTGTAAAGAAAGCTATTCTAAGGAGTTGAGCATTACTCAAGCATTGTAATAAGGAGAGAGGTAGAAGCTAAGGGCTGGAGAATCTAGTAGGAATACATATTTATAGTATATAAAAGCCTAAGCGACTATTACAACAGAATGCCCAGAACGACCGATCAACCAGTCACTATGATGCCCACTGACCACCAGGGGCAGACACTCAATGCAGGAGCTGCCCCCTGGTGGTCAGTGCACTCCCACATGGGGAGCGCCGCTCATCCAGAAGCTGGGATCATGGCTGGTGAGCACAGCTGTGACAGTGGGAGCCTCTCCCAAATCTGCAGCAGCTCTACCGAGTTGGGAGCAGCGGCAGCAGTCGCAGCCCGCAGGGATGAGCGTGAGCAGCATGGCACCTGGCCCCAGTTCGGGCTCCTTCCTGGCCACCAGCCACTTGATGCACTGCTACATCCCTCAGGGGATGTTCGACTGCCAGTTTAGGCTCAATCCCCACAGGCCAGCCCCACAGTTCTGGCCTGTAAGGATCAGGCCTAAACCGACAGTTGGATACCCCTCGCGGGGTCCTGGATTGCGAGAGGGGGCAGGCCGGGCTGAGGGAACACTGCCCTCCCTCCCCGCTTGTGCACAAATTTCATGTACCAGGCCTCTAGTAAGGTATAAGAGACTAAGTTACAGAATCTCCAACCTTGGAGGTAATGAGGAGTGATTGTAAGTAGCAGGGTGACATGCTCAAACCTGCCTTTTAAGGATATCACTGTGGCTCCCATGTGGAGAATGGATTGGACCAGGGCAAACCTAGAGGAAAGACATTTTTTTAGGAAAATACTGCACGAAGGCAGCTAAAGATGCTGTAGACTCCCAGGTGTAAGTCTACTCCAGGTTTCTGGCTCATGTTCCCTCGGTGGATTATGGAGCCATTCTTAGAGAAAGGGGACCAGGTTTAGTGAAGAAAAGGATAAGCCATGTTGATTTCATACATGATGGGACATGGTGATGCAAGTGTCCATCATATCCCTGCACAGGAAGTGCTGGAGAGATGACAACTGGGACAGTGATTTGGAACATAGGCATGTAAGAGGTTGTTCAACCATTGAGTCAAGTAGAGCCTGTAAAAAATAAAAAGAAGAAGAAGAACAGAGTCCTTAGACAAACCCATGCGGCACAGCGGTGTGTATGAGCTGCCAGGGTGAGATGAATGCCCAGGAAACAAGAGGAACACTTGACTCTGAATGGGGCAAGGCCCAGGAGCACTAGGTCACCTCTGTGGCCTGTGGCTGCCCTGTCTTCGATGAAATATGAATCAGCTTCTCTTCAGGGATGAAAAACAGTAGGCCGAAGGACCTGTGAAAATTATTGTAAATCCAGCATTTATCTGACTGTGCTACCTCTAAGTGGTCCAACAGGGAGAATATAAAAGTATTCTGAAAAGCTAAAGTTGTTCTTGGAGTGGACATTTTTAAGTTTTTTAGCAAAATCCACAGAATTTGTGTTTAATTTAAATAAGAGTTTGCATGCAATAACTGTTTATTATTATTATTATTTTTAGAAATCTAGCTCTTGTTCCTATAGGCATGATGTTCACCAATTTCTGGCCATTAATTGTGACAGGATTCCTGATGCTAAATAGAAAATGGAGTAGGGAGGGAAAATATCTTGTTATTTTCATCACTAACAATTCAAAGGTTTGGTTTATGTGCTTATTTTCTAATAAGACTTCACCTGAGGCTAGCCGTTGCCATTTATATTGAGATCTAATGAACTTTTTTTATTGATTAAGGTATTACAAATGTGTGGCTATCCCCCCATTGTCCCCCCTACCCCCCCAATCCTGCCCTCACCCTCATCCTCTGTTGTCTGTGTCCATTGGTTATGCTTATATGCATGCATACAAGTCTCTTGGTTGATCTCTTCCCCTTACCCCCACCCTCCCCTACCTTCCTCTAATGAACTTTTCATGCATGCTCTCTGCTTGCAGCCATGGTAGTAGGTACTCTGATGTGCAGTGTTGTCTTTAAACCTCACACAGGACCAGAGTGAGGTCAGAACGATTTTGTCCATTTTACAGAGAACAAAATTGAGGTGAAGTGCTTTGTTCAGGTTTACTCAGCCAATTAGAGGAGGCCAAGGATTTTAACATGTGTGTGCACACACATTATCCACACACATATTTTAAATTCTAGGTCTAGTGGTTTTTTTCCTTATGATACAACTGCTGTTTCTAATTCTAAAATGTGGTTCACATCTTGCTGGTTTTTCTAACTGAATAAATTTTTTCTCTTCTTTCTTTAACTCCTGAGCACCCCAGTCCCACTGAACAAATGCATAGGAAGGGGGAATACGTGAAATCGTGACCTTTATAAAATAACCATTCCTAGATCCTCTGTGTAAATTGTTTTGGTTCACATATTTGTACATGCAATTCAGAATCAATGATTTTTCTCATCAACTTCCTTGAGACTAGAAAATTATAGTGACATATAAATTCTTAGGGCTATTTGGTGTCTGATTAACTATATGACATACTGCATTTTTAAATATGTCCAAATTATCCATGAGGTTTAGAAACAGGGCTACTAGGCATGAAAGCCTTCAGTAAGAGAGTGGCTGCAGGAATGAGTTTTGGCTAACACAGTCCTAAGGCCCCCAGGGTTTCAGTTCCTGGCCACGTGGGTCTCTTCATAGGGCAGCCCACATCACGGCATCGAGAGAGCGAGTGAAAGAGCTGGAAGTCTTGGAAATGACAGCCCATCTCATTTTCTGTATCCTAGTTACTAGTAACAAGTCACTAGATCCAGCCCACACAGGAAGGGAGGAGATTACTCAAGGATGTGAAGACCACGAGGCAGAAGCCATTGGAAGTCATTTCGGAAGCTGCCTACCACACTACCTGCCTGAGTTTGCTTAGCCTCTTCTTAGCCTTGGTTTCCCCAGGTTTAAAGTAAGAAAAATATCCACATTGCACACTTGCTGTGGGAATTAAGCATAATGCTCCTGGCCTGTAATAGCTGCTCAACACATTATAACAGGCGTCCTCAAACTACGGCCCGCGGGCCACATGAGGGTGTTTTTGCCGTTTTGTTTTTTTACTTCAAACTAAGATATGTGCAGTGTGCATAGGAATTTGTTCATAGTTTTTTTTAAACTATAGTCCGGCCCTCCAACGGTCTGAGGGACAGTGAACTGGCCCCCTGTTTAAAAAGTTTGAGGACCCCTGCATTATAACGACCATTGTTACTGTTTTGTTGATATTGAGAGGAGAGCTGGAATTGGATCCCAGGTATGAGTGATTGCGATCCATGCTATCTTAGCATCAACTCCTACAGAGTTGCTTTTGGTCTGAGGTAATCCATTCTGAGACGGGCCCTTATTTTCTACGATAATTTGCTTAAAGTAGTCCAAGAAGAATCATTTATCTGAATGTCATGTGCAAAGGGAGAGGCAAGGTGGATTTTTTTGTTGTTGTTGTTCCTTAACAACCATAAAATGTGAGGAAGCCTTCGTAGGAGAGGTTTACTTTGTTCAAGTCTTGAGCTAGTCCCCTAAGACATTTTAATGTTAATAAGGCTCCCAGAGGGATAATATAATTGATACAATACTCTTCCCAAGCTGTTCTAAACACTGCAGTCACCGAGTGGCCATATATCTTCCCTGTGTCAGAAAGGCAGAGCGGTTACTGAACTCCAGCTCGCTTGCCTCTGGGATGGCTTCTCTGAAGAAGGATCTTAATGGGGAGGCGGACTTGGGAGCCCTGGGCGCCAGGCTGATGAATGTGCTGGAAGTGCTGCCGTGGCCTTTAAAATGCCTGAATGTCACTGGGGGAAATAAAAACGCTAAGGAGAATTAATGTGATAAGCAAGTGCTGTCGGTGAGCCCTCTCAGAATCACGGACTTCAGATTTGAGCAAAACTGCATCGTGTGGTTGAGAGACAGTGGGCTTTATAGTCAGACAAAGCTGGGTTTGAGTTCAGGTTCTGCCTCTTTTCCAGCTGGGCAAATACTTTAACTTTTTAAAGACTCTCCGCTACTTCCTCTACAGGGTTGGGTAATAATTATATCACAAGGTTGCATCGGTGTCAAGGATCACACTAAAGGTGTTGAATAAATTTTAGACCTCATTTTAAAAGCTTGCTTTTAATCCAGTGGTGGTAAATATTTAACATCTGGACCATCGCCTATTGTTGTGTTGTAAAAACTTCCACTATGTGGATTTCTAACCACCAGCCTGGTCATCGAACATGGAGTTGGGAAGAGATAGGTTCAATCAACTCTTGTGAGTTTCATTGTCCCTCTGTCTCTGTCCACCTTTCTCTCTCTTTTATGCTTATTTGTGTCTTTTGTCAAGGCTCTGATCTATTTTTTTGCAAAATTAATAAAAGGCAGCTCTCCCCTGCCCCAAGCCACTGAGAGGACCACACCGCCTGAAGGCCAAGGCTTGGTTAGCAGGTGGCACCTTTGTGCAAAGGAAAAGCAGCCCCTCCTCCCCTCCTCTGGAAGGAGGCGGCCCTAAGTCAGAGCAAGAGGAAGAGCGACTGTCTTCAGTGTCCCCTCACACCCTTGGCTGAGTACCCTTGTGTAGCATACAACTTTTCAACTTCATCTGCTGGCCTTGCCTTTTGTGATTTCCCTTTGCGATCATGTACAACCCCTCCGCCTGCCTGCTGACAAAGAAACGGCTTATTAATAGACTGTACCTCCCAAGATAGGCAAATGGACTTTCGTCCTGCATTTCTGGTGCTTCTCTGAACAGGAAAGAAGGTAAATCCGCCCTGGTTTGCTCTCAATACTTGGTTTCCTGTAGAAATGTGTGTGTGAATGTGAGCCTGTGTAGGACTTGTAAGGTTGCAGAGGAGAAACCAAAAAGGATGTGTGAATTTTTCCTGATCACTGAAACACTTGCACAAGCATCAGACTTAAACCACTGAGATTTATTCTAGTTCACAGAAAGTGTTCACATCTGTGCCATGTGGGATGGATAATAAACCACTTTTAGAAATGTTATCTCATTTGGAACACATCTTATGAGGTCAGTAGTATAATTATCCTGTTTAACAAATGAGGAAACTGAGGCTCAGAGAAGTTTACGTCATACGAGGCTGAAACTGGGCCTCAAACCAGAGTCTTCTGGCTACAGGTTTCCGGCTCTTTTGACTGCATTGTCTCTGTTCCTTGTTATTAACTCCTCCTTCTAGGAAGTCCTTCTTGACTGGGCTTCCCCTTCTGAACCACATAATACATAAAATCATTTGAATGGCCATTATCTCAACTCTCCTGAGGATGCGTTTAGTACATAGTAGATAGCAGGGAGTTCATTCACTACATACAGCAGATGCCTTAGGGCAGGGGTGGGAATCATCCAGCCCACGGGCTGTATAAGGCCTGCAAAATCATTTGGTCTGGCCCTGGCAAGGCAACTGCAGGCGGGACTCAAAATTCAATAAATCTAGGAGCATTTTTCATAGCAGCATAAATTTATATTAAGTGAGTTATATTAAGCGAATGATGTTATAAATATCCAAATGGCCCTTTGCAGAAGAAAGGTTCCTCACGCCTGTCTTAGGGCAATAGGGCTTAGGTCTCTTGCCCAGAAAAGCTTTATAATCCATGACTAGATAGTCCACTATCTCCTATCACCAACCAAACCTAGGGTGACCTAGTTAGGCCTGTGCTCAAAGACATTTTCCTTTCCATTCCACGCATAGCCAACATCCAACTTTCTTCTAGGACAAATGAGGTGAAATTTGTGTTCCTAGAAAATGTCCTGGGTTATACATATACTATGATGTTTCCATACTAAGCATGCTAATATTCAATACTTTTAAAATAATTTTACATATTGATTCTCTGTTATTTGCTCCATTTTTTATTCATAAACACTAATGAAGTATCACTCTTATTTGTCCTATATATGTTACCTTTTTTTTCACTATTATTCTCTCACTTTCCCTCTTCCTTCTGCATTTTTGAAGATTTTTCTCTGCCTTCCACATTACAGCCTAGAATGTACACAATGTTATCTCCTTCACTGCTTCTAAAGCAAATTTTAAGTCTGCTATTGCATTTTAACATTTTGCACTCGGATGTTGAGTGTGACGGTTATTGAATGTATCAATAATTTGAGATATAAAAAAATCCAAATAAATAAGTTTGTATGAAAAGAAACTCCAGTTTTTTATTCTACTGCCGTGCTTTGTAAAATCTGGGGTATTTAAAAAATTAAATCCCGAGTAGAATAAAGGAATCGAGAAAAAAGCAAGCGAGTGCAAAGGGTTAATTTCCTTCTATGATTGTCTTATTTTGTCACGCTCACATTTGTTTATGCCTGGTGCTAAGCCCACATCTAAGAAAGCAATTGAATGGGGGAGATCCTTGTAGGTGACTAACATTTCCAAAATTGGAACAGTATATTTGACTGTTTGATTATTATCTTATCTTTTATCTTTTGCTTCATAGTCCAAGTTTTCCCAGAATTTTATTATGAGTAAACAATAGATACGGTTCTTTTTTACGTAAAATACTTTTTCAAATATATAATCTTTCTTTGCCTTTCCAGTGCTCTATTATCCACTGTTGTCACTCTGGTTTTTATTTCACTGGGAACATTCTCAATTTCTATTTATTCATTCTGCTTGCATATAGGTGAATGGCTGGCCTTTGCTTCTCATTCATCCTTGATGCAGGTGAGCGAATGATCCTTACTTCCCTTCACTGTTTACCTGGTTCATCATAGGCTGCAGGGCAAGTTGGTGTGTTTATTTCCAGTCAATTAATAAAACAGTCAGAGGGAAGAAGCGGGGAGCCGAGGCTTTAAGCTATCTCCCCTTTGCTGGTCTCTGTGTCTGTTTAAACCATTGTTCCAAGGGTCGCCTTCTGCATCCTGTTTCCCATTGATCTTGTTTCTTGTCCAGGTGCACAGTATGGCCAAAGCCAGGTACCAAAGTCTGGTGGATAAAGGAAAAGCCTGTTCCTTTGCTAATTTTCTGGCAAAGCTGCTGGTCAAAACTATGATAATTACCATAAAACAGCATCCTGTTTATCCTGTCTTCTTGCCTTTTTCCATTTGGATAATTCAGGGGTCTGCATGGATCTCCTCCACTTACTTGCTTTTTCCAGTGTAGGATTGACAAATTAGTTCTCACCAACTTCCTTTCAATTTTTGGTCCCACCTAGCAGAGGTCCCTATAATAAAGGGATTGTTCTCTAGGATGCACAAATGCAGCCTTTTCCTAATTTTTAAAAAAATCTTGCGGTAATTTGAATAGTGATGTAGGGAGGGAGAAGTCACATTCTCTTCTCAAGTCACCATCTCATTTGGATATCTTTGGCTAATATTTTCATGTTAACAGGGTATGAAATGCTGTAAGGAAACAGACACAGCAGTGTGCATTTCCACTTGCCACTGAGAACCATTTTTGGGGACATTAGGAAGGTCTCTGGAGATTTCCAAATTCTTCTCTCTGTCCATAAGTTTCATCCCATTTAGAGGAACCCATTTAAGTGTTGGCCCTGTCCTGGCTAAATTGTTTTATTCTACTTGCCTGTGAAAATACAAAAAGCTGTCAGCATGAGTATTACAATTACTATAAGAAGCATTTGTAGTTGTCCCACACTATTCCAGTGAGAAACCAGCCTCCTTTCGTTCTTGCATTAAAAGTAGTGCAACAAGGGAGCCTTCACATGTGGAAGATTCTGCATCAACGACCATCCTTCAAGCACCCTTTTAGATCTATAGAGCCATCGCCCTGGAGTTCAGAGACTTTAGGGAGAGTTTGTGCAGCCAAAACTTCCCCATGCACAGATTCTTTAGAATGAAAGGGTGTTAAATTGAATATTTTCTACATAAACTACTGTGACTGTCCCAGTGCGTTTTGAGAAAACCCAACCCTGCTCCAGAACACAGCTGATTGGACAGATAAGCTGGAGGGAGGTCAGCTCCTTCAGAGATGTCTTGGTGGAAACTTTGACCTACGGAGACATTTCATACTGAGTGGCAACAAATTGAGTTGCCGCTTGAGGGGGCAGGAAGTTGTAAATGCTAGGCTAATTAAGGAAAGGGTAGTTACTTCAGCTCGGGCTGCTGCCCCAAGAAAACTGAGCAAACATTTCAGTTCCTATCAACCCCATTATCCATCCCAGGTACAGAAGTATTGAGATTCTGGAGTCTCATCACAGAGCTCTCAGTGTGTATCTTTTCTGTCCACTGTTATTGAGCGGGACATGACTATCAAGTCCAATGTTTTCGTGGTTAAACGAAGAGTTTTACATGCCTTTCACATGGGAGCATTGGTCTTGAAAAGAGCAGTGCAATGCAAATGCTTTATTCTCTCTGGAAAGGAAGCCTAAACAAGGGTCTCCACTCTGCCCACACCATCCCCCAAAGATCTCTAGCTCTTCTGTAATGGAAGCGGCTCAGATCAGGATCTAGCAGCATAAAACCTAGGCAAATGTGCCCTTTGACTTGTTTTATCCCTCATAGTATCCTGGGAGTTGCCCCCAGTTCAGATGAAGACAGTTGAGAAAGTTGGATGGGGTTTCTGTTGACAGTATTAACTTGGCGCTAGCCGCCTTAGTGCACGTCCAAGCACTGGAAGATCATTTTATGACTAACATTTGGGTTAAATCTGTAAACATTGTTTATCTTTGACATTATTTCTCTAAAAAACAAAAAAAAAAAAGGCCATAACAGCAACATTTTTTCCTCTTGTCATTTTTTCGGTTTATATATTTTATATCAATGGCCTGTGCCAGGGGAAGGAGGTTGGTGGAATGAGGGTGAGGAGGCAATGATGACAAGATGTTGAGATGCTATCGCTCCTTACATCTTTCGGTTTTGCTGGTAGAGGGGAAGAATGTTGACACGACACAGAAGGTCTTGCCTGAGGGAGTCCCATGAGTGAAAAGTGATGGATGTTCACCAGCAAATCCCTTTCTTTGAGGGCTGTTATCATGTCACATTTCTGAAAATACAGAAAGCAGCCTGGATAATATTTTCACATATGCTGATAGGTGCAGCTGCCAAGAAAAGCATGCTTTAAAAAAATCCCAGAGAGGTTGAGGGTTGTTGCTCTTCTTGAACAGAATTTATGTTTTCATGGTCTTTCTTGCTTGTCTCAGTTACGTTATAAGGTTTACCTATTCCCCACACTGCTCACTCCCACCTTAATCTTGCCCAGAAAGGGAGGAGTGGAAATAATGAAAGCTTAATTCTTAATTTTCTAATACATAGTGATGGAGATAAAAGTGCCCCATTTTGGGGTGAAAAGCACACACACACACACACACACACACACACACACCAAACAAAACTAAAATGAAAGACAGTTTTAATATGTAAAAATCATCTAAAATAAAGCATTATAACATTTTGACTTCTATTTTCTAGCCTTTAGTTTATATATTTTATATCAATGCAGTCATTTTGAATTTTACCCTCCATGTTTCATTGAAGAAACTGAGCCAATATGGCAGATATAATGATCATTTTTTATTTCTCTAGAGTAATCAATGGAAGAGATAGAGATACTGTATATTTTACCTTGTTATTTCCCATTTTTGCACAACTAGATTTTTTCCCGCTTAACGAATCATAGGTAGACTTGCAATGACCTTGGCCTTTTTTTTTTTTTAATGAATCATTTTCTTAAGAAAAAATTTAAGAAATTTGATTATTGGTGCTTAACATTTTTTACCACAGTTGCCAAATTATGTTCCCAAAGAGTTTTCCAAGAGTAACCACAGATACCATTTCATATAGCCTTAGTTTCAAAAAGCAGGACAGCTTTACATAGGCATTAGGGCTTTTGTAAAATGTTCACAGACACAATGAGCAGCAGTGGAAATTTAGATTAGGCGATAGAAAAAGGAAATACACACCCTGGTTATTCTGATGCAGGGTCAATGAATAATACTTTGAAAAACACTCAGTAACCAATTACTTTTTTCTTTGCATTATCTCCTAGGAGTAAAACATATAGCCTATCTTCATTGGAATATAGAATTATACTTTATTTCTCGTGGATTAATCTTGCTTCTGGCTTCATTTTATTGTTTGCCTTGATTTTTTTTCTTAATCCTAATTTCTTCTCATTTTATTTTTGATCCATCTTTCTCCAGTTATTGCTATGAGGATATCTTTTGAAATAGATCAGGATAAATTTTTTAAAGAAGGATTCTACTAGGAAAATACTCTGAGGTAACATATGCTCATTGAATAATGTCAGATAAATAAGTGAATAAACTACTTAGAAGGATCTTGAATGTTAAAAAAAAAGCATTTGTTTTTCATACTCTTATCAAGTAAAGCTATGGCAACCTCAGTTTTAGCCTGTTGATTTAGGTTCTTGCTAATTTGATTCTTTATTGTTGTGCCACTTTCTAGTTTAAAAAGTTTTTCACGTCCATTATCTTATTTTGATGCTCACAAGAATCCTATGAGTTAGAAAAGACACTTTCTTCATTTCACAGAAGAGCAAACAAAAGGAAAGAAAGGCTTTGAGGCCTCACTATACATCATGCCCCACATGCCAGGGACTTTACTTGTGTTAAGTTGTGGCAGCTGTTGTTATCCCAGTTTTACCAAAAGCAAATATAATTTCAGAGAAATTAAAATGGCTTGCCTAGGAACAAGGTGAGCACCGGGCCAATTGCTCTTGCTATACTTTAAAAAAATGTATATTTGTATTGATTTCAGGGAGGAAGGAGAGGGATGGGGAGAGAGAGAGAAACATCAATGATGAGAGAGAATCATTGATCAGCTGCTTACTGCATGCCCCCACTGGGGTTTGAGCCTGAAACTCTAGCATGTGCCCTGACTGGGAGTGAAACCTCAACCTCCTGGTTCATAGATTGGTGCTCAATTATTGAGCCATGCCCGCGGGGTGCTCTTGCTACACGTTTTATGTCATTTACTCACTGATGGTTCACTCAGCCACCATTGGGCAGGGCTATGACTTGTCTTTTGCAAATGAGGGAACTGAGGCTCAGAAGAGTTCTGAACTTGCCCAAGCATTATATATACATATATGTGCACACACACACACACACTCTTCTCACAACAATCCTATGAGGAAAGTACTGTTATTAACCATTCCCTTCCATTTTATAGGTAGTAAAACTGAGGCTCATGGTCACATAGTGAGTCAGGGCAAAGTAAATCTTGTGCCCTGTGTGTGAATTACTCTATACAGCATTTTCTGCGCCCCTAGGCCTCCAGAGACCAGGGGTCTCCATCCGATTAGGCAATGTGTCCCGACTGTTAGAAAATTCACCTGACATTGGCCTCCCTGAGATCCCTCTCTTGGGTCTAGTGGAGTGCTGACAGAATTAGCACTGCACCATGTCTATTAAATAAGTGCATATATTTCGTTGGGAGTCTTGCTCTGTAGGGCTATTGGCTCTTCCATGCCGAGGCCTTTTTGATACTGGAATCCTGGCATCGTGTTTGTCTGTGTTATCTCTTCCCCAGAATGCATGTACTCATCTCATCCCTCCCTCCCCAAATATTTCCTATCTGTCAAGTTTTTAAATTTATTCTTCTAGAACCTTCAATGTAGAATGAGTACTAGAAGGTCAGTGTTATCTTCTATCTTATGGAAAATCATCCTAAAAAATACATATTCTTAGTTAAGTAACAAACATAGGTACATCTCCCATTTCGTGACCCCCCCATTTCCATTCCTGAACCTCTAGAATAAGGGGCTTATAGAATCATCACAATAAAGGAAATCCACTGTTTTCAGGTAAAATAGGCAGTGACATTGTGGCTTGTTATTGTGAGAAAATTCTCACACTAAGCTTAGGTCATCTGTTCGTTAAAACTTTTTAGTACATTTTCCCCCATTAAAGTAAAATGATTTTTATTATTAAAGATACAATATTATATTTGTTATATTAAAACATTTTTCATAGCAATCAAAGTTGAAGATATGCATAACCATTTATCCAGCAATCTCTGTCTTAAGTATATATTATAAAGAAATGTGTGCACATATGTACTAGGAAATTCCAATACAGATATTTATGTTAGCATTAGTCCAAATAGCTAAAAACTGGAAACTGTGTAAACATTCATCAATGGTAGAATGGATCAATATGTCATAGAATATTTACATAATGGGATATTACATGGCAATAAAAACAAATCAACTCTAGATACATGCAATATCATGGATGAATCCTAAAATCATAACGTTGCATAAAAGAAGTTGGACTCAAAAGAATACATACAACTTGAGTCCATCCATATAAAGTTTTAAAACAGACAAAAAGTATATTTTTTCAGGAGACGTTGGGGAAAAAATGGTGAAACAATGAATATAAACAAAACGATAACCATAGGGTCAGAAAGTTGGAGACCTTTGGAGATGGGTGGGGGTGGGCATCATGATTAGGAAGGTGACCTGGGTCGTGGAAAATGGGTATTCATTCAACAACGTGTTATAAACACCTTTATTTATATAAGTATGTCATACTTCACAGTAAATAAAGAACTTAAGTAAAAAGAATAGCACCCACATGCCTGCTGCTCAGATCCACCATTGAAAACATCTCAGGGTCCTTCCTTGCAACCAAGAAAATATACTTCTAGTCTTTCTGTTTTTCTCAGGACTTCTGTAAATGTGCAGAGAAATGGGTGAGGAGGAGAACAGTGAGGATAACTTTTGTTTTGTTGATTTTTAATCCCCTTCCCCCATATTTGAAGGAGCCACATTGAATAAACAATGAGTTGATGGAGAAATATGTGTCTAAGCTATTGGTTCTCCTGTGCATTTCAGGTCCCCAACATTTACCACAATAGAGAGAATAAAATGTTAGGTTGGCCATAAACTGCCCTCCCCTGGCAAGACCTCATTCTGTGAGATGGTAAACAAGCCGCCAGGGTGTGGATTTTATTAAGAGCAGTAAGTAGTGGCAGGAATAACAAGCAGTGCTAAAGTGATCCATACTCATGCCTGTCAGCCCTACTCTCCTCTGTGAGGAAGTCGAGAGCCTCATTTCCACGGTATTATATAAGCGAAGAAAGAATCATGATGCATCGATGGGCTGCACGCAGCTCTAAGCTGTCTTTTTGCCAAGTCTTCTAAGATCTCTAGCTCCTCCCTGAAAGGATTCCCTAGACAGGCATTTAGTATGCACTCTATATGCTCTCTCCCTGATCCCCACATATATCACAAGACATTTATGTTTTATTTGGATTGCGACATTGCCTAAATATTTGTCCTTATTTTCCTAAGATGCATGGAAACTGGATCAGGCTGAATATGAAGCAAACCAGGCCTTTCTAATTCATCCAGGCCACTCATTAGCATCCTCCCATTCACTCAGATCTGGGGCTCATTTTGGGTTCTTCCCATGGTGACTAAGAGTGGGGCTCTCAAGGCAACAATAGCTGCTAGGCCATACAGCTCCATGAGGTTGTCTTACTAAGGCAGGGCGTATCTCCACAATTTGGGGTGGTTAAGAGGCTGGCATGATATGTCTGTTGTTCCAGACTATCTGGTGTGCCCTTTTGAATAAGACAATGACTTCAATAGGAATTGATTAAATTGATTCAGGACCACATCTACAGACCACATCCACTGTGGGCAGGCCCAGGGCTATGTGCTGGAGTGCAGAAGGAAATTAAATTTCACAACTGACATGGAAACAAATACATCTCAACCCAGTGAGAGAAATGCAGTCGGGTGTTTTTATGGGACATTGAGAAAGAAATTATTAATGATTAATACTGAGAAGGGCAAGGGCAAGAAAAGCTTCACAAGGGACTGGTTACTTCCATGAAGGGAGAAGATTCATTATAGGCCTGACAAAGCAATTCAGAAAAGTTAAAATTAACCATCCCTGGGCAAATCAAGGGGCCTAATTATGCCCCCCAAAAAAACTCCTAGTGAAGAAATAAAGAGCAGTAGGTAGCTAGGAGCTCAATTGTCTTATCCCATCAAGGTGATGAAAAATAAAACGAAACACGCATACAACAACAACAACAAAAAAACATGCACACAACAACAACAAAAAACATGCACACAACAACAACAACAAAACAAAAACAAAACACGCACACAACAACAACAACAACAACAAAGAATCCTTAAAATAAAAATGCATCATAGTAAGTGGTCCTATCGTGGTATTCTCAGTGCCCAGTATGTCTTAGTAAATTGATTGAATGAATGAAAGATGAAGAATGGTTAATTATCTATTGTGTGGCTGGAAGCGGTGCAAATATGTATACACACATGTGTAGAAAGTATGTGGGGCCAGGTGTCATGTGTTTAATTTGTGGAAACAAACACATTTGCAGAGAGGATTGCTTCTAATTGGCTCACCTGTGGAAAGCATGGTGCTCTAAGAGCTTGGTTTTAGCACTGATTTTTGTGTAACATGGAGAATATGCTCACATGCCCCGGATACCTGCAGTAGACTTTCTTTTGAAAAGGAGATCTGGTGAGAGAAAAGAGACACATAGATGGGTTTCCATTCACTTTCTTCCATAATGGTCTGCTGCATTAGGACAAGGTCAGGGCCCCTAAGAAGGAATGTACAAAGAGCAAACCACACCGGAAGTTCAGACTATGAGCTATCTTTCCATCGCCCATTCTTCTGTCTTCCTTTGGGCAACCCACCAGCCTGCACTGTATTTCTCCAGAGTAATCTGGCTACATGTGTTCTAATAGGCGTGGTGTCCACCTCAGGGGTACCTCCAGGAGCTTTTCCCATTCTGCTGTGTTTGAGTAGGATGTTTTCTCTCCTTCCTTGGGGTTGGCATTTGATCATGGTCTTGAGACTCACCTTCTATAATTGCATACTGCTAGCTCTCACACGTTGCCCTGACTGGGTCAGTTCAATCTGGGGTGGAGCTCTCCCAGAATGACTATACACACCCGTTTATCCCCCAGGACAACTCAAAGTCCTCCTCTAAGTCCATCCTCACTCGTGCTGCGGTAGGGGGTGGGGGAGGTCAGCTCATCACCATGCGTGTGGAACCCTGAGTGTCCAATGCCTGCATCAAAGTAGTGTGAGGCACAATGAGCCCCTGCTAATGATACATCTTCTTTGGATGATAGGAGATGAAAATGCACTAGAATGTTCTCTGTCCTTCCTCCTAAGGGCAAAACTTGCTGTTTGGTATCTCTTCTGGATCTGGAAAAGATGAGCACCTGGACAGGGAGATACCATTTAGAAGAAGGCTAGAGTTAGGCAGGAAGACACAGGGGGAAAGATGGAAGCACCTGCGCACTCATTGGTTTGGGGAGAGGGTGATTGACACAATCTGCTTCTTTCTATTCAGGCTCATGGCACCGCCTCCAGCCACACAATAGATTTTGTCTCTGTTGTAAATTAGAAAGGCATTGGCTGTCTTCAGACCATGCGTTCAGCCTGACTATGGTGCGATGATGGGCAGGTTACTTCCCATCTCTGGACCTCAGTTGTCTGCTAAAAATCCTTTGCTGGCTTCCCATCAATTATAGAATATGTTCCGTCTCCTTAGCCTGAAATCCAAGGACTCCATCAGATCCAGACATCTTTCTAGTTTTGCCTTCCTGTAAATCTAGACAGTCTTCCCTCAGATGAGTCCAGACAAATCACCGTTCCTAAGCCACTTGCTGCTGTTCTTTTGTACATTCTTTTCTTCTCATACAGTTCTGTCTGCTGGAATCCTATCCATCCTTAGGACAGTTCAAATATTGGACCATAATCCTTTCTCTAAAATCCTTGGGGCCCAATGTTTTTTGGAATCCAGAACATTCTTGCATTTAAGAAATATAATAGAGTTCATATACTGAATATCACAAAATAATTTCAGTGAAGTTTAGGGCAGTACCTGCATTTAAATACACTAAAGTTTTAGCATATGAGTAGTGATGCTAAGTGGAAGAAATGAAGCTACTAAACCAGTCCAGTAAGGTTTTGCCACCTAATAAGCTAAGAGAAAACTTGGTTTTCAGAGCTTTGGGGTTTAGAATTGCTTGTAAGTGACCACAGCCCTGCATGCTTATTTCTGGGAGACTCCCTGACTTGGCCTCCACTCCCCTCAGTGCACCTTCCTCCCAGATGCCTGATAATTTTATTCTGTGTATTCATGAATTCAGTTACTTATTCTGAAAATAGTTCTTGTGTATCATGTTAGATACAGAAAATTCTGTGATATATCAGTTAAATCAGACTCCCCCTGCAGGTCTTACGGCAAAAGCAAAGACTTAAAAAGGCAATGAGCCCTAGGATGGAACTGAGCACAGGGAGCTATAGGAGCGAAGAGCCTGCAGTTGCAGAAGGGGAAAGGGAGAAACAGTCAAGGTTTCCCATCTGGGCTGAGCCTTGAACAAGGAACAGGGGTTAGCAAAGCTAAAAAGTGGAGAGAGAGCAGGATGGGAATAACTTGGAGGAGAGGCGGAGCTAGGGTGATTGGCATCTATAAGTGTTTCCCTTTCAGACGGGGAAGGCCAGAGTGAAGCTACTGAGCTTGTGTGGGTGCTGATGAGTTAATACTTTATTCTTAAAGGCCAGGAGTACAGGGCTGAGCACTCATGCATTGTGGGAAATGAATTGCAGGGAGGCAGGACTCTTTGGAGGTTCTTATTATAAGCAAAGTGTGGGGGCAACACTGAGGAAGAGAAAGCTGTAGGACTTCTTCACTCCTTACTCCCCACACCGCTGCACCTGTCCCAGATTGCCTTGTGGTCAGTTTAATTTTACAAGTGAATGATGTTTCACACAGGGATCATGTCTCAATGTATTCATTCGACAAAGGTCATTGGACATCTACAATGGACTCGGACCTGTTTGAAGCCCTGGGGATGCTGCTGTGCACAAGCCATGCCAGACCCATCTTCTCATGGAGATATTTATCCAAAGGGGTGGGAAGGAGAGTTAAACAAATATAAAAATTAATAAAGAAACAAGGTAAATTTAAACAGTGAGAGGGAGCTGCTGTGAAGAAAATAAAGTGGAGTTGAGTGTTAGAATGAGTGGAGGGAAGGGAAGGTCTCTCAGAGGAAGCAGTCTGGCTGAGGCCCCCGCATGAGAAGGAGGCAGGCATGCCAGACCCCAGGGGAAGAGCTCTCTAGGGAGAAGGGACAGTGAAGGTAGAGCGTTTCTGGGTAAGAACCAAACCGGCTTGAGTGATCAAGGCAGAGAGAACTGCCTGGTGCGACTGGGGCATCAGGAGCTGCAGGGGGTAGGCCTGTGTCAGGAGTGAGACAGGTGGGCATTGACTGGGTCACGTGGCTGATGCTTTCTCGCAGATGGTAAGGAGTTTAGATTTTATTTTAAGTAACTTGGGAAATCATGGGAAGGTATTAAACAAGTGATTGTTATAATACACTTCAGATTTTAGAAAGTTCACTTGGCTGCTGTGTAGAAAATGGACTGAAAGGTGACAAGAAATGAAGTAGGACCCTACTGCAGGGGTCCATGTGAGTGGTAATTGACCAGGGTTGGAGCAGTGAGATGAGAGAAATCATGGCTTTGCTTTGGACTTGCCTATGGGGATTGGGGCTGAGCAGGGAGGGGGAGAGAGAGAGAGAGAGAGAGAGAGAGAGAGAGAGACAGACAGACAGACAGACAGACAGACAGACAGACAGACAGACAGGCAGAGAGAGACAGGCAGAGAGAGGCAGGCAGAGAGAGAGAGGCTAATGCCAGAAATCAAGGTTACTGTGGCCACCTCCAGACTTGGCGGGGAAGTAGCCCTATGTAAGTGTTTGATGCACTGAAAGCATGTGTTTCTCTTTATTTAAAAAATTACCCTCCCTCTGAATAATGATTTAATAACTTCACAGCCGATGCATCATGCACGCTTAATGAAAGCTTTCTGAGGGGGTTTTCAACAAAATTGCATTTAGAAGTAAATATTTACTTGAGTACAACTCATTTGTGAAATTAAGTCATCTTTAGGAGGACTACTCAATTATTTTTGTAACTAGTGAGCAACATAATATCTAAGGAATTATACAATGCGAAGCCTTTGTAACTATCTTATTTGGAAAACATAGACACAGACCTTTTTTTGTTTAAAGGGCAGTAACAGGCAAAACAAGTTTCTTAGCACCTCAAAAACAGCTAGGAAGCGTTTGTGCAGTGCCTGACTGGGACAACCGGAAGTCTCGGGAGAGCAGGAAGCCCCCTTCTGTCCTTCTCCCAGGTACGAAGGACCACTGAGCTGCCCTCGTAACTCTCCACCTAACCTTACATCTTCTCCCCCTTGGAAAAATACACTCCGGCCATGAGAGAGTCCTTACAGTTTTGTATCTTAGGGCTTTCAAATGTGTTCTTCCCTCTGCCCGGGATGCCACACCCACACTGCCACTCTCTGTTTCTGTCTCCGCCTTCCTGTAGCAGAAAGGCCTTCTCCTGTACCCATCCCCATCTCAGTTACCTCCCCTCCACCTTACCCTCTCAGAGAGTACTGGTTTATTTCATTGTGTCACTTACCATAGTGTGTGAGTGCATATTTAGTTGCATGATTATTTACTTCATGTCTGTCTCCCCCGATAAACTGTAGGCTTCTTGAAGGCAGAGAGCAGGTCGGTTGGGCTGACCTCACTCTCGGCACATAGCGCAGGGCCCAGCTCTGTGGATACCAGGGTCATGGAGAACAGAAGTTGGTCCAGTAGCTATTAGCTGTGCCATTTACTAGCCAGTCAATACTGGGACAATCATTGATCTCCTTGAGTCTCAGTGTGAAACATGGATAACAATCAATCCTTATCTTGCTCACTCAGGAGTCATTTGAGATTCACGTAGGATGATGAATCAGGGTGTACCATATGTACCATGAGGCATTACATAAATATTAGCAAAATTTCCAATGTTTTCCAAGAATTATCAGCTCAACCCCTGTGAACAGGGTCTCTTCTTTTTATAGATCAGGAAAATGGTTCAGGGCTCAAAGCATTTGCTTTAGTCCCAAAAGTACCAACTTGCAAACAGAGAGTAACCAGATCCTAGCACAGTCTATCTCTTCCCTCCCGTCCCCTCCTCTTCCCCCTGCTCCTCTCCTTCTCTTAGCTCCCCATTGTCTCAACTCCCACCCCTATCTCTCCACAGAATTACGTTTTAACACCGATAATCCTTACTTGACCTCATCCTTGAAACTTCCATGCACCAAGGGACCATTTCCTACATCCTTCTGCTACAGGAAATTATTTAACCGTGCCCGGTGTGCTGCTGAGAGCCAAGGCAGCTCTTCAAAATGATGGTGGAAACCAGGACCCAGGGGGATCTGGCCCCTGTACAGCCTCAAATCATCCGATTCTTCTCTTCTCAAACTGGAAGAGCAGGGCATGATAAAGCAGCAGAGGACTCCACTCACAAATGGGATTTGCTTTAAGATCCCAGTGTGTGTTTGATGGGGAGAGCGAGGAAATACAAAAGCAGCCTTCATTCAGGAGATACTTAGTGAGCAGCGACTGCAGAGAGCTAGCATTTATACCAACAGTTTATCAAGCGGCATCCTCACGTTCTTATCTGATTTGAACAACAGCTCTGTGAATCCTGTTTTACAAAGCAAAAAACTCAGTGCTCCGTGAATGTGTCCGGGTCACATAGCGGGGAAGTGGTGCTGATATAACGGGAAATTCTTAAGTCAGATCTTGTTTTTTTGTTTTTTTTTTTTTTAAGTGTGTAGTAAGCTACCAGACACTAAGCAGGCTAGCATGGGGAATAGAGAAATTCAGGAGGCGCTTTTGAACGATTCCTCCTGCCTGGGATGCCCTCTGCCACCACTTCCCCATCCTCCCTTCTAAGCAGGAGGCAAGGGGGATGTGACCCAGAAGGCTGTCGGTGATGTGCTGACGGCAACAGAGGGAGATTTGCAGGTGCTACGCTGCTGGCTGTGAGGATGGACAGGGGGGCTACAACCTGAAGAATGGAGCTCCTGAGGCTGAAAGGACCAGGAATGGGGTCCTCCCTAGAGCCTCCGAGGGAGCCCAGCCCTGCCGGCATCTTGGTTTTGGCTCTAGAACTAGAAGCAGATGAATTTGTATTGTTGAAGTCACTGAGTTTATGGTAACTTGTTAGAGCAGCCATTGGAAATGAATACAGTTGTCCTGATTCATAACAGTCCAGCTGAAGAGACTAGAGCTTGACGGGTTAGTGACTTGCTCCAAGTTGATGGTCAGCATTTGAATTTAGGTTGCTGATTCCAGAAACCCATGTTCCTAACCACTAGCCGCCCTTCAGTAATGCTGCGAGGAAATCGTCATTAAACCCACTTCAGCATGAGATGGATCACAGAGGCTCAGAGAAGTCCATGACTTTGTCCAAGTTCAGAGCTTTGCCTAAAGCACAGAATTGGGATTCGTAATGCAGAGGATCTCATTTTGATGATTTTTGTATTACCAAGTCGTCCTGTCCTGTGGCCTGGGCTAAATAATCACCACAGCTTGGAGGTTGTGGGTACCTAGAATTCAGCCCAGATCCAGTTGCTGGCCTCTCGGGGGCAGCAAACCTCCCTCCAGTGCTAGAGGCAAGCCTGCAGGTGTTCATCTTGGCCAAGTGGGGTGGCTAAGCAATGCGGGCTTAAAAGTGTCCTGGGCCTGCCAGTTGGGCTGCTGCAGGGAGCTAAGAATACCAGGGGAAAGGAGGTGTCCCCGACTCAGCCAAGCCACGTGCTGCTTATCCAGAGAAATCACCGAGGGCACTCGCTGGCTGGCAGGCAGGCTGAGGCACAGGCCACCGAAGGAGCCATGGGGCATCCGTCAGCCAGGGCCTCGCGGGCCAGCTGGGTGAGATTGTGCCAGCACCTCCATTCAATCCTGGATTCTGGGAGAAGCTTCCTCAAGCCGGATCTTTACGCAGCGTTTCAGGTCAGGCCACAGAATGAACGCAGAAACTACAGTCTATGAGAGGCTATGCCAGCACAATGGTATCTTGGGCCCAAATCAAGTTTGTTTTTCCTGCACAGCCCATTTTTTTGGTCATTTTCTCCAAATTAACACATCTATGAGGCAGTATAAGACAAATACCAGAAATTGAAGACTGATTCCTGGGAGGGTGGAGGCAGAAAGGGCTCCATCTGGTTGGGGCATAAGGAAACATTCTCCAAGGATATGAGACTGAGCCTTGAAAAATGAATAGGAACTGTGATGGGTTCAATTATGTCTTCTAAAAAGATATGCTAACCCCATGCACCTGTGACTGTGACCTAATTTGGAAGTAGGGTCTCTGAAGTTGTAATCAAATTAAGACAAGGTCACCAGGGTTGGCTCTTAATCGAATGTGACTGGTGTCCTTATAAGAAGAGCAGGATGCCCCATGAAGGCACAGAGACGCACAGACACACAGGGAAGAATGCCATGTCAGAACAGAGGCAGAGATTGGAGTGATACAGCTGTAAGCCCAAGAACACCAGGGATTGCCACTCACCACCAGGAGCTAAGACTCCTTGGAAGGACTCTACCTCTTAGATGCTAAGCCTTAGAGAATGCATGGCCTGGCTGCTACCTTGATTTCAAATGCTGGTCTCCACAACTGTGAGAGAACAAGTAAACACCTCGTTTGTGGTACTTCATTCTGGTAGCCCTAGGAAACTCAGACAGGACCAGAGGGTTCATGCCTTGAGGTTGCTCATTCTTTTTTATGTCTCCTTCGGACCTGTTTCCAGGCCTGTCACTCAGAGGCTCAAACTAAGACTGGAAGTAGAGATGTGGTAAGATGCACATGAGCAAAGGTCTAGAGGCTGAAAGGTTCTGATCATGTTTAAGGGAAAAGGGAATTCGGCAGGTTAGGCAGGGCCAGATTGTGGCCCTGACAGTTCCATTTTCTGAACATCTCTGTGCCTGCCCCTCCGCTCCATCCTCACTCTCCTGGCTTCTGGCAGGTTCCTAACTGCTCTCCCTGCTTCTGGACTCGATTTCTTCTCCCTCTGCTTTTAGACCAAGAGTCAGAAAGTTGGGCCAGGTGGTGAACATTTTTGGCACTGTGGGCCCAGTGGTCTCCATCACAGCTACTCAGCACCCCATTGCAGTACGAAAGCAACACAGACAATGCACAGATGAGTGGGCATGGCTGTGTCCCAACAGAACTTTATGAAGACAGGTGAGGGGCCAGATTTGTCCCACAGGCCAGAGTCGGCTGACCCCTGCTCTACACTGGGGCCAAAGCCATCTTTCTAAAAGGCAAGTCGAACCCTATTTGCCCCCTTACTTAAAGGCCTCCAGTGCCTCCCCATCAGCTCTAAGCTCATCCCAAAGCCCAGTGGATGGGGCCCCTTGCCAGCTTTCACGCCGGAGATTACATGACAGCCCCTGCATTTGCAGCTCTGTCTTGTTTGCAGTTCCTGTCACCTGGTTTTGTCAGTGTCATACCTTTGCACACCTGTCCCCTCAGACCTGAAGGCTGTTGATCTCCCTGCCACCATGCTTCTGGGGCTGCTGCTCATTCTTGTGGCTTCAACCCAGGTGCCCTCCTTTTTTGACTTTATTCATTCATTTCTTCATACATGCATTCAATTAGCATTTATTGGGAAGGCACTTGGTGAGCAGTTACTGTGTGCCAGGAAGGGCCTGCACAGAGCACAGTGAAATGGCGTTGGGACCAGATGACTAGCTAGCACAGGTTTCTGGTGAATAGATCGAGATTTGAGGCATTTTCTCCAAATCAGGTTATCTTCAGGATAAGACGGATAAGACAAGTCATTTATCATTTAAGACGAGTCATTTGTCCCATTCCTGGAACACGTTGTCCAAGGTGCACTCTAATCCAATTAAAAACAAAGAACAAAAAACTTGAGTTATTCTATGACTAACAAAATAACATTGCATTGTGTTTTTAAAACAGTCATTTGTTACACGCAAACATTTAAAACACAGCATAATTTTTGTAATCACATTCTGGCATTGCTTCATTTTTAAATTATGTCAGAAGTTTAAAATAAATGATTTGGGGCCCTCGGGAGTTCTAAGAGGCTGTGCCACAGTGGTGTCCCAGGAAAGGGGCATGGGGGGCGCTAGGAGGGAGGTGTCTTGAGCTGCTTTGCCCTAATCTCCTGCAGTCTCCCTCCAAAGCCGCGCCAAATAAATGTGAGCTCACTGAAACACGCCACACAGGGCTGGCTTGGAATCAGAACCTCAGTCCGATTTCCATTCCGCACAGGTTGCTGTCCCTGAACAGCTCCTGGGGAGAAAATT
Organism: Eptesicus fuscus; assembly: GCF_027574615.1. Classification (NCBI taxonomy): domain Eukaryota; kingdom Metazoa; phylum Chordata; class Mammalia; order Chiroptera; family Vespertilionidae; genus Eptesicus; species Eptesicus fuscus. Next base: position 59,280,923 of record NC_072487.1, on the reverse strand, counting down.
CTGGAGGCACTACCCAGAGCTGCGGAGTGTTGTAGATGCTGGACATGCATTGATGACCGAGAGTGACAAGCTGTCCCCACTCCTAAAGCTTTCATTTGGGTAGAAGTCTCAAGTAAATTAATAGGATGCTGTGAGTAATGACACAGGAGGTGTGACCTAGAGTGCCAGGTGAGGGCTGGAGAGATGATGGGGCTGGGCCACCGGGCATTTCCATTTAGACGGAGTGGCCACGGGGAGGTTTCCTGAGCCGTACAACCCTGGCTGAGCTCTCAGTGCAGTTGGTTAGCTCCGTCACTAGCCTGTCACATTCCATCTATTCATCTGCCTCGTCGTCTGTCTCTCCCTGTCGACTCTGAGCTCCTTGTCAGCAGAAACCTCACTGCATGCTCCCTGCCTCCTTCACGCCTGGGACCCAGTAGCGGCTTCATGAGAATTTGCTGAATGAGTACATCGACTTGCACCCTCCGAATGCTGCCTGCAATTCTGCCACCGACCGCAGTCATTTAGGGAGACCAAGGCAGCGTCAGGGAAACCTTGAAGTGGAGCTCAGTGGCAAGCCCACTTCAAAGGCAGACGACTGAAAAGAGACGGTAATACATGTGCCTTAAATTTACCTTGGAAATTAAGAGCCGGCATCTCCCAGACAAGCGCCGCTGGGGTTTCGCCGATCATCTAAACGTCTGAAAAATAGCCCGCGACATTGAACACACACAGAATGTGGCCGGGTTTAGCTGGCTGCGGTGATGCCACTAAAAATAGCCTCTCCGTGGCCTGATCCTATAGCAGAGACAAGGCTCTCTCAGTTCTGATGGGGGAGAACATTAGTTTTTAAATCCTCCTTTCAAACAAAAAATGATTTTTTTTGGCATATTCTTTATTTGCCCCTTGAAAGGAATACTCGCTTGGAAAATACAGAAAATCGCAGAGCCCCTCATGGCCTGCTCTGGCACGTTTCCTTCCAGTGTCCGCTCACTACCACTCATCTGCTGACAGCAGTCAAGAATGAGCAGGATAGGAGGGAAAATGCTGTCTTTTTATCTCTTTTTATTGTAGCAAAACACCCATAAAACAAAATTTACCATTTTAATTATTTTTAAGTATAGAGTTTACTGGCATTAAGTGCATTCACCATGCTGCCCAACCATCACCCTTTCCAGGACATTCCCATCCCCCCAGACGGACACTGCGCCCACTAAACAGGGACTCCTCATTCTCGCTTCCTCCCAGCCCTGGGTTGCCTCCGTTCTGCTTTCTATCTCTAGGAATTTCCTGTTTTAGGTGCCTCATATAAGGAGAAGCATGCAGTATTGGTCCTTTTGTGTCTTAGCCTAATGTTTTCACAGTTTATCCATGTGGTAGCATGTATCAGAATTTCCCTCTGTCTCCTTGTATAAATTAATTAAACAAGGAGGGCATTAGACTGGGGTGGGTCTCATGCCTGAGTGGCCAAAGCCTGTAAGTGCCTCAGAGTTACAAAATCAAAACCTGAGGACAGCCATTCACAAATAGCCCACTAAGCTTTTCAATGTTGACAACCCCTTAAATTACAGCCAATCAAATAATTTCCTACCTTCACTTCCACACGTTCTCTATGAAAGTCCCCAGTAGTCTCCCACCAAAGCCATGCCAAATAAAAGTCCCCTAGCCAAAGTTTCAGAGCACCCCTTATCATTTCTGGGTGGGAGATGTCCAATTTGAATTAACTTTTGCTCAAATAAACTCTTAACATTTTTAATAGGCCTCAATTTATTTTTTAGCAAGGGGGACTAATATTACATTGTATGTATACTGTATACCACATTTTGTTTATCTACTCATCTATCAATGGACATTAGGGTTTTTTGCACCATCTTTTGTACATTGTGAATAACAGTGCTATGAACCTGGGTGTGCAGCCCCCATTTTCAATTCTTTTAGGTGTAAACCTAGGAATGGAATCCTGGATCCTGTGGTAATTCTATGTTTCATGTTTGAAAGGAGCACCAGTTCCCCACAGCTGCTGTACCATTTGACATTCCCACCAACAATGCACAAGTGTCCAACACGATTTTTCTTGTTTTTATCCTAATGAATGTGAACTGGCCTCTCATTGTGGTTGTGATGTGCATTTCCTAATGCATGTATCCATTTTTTATGAAGGAGGAGACTAAGTCACAGCAAGAACTCACTCACCCAGGATCACACAGCAGCTATTAGGATGCAGGATTCAAATGGAATGCCCTCTCACTCCAGTGCCCACATTTTCAATTGCCTCACTGGTCCACTCGCCTTCTTTCAGGTAGAAATGCTTGAAGTGGCAACTGGTACAGGTCAGAATGATTTCAGCAAGAAGCCATTCTATAACTGGGAGATTCCACAGTTACCCGGACCTTCCTCAAAGCATTCCTTTACTGGATGCAAAAAGGTGGTCCTCACTTTCAAAGATCTCTCAAATTTTGGGATAGTGCTTCTCAAACTTGAGGTGAAGAACCAATTTTATTTCTTTAGTTTTCATTATACTACATACTGTTACTGTTGCAAACCACATTAAAAATGAATTACTAGAAAAATAAAATTAGACACACATCCTGCAAGCCCAAATATCTTATTTGATTTATTGCAAAAAGAATGACTCTGTCAAAGAGCCATACATGTTTACTTACTTCCTTTTTTAAAAAAAATATGTTTCTATTGATTTTTTTTTCTTTTTTAGAGAGAGAGAGAGGAAGGAGATGGAGAGAAAGAAACATCGATGTGAGAATGGAACACCGATTGGTTGCCTCATGCATGCCTCCTACCGGGGATCAAACCCACAACCTGAGTATGTGCCCTGACCAGGAATCGAACCTGCAAACTTTTGATGCATGGGACAACATTCAACCAACTGAGCCACACAGGCCAGGGCAACGTTTACTTACTTTCAATTTACATACTTAACGTGGATAGGGGAAGAGAACACAGACAGCACTATCCACAAATTCCATGTCAAGGGAGGCCCACGATCCTGAAGGGGAGGAGACACATTGAAGTTTGAAGAACAAACATGAGCTGGGCATGGTTAATATGGAATGCCCGACCCTCCATTGTTTTCATCTCTTTTCTTGAGGAACTAGAACCTAGAACACATGGAAAATTCTAAGGGCATTAACACTTGGCCACCAAGAATTGACATAGTAAAATTATTTAAATAGGCTTTGCAGTCAGGCCAATTTGGAGTTAAATTCCAGAAGCTGTGTGACCCAGCTGAGTGACCTGCTGGGTGAACAAGTCAATTCTCTCTCAACTTCATTATCACCATCCTCCCTCCCCCACCAAAAAAAAAAAAAAAAAAAGAGGCTTAAGAGTCCTACCTTACAGGGATGCTGTTAAGATGGAATGTCCCCAAGTATGCAGATCACTTAGCACAGTGCCCAGTCTGTCATAGCCACTCAACCAGTGAATGTAGTGCCTTCCCTTTTCCCTTGGCAGAGCTCTGACAGCTTTCAAAAGCTGCCAGCAGAGTACCAGACCCCTGCAGTCTAAAAATGCATCCTCTCTTAATTGCTGTTTGGTTTGGAGGGAGACATACTCATCTTTAGCCTCAGCAGCAGCAGGTCCTGGTCAGGGTAGAGGCGATGCTGGGTCACTGGCATACCCTGGAACTCTGCCTCTTCCCAGCATGCTCTGGGCTGCGGCCACATTGGGGCCATTCACACTCAGCAAGGCAAAAAAATGCTTTTAATGTGCCATTTTATTTGAAAAAGCTGGACGTGGGAAGAGCCAAAAGAGGGGGTTCTAACAAAGCAAAGTTAGTGTTTTCCATTACCCTGGCTTTACTTCAAAAGAACCAAACACTCCACTGAAGATTCTAGCACCATCTTTGAAAATCTGTGAAATCCTGATATCCCAGGACTTTGGCAAATAAGTCATGTTCCCCAGCCTCCCGCCTTTCCTTTTGGCAGGACTTTGTGGGCATAATGCATGGAAGATGTTTGGTTTGGGGATCTGGGTTTAAATTTTAAATCCATAACACCAGCTGTGTGATCTTGGAAGAATTGTATATAAAATGGGTTCATAATTATTATAATGCTACAATTCCTGTTTTTGAAAGAAATAGGTAAGATTATGAATGTGAGTCTGTTGCACAACCCCCTCCCCCTCTCCCTCAATGATAAAGGGCAAGTGAGTTTTAGGTGCAACCAAATGTTTGGGGTTCATGGCTCTAGGGACAGAGTTTCAGGGATGTTCTGCTTCCCATCCAGAATGCCAGGGTTACCTCTGGGAAGGTGGAGAATAAACTTTTACTGTTCAGAGGGCATACATCAAAGCCAAGTTTGACTGCCTGCAAACCTCACAGTTTGCAATCCTGCAATGTGAGCGCTGCCTCGGAGTTTTGTGTGGCTGAACAAGGAAATAATTTGTTCGTCGTTCTTTAAAGGGACTCTGAACTTACACCAATAACAGGGAGCCTGTGTTTATCTGGAATCTTTCTCTAAAAAATTTATAGTTCAGCACAGGCCTGGAAAAGAGGGACGAGGAGTGATGGGGACCACATGGCCCTAAAAATGTAACTGACTTTATGCTCAGTGCATGTAGGATGGATTTTCCCTATTTCTTCACTGGAGAGTTGGACTGGCCTTCGGCATGCCTTTAGGAAAGGCTCCTCGAGGGTGGGCACCCGAGCAGAATGTATTCAGTAGTGCCAGCGTGAGACCAGGGCTCTCTAGAGACCAGCGAGGTGCCTTTACCCTGGCGCCATCCTTGTTGCCATTCACACCTCACAGTCTGTGATTTTACCACATGCTCCACTTATTTTGACGCCCCAAAAGCTTTTGCTTTTTTGCTCAAAACCTTGATAACCTGGCCAAGCTACGTGAGACTGCTTGGTGCAGTGGTCGGCAAACCGCGGCTCGCGAGCCACATGCGGATCTTTGGCCCCTTGAGTGTGGCTCTTCCACAAAATACCACATGCGGGCGCGCACATACAGTGCGATTGAAACGTCGTGGCCCATGCGCAGAAGTCGGTTTTTGGCTCTCAAAAGAAATTTCAATTGTTGTACTGTTGATATTTGGCTCTGTTGACTAATGAGTTTGCCGACCACTGGCCTGGTGCAACACCTCTCCTGCTTTGACCTTGGCTTTAGAACCCTTACCACCCTAGAATTGTGGGTATATATATATATAAATATTATTGATTTTTTTTTACAGAGAGGAAGGGAAAGAGATAGAGAGTTAGAAACATTGATGAGAGAGAAGCATCCATCAGCTGCCTCCTGCACACCCCCTACTGGGGATGTGCCTGCAACCAAGGTACATGCCCTTGACTGGAATCGAACCTGGGACCCTTCAGTCCCCAGGCCGACACTCTATCCAGTGAGCCAAACCAGCTAGGGCCCTAGAATTGTTTTTACCAGCAGCTCTCCGCCTTGATTCACCCATTCCCGGCATAACTTATTCATCCTGAATACCTAGGGAGCTGCAGGGATTGGTGGCAGAGCACCTCTCTTGAAATGCAATCAATGGCTGTATTCTGAAGCCTGAATGTGGCTGTGAGAGGACATATACGGAAAGGAACAGTGCCTTCTGTTGCTAAATTAACCGTAGGACTGACCATAGACAGGTCTTAAGTTCTCCTCTATTTATATTATTGACTGATCTTTAGCTTTTTAAGGAAATAGGTCCCTGAAAACATTCTTTTTTAAAATAGGAAAGAGAGAGCTAACTTCTGTTTTATATGCTGAAGGGGGAGCAGAGGCATGGACAACCCAGCAGAGTCTGCAGCCCCCAAGTCCTGGCTCCGAGCTAGCACTGAGCAATGTATTATGATAATGGAACAACTGGTAAAACATGTATCTCTGGAAAGATGCAAAATAGTATACGGGGGATGAAGGGTTTTCATAACTGGTGTTAAGGATCTGTAGGCAAATTTACCCCCATAATTCATGCCATTCCTTTGATCACCTCGGAACCTGGGGCAACTGAACAAACAAAACTAAAATCCTTCTGTAGAAAAGCGGGCTTTGTGTTTGGAAGGGGGCGTGGTTCAGAGGGAAGAGAATAGACTTAGCACTTAGCTATTTTACATGTAGCAGCAGTATAAGAGAAAAAAATCATTTTTAAAGAATGTACCTATTTATATATTTTAGCTGAGTTCATCTTTGGAGGCGTATTGCTGTTTTGATGTAAAAAACATTTTGATGCGGCTATTGTTATTCAAATACAAGGCCTTGGATCTCAGTGGAGGGGAGATGTTTAGGCAAAGGGCAGAGAAATTGCTCTGCATATACCATAGAAGGGCTCCTAATTAGGAAGAAACTGATTTAATTATGTTTTTGCATTCTGTAGAGGTAGAGAATCTCAGAACATAGAGTCTGAGGCCCTAGGAGACAGAGTGACGAGAAGACACAGGTGTGATAGGAGTGGACCCGGAAGTATGGCGGGAAGTGGGTGTTTGGAGAGGCAGGACGGTGGTTCCAACATGGCCCTTCACCAGTGCCGGGCAACTACCAACACTTCTCCATCCTTACCCCAACTTAGATGATGTGGGGAGAGGAAGATAAAATGAGAGGAAGAAAAAACCTTGGGCTGACCAAGTTTACCTTTAATTGTCCAAGTTCACGCTGAAAAAACACACTTAAATTTGCCATCATTTTAATGAGATTTTATTAAAGTAAAGTTATGGCTTCACTCCTCTTTGATTCAAATGACTATGAAATTCACATTTGCACTCATGGTATCTGCTGAGCTTGTATCTCAACTTTGTGATTTCTGTGGTTCTTTCGTTTCAGGGAGTTGATGATGTGCTAGACCGACTTTGCTTCCATACCTCCCAGCTCTTCCCATCACAGCCCCTTCCACTAGTCTGTTTGTCTGTTTACTCTTCTTTTCTTCTTGAGCTGTGTGAGGGCAGAGCTGTGGAGACCCCATTCACGGTTGTGTCCCATCCTTTATCAGAGCGCTCAGAACACACTGGGTGCTAAATAATCATTTGTTGAATGAATGCCTGAAAGAAGGAGGAGGGAGTCAGAATGGGAGCAAAGGAAGGGGTGGTCAGTAGGTCCTGAGGATGAAGGAGCCCGTTGGTTGTGTCAGCACACCTGGGCGCACATAAGCCTGCAGCATGGATGTAGCAGATGAGGACAAGAAAGTTCAGGATGGGCTGGAGAGGGCACAGGGAAGTTGCTACCATTCCAGTCAAGCACTCAGTGAGCTGGCAAATTGCTGATTCCCTTTGATGGACTAGCAGTCTCGTGAAGATTGTGGGGTGGGGAGGGGATGGAGCAGACAGGCTTTGGTTCAAGGTGTTCACAGTCTTTCAAACTCTCACTGCAGAACAGGTGTGATGCCAACTCTAGGACTCTCCAAACAAGGCTATGCTCCCTCGCAGCTGCAATCCCTTCCTTATCATTCAGAGATCTCCTGCAGAATGTTCTGGCAGCACATGAAGCCAGAAGCTTAGGGCAAACCAAAACCCTCTGCTGCAAATCCTAAAACACCACCTGGATTATGTTATTCCCTCTCCCAACACCTTCCATGGCTTCTGCTTGCTTTTAAGATTTATTTGAAGGAGATGGGGCTTGTTTAAGGCTCTCATACAGAAACTGTGAGGAGCATTAGATACTCTTCTAATAGAATAAACCTTGAATGGACTAGATTCCCCCTTCTTACAGATTCTGTTAGGGAAGAGGATTGAGCATGAGAATAGAAGCACTGGAAACACACGCCTGGTGGATGGAAGACAATGAGAGCATCACTGGGCCATGTGATAGTGGAAGGAAGTACTGAGCGCTGGCACCTCTCTCTCCTATATCCTCCGCCTCCTGCACTGCCCCTCTGCGTCGCTGTCTATCCCATTATGAGTTACTAAACATGCCAATCCTTAGAGCAGTGGCTGGCTCAGAATTAGCACTTAGTAAGTGATGGCTATTCTTTGCACTTTTATTCTATTCTTTCTGCTTTTTACCGTTCATGTTTTTCCTATCTTTAATCAAGGTCCGAGCCAACTCATAGCATGTATAGGTGAATGTGGGGCGGGAGTGGTATCCAGAAGGTTTGGTGAGGAGATTAACCCCGGTAAGATCCTTAGAGGGTTGGGTGTAGAGTGGCTAGTGGGAGAGACCAGTGTGGGGATCAGGTGAAAATGCCCATCTCTGGTCCAGGGCTTGGGTCTAGAGGTGTTGGGGTAATGCCCATTAAACATTTGCTGAACAAAACGCACTGTGGTATTTGACTGGGCTTTGAAGTGTGGGTTAGAATTATCTTCCAGTCAACAAAAGAGATGTTCAAGATGACAGTTTTTCTGTAGGGGAACTAAAGAAGTGGCAGGAAGAAGCAATTCTGTGACTGTAATAATAAAAGAATGTGAACCAAATGGAAAAAAAAAAAGAACAAAAGTATGTGTAAGAGCCTGGGAGAATTTTGATTTCCAGATTTCTGAATAAGCTTTCCTCATGTCATGGGGCTTAGAAAAATCCTCATGGAAGTCAGATGTGTGTGCGATGACACCAGGCGGGTGGTCTTCCTCAGAGACCCGGTGCCCACCCACTAGCACAAGGAGAGGGCTGAGCATGGCTTCTGGGCACGCTAACAGACTGCTGAGTCATCCATGTTTGCTCTGAAGCTGCATTCCTCAACATATGTTTTTCAGAATGCCTCCCTGCCCCTTTACCTACAGGGTAAGCCAGGGTGTTTAGCTTAGCAGGTATGCCCCTGCTGATTTCTCCAGCTTCAATTCCCACACACCTCACCACCCCCACACATGCACAATCCAGTATCACATGGATGCTGGGGGGCAGGGAGGACTCAGATCAGAAACACCATCATCTTTTCCACCTCCATGTCTATTCCCATATCATTCCCTTTATCTGGATTTCTTTTCCCCTCTTAGATGCTTGTCAAACTCCTATTCCTTCTTCAAAACCCAAATCAAATGGTCTTTTCTTTTAGTAGCATTCTCTGAAACACTGCAGTACCTTTTGAAGAGCATTCTCTCATACAGTAAATATTTATTGAGTACCTACTATGTGCCGGCACTCAGGGCAGTGAATATAAGTTGCTCATCTGTATTGTTCATTTCAATCTCAATATTGCTAGAAGCTAGCACGAACAAGTGCTCTGGAAGGATGGGGGAAATGAATGAATGAATGAAATGAATCACCTCCCCTAGGCTCCTCCTGTTCCCATCATAGATCTGATTTGATATGATGTGAAAAATTGAGTACTCTGCGTCCCTAGGGGAAATGCTGGCACCCTTCTCTGGGATTCTCTGGGCTGCTTATAATTTTATGTAAATCAGCAAATTCTCTGCAGTTCTCTGGAGAAGGACTCTCTCTGATGGTCATACAGTCTTTTCTGTCCCGAACTCACATGTTCCTGTGGTAACAGAGGTTGGAAAAGAGCAGTGACATCATGAGTCACCATCCGCTTAGCGGGCCACAGATGAGCTGCTGGGCCTATACGCCACTGGGGGAAGGCTGACCACCCAAGCCTGCCATGCTGCCCGTCTGTGTCCTGTCGTCAACCTCGAGCCAAGACTGGAGCAATTTGGGGTTTTTCTAAAAATACTTTGCACCAATTTCAAAGACAACTCTCAAAATGGGGTTTGAGGAATAAATAGGCAGCCATGTAATCACATTCTCTTCTTCTTCGGGAGAGACATAATAAGCTCCTCTTTTGAGTTGATGATGAGTAGCTTGGTCCATGCGTTTCCAGGCTCTAGGCTGGAATTAGAACATTTCTATAAAGGGTGACTATGAACCAATAGGACTGATTTCTTCTAATCAACACACCTGATGTAGATATTCAAGTGACAGGTGGCATCCTTGCCATGGTCTCCTTCTGAAGAGTGGTGTCCTGGAAAGAACACTTGATTGGGAGTCAGGATAATTGGGCATTTGTATGTCAACTAGAATTTAAAAATAGAAAGTAAAATTTAAAAATTTAAAAAGAAGTGTTGGGCAGCAGTCCGCAGCCCTGGCATTTACCAAACAGTGATATAGGGCAAATCATCCATCTCCTTTGTAAAAATGGAGATAATGCTTACTTTGCAGGGATGTTTTAAAGTTCAAGTGAGGCAATGTAAAGATAAAGACCTTGGTGCAGAGAAGATAGTTACTATATGTGAATTCCCTACATTTCTTTGGAAATCACGTATTATTTGTAGTAATGATGCCTTTGGAGCCTCTCCTTGACTAACAATGTCATATGTGAAGTGACAGTGTTGCAGCTACCATTTATTGATGATCTTGACACTTCTATCAATCCCTGGGATTAGCTGGAAACCACTGGCAACTCATTTTCTACTCTTCTGTTGTGTTGCTCTTGGAGGCTACTTCATTTGTCTGGCCTCAGGCCTCCTTCCCAGTGGTCCATGTGGGGATAGATAAAGAAAGACACCTCATCTGACACCTCATAAGATATATGAGAGAATTAGCTTTTTTATTTGTTGAGATCAATGGCTGTGGCCCACCAACAAGTAACTCACCCCACTTTCTTTGGGTAGAGTGAGGAGTAGGGCAAGGGGCCAAGAGTGTTCACGGTGGCCCACATCCAAGATGACACAATCTGTGACACCTGAGCCCTGACTAGAGCCAGGCTGTGGCTGTCCCGGAGTTGTTGGCCTTCTGACCATCCCACCGCTATTGGGATCCTCTTACTGTGCCATTCACAGCCAACCCACACCCTGGGAGCCCAATGGAAAGGCAACGGGCATTCTGGAGCTGCTCATTCTGTCCTGGAGTTGTCGCTTTGACAGTCTGGTACCTGGCTTCCTTCTGTCTGCCCAGCTTGTCTTGTTGCCTTGCTCTGGCTCTTACTGGGTCTTTTGAATAGTTCCTGGTTTTATACTTTTGCAGACAGGTCATTCCCAGTCCATGCCTTTTCACAACCGAGAACTCCAGCCCCCATGCCATCCCAGAAGAGAAAGTGTTGGAGCTGGCTGAGTTCTCACGAAGACTGTGAGGACCTGGAATAATAGAGACTTTCAGTGTCACCTGGCCTCACGCAGCACCTATCAGAGCCCTGGATCAAAGAAGAGGGAGCCCCTTCCCAACTGCAAAGTGTGGCCTCAAATGCCAGCTTTGCCTGGGAGCTGCTGGGAAGGCTGCCCTTGGGCAGATGACTTTTGTCCCTGTTTGAAGCAGAAAAGAGAAAGGTCACAAGTCCCTAGGGTGACTAAATGCTGAGCAAAGTAATTTCTTTGGCTCTTCAGAATTATTTTCCAGGAAGAGGAGTCAGTGATTAGAAATACACAATCAACACTTTACATAGTTATTTAAAAATGTAACTCTGCATTTATCTTATTGAGGTGTTAGCATGCAATGATGCCGCCTTAGGGTTTTCTTCAACCTCTATTTTAAACAGCAGATTTTAATTAATTTCACATTTCATGAAAATTTGCAATGTGGGAAGTAGAAGCCAGTAGAAGATCATAATTTTGTTTTGGGTTGAGTTTCTTGCTTTTTGCTAAAGCCTTACCTGAAAGCATATGCTAAGTGTCCTTGATGGAGGGAAGAGATGGGAAATGTGATGGGCCAGTGGTTAACCCAGGCTCAGGCCCTGCCCTGTTTTGTTCTCTAGGAAAATGACCAAACCTAAGAGTGGCTGGCTGCTTGGTGTGTGTGGAAGGCAGGACTCTGAGCACTGGGGTGGCAGAGTCCCACAAGGAAGGCATGGAAGCAGCTGGGCTTGAAGGGGCTGCTTCAGGCTTAGTGAAGATGTTCATGGTGACCATGATGGACTGGAGATTCGAGAGCACTCTTCTTTTGGTAGGACCAAAGAAGGCTTCCAGATTTTCATGTGGCTTTATAGGAACCAGGGGACTACCCCTCATAACTGACATTGGTCTGGTAGAATTACAACTCAGAGTCACTTTGATTTAAAGAAAAGACAGGAGTTGGCTGTCTCTTGTACATCTGGAGATTCAAATTGAGATTCACACTTTTACGTATAAACTAAGTTGAGTCTTTAATGTTAGCGACTTGCAGAGAAATCCACAATAGAAGTGTGATAAATTGGAAGTTTTATCCTTAAAATATAACAGTTTGCTTTTTATCTTGTTTTAGCTGAAATGCTCTTCCTTCTGAAGAATTCTTAGGCACCAAGTCAATAAACAATTCAGGTGAAAGTGAAAGTGTCCTAATTGGAGCTGGATGGACCCACAGCCCTTCTGCTTGGCCTGTCCCTCAAACTGATTGGCTCGTAAGTGACCTCTGTGAAGTTCCAGGGCTCTGAGTGTCAGCAGGTCACAGCCTGGCTTTGATAAGTAGGTAACTGAGATATCAAGCAGCTGGAAACTTCTGGGTTAAGCCAACATTCCTCAGCACTTTACTTAAGTTCTTTCATTACGTGGCCCATTCCTCCCTCCCAGCACCAACCCTTGCTCTGCATCATCTTTGTATTCTGAGGGACAGCACTGAGTCGCCTTTCGTGCCTGGTGCAGAGAGGTAAATAAATGCAAATACATGATGTGATACATGTAATTTGGGGGAAGTCATCTTGTAGCCCAAATGATGCAGGGGAATAGGATAAAATTTTTGGCATTACAGAGAAAGAGAGGACAAATTAAGCTTTAATTTTTTCTCTCTTAGTTCGGAATGACTTTTTCACAGTTCTACCCACAGTTGAGGTTTAATACACCAAAACTACTTGAATCTTTCACTCTACTTCTTCCACCTTCACCTACACCCACCTACATACACAATTGAGAGAGAAGTCAGAGATGGGAAAAAATAACTGTTCTTTTGCTAGTAATGCTGGATCAGAGAATGTAGTTTGAGCAGGCTTCCTCTTCCTTGTCCTCAAATCTTTGAAAAGAGCTGCCTTAGGTCAGTCGATAGACTTACTTAACCAGCCAGCTTAGCCCCATGAAAACATGGCCACCACACACCTGTAAGGCCTCACAGTAAGAACAGAAAGGTTTGGGTCTCCAGCTCTGCCTCTGGGCTCTGATCCATGTATACTTTCACTTGGAAGCAGACACAAAGCGCAATGAGAGAGAGAGACCCCAAGACTATTCAGAGAAGTATTTTTTACTCCCTGGGGTTAGGGGTGGGGGCAGGAGGTGTAGGGTGTAGAATTAAGAGTAGGGGAACTACTTCCTAATATTTATGAGTGGATAATAGATCACAGTTTATAGAACAGGGTAGAGAATTCAGAGAGTGTCCCTAAGCGTCATTTTTCACTACATTAAACTCAGTTGCATTCATAAAAGGCCCCACTTGGATCTTCATGTCAATCAGACAACTTGAACTGTGGTTTCTATGTTTATTGCCTGGGACAAGCCCTATGCTCCTTTCTGACCACACTTGGTGGGTATCTCACTATGACTGAATTCTGCAAAAATGAAACAAAACTAACCAAAAAGTTATGTGCACTATGTTTACAAACGTGTAACAAAGTTGTACATTAAATGCCCTAAAAGAATTTTGCCTTAGCCCTAGTGCACACGATTAAACCCTAGTACACAGCAAGCATGATATGTATAAGTAGAAATTAGGATCTATAAACAGACAAACACAGGAATGCCAGTGAAGAGACACAGGGCCAATCAGCCTATTAGGTTTAGAGAAAGCATGAACACAGATAAAGATCAGCATATAAAACTAATCATCTCATTTAGCACCCCCCTAAGTGGAGTCCTTAACGCCCACAGTTTTCAAGAGGAGAGGCCAACAGAGACTGAAATCTGATGCCAGGCTGAAGTTGCTATATAAAGAATCTGGGTTAGGCAGGGTCCTCAGAGAATGATGTCACAGGTGTCAGACATGGCTCACAGGGAGAAGAATGATGGGCCAACCAGACCCCTTGGTTGCAAGCAACAGCCCTCGACTCCTTTGGGATAAAAGAGAGTTTTTGTAATTCATGGGAGCTTGAAGAAGCAGATTTGGCAAACAGACAAGATTTAAAGAGTGCCCGGAAGCCAGACAGCCATGGCAACCTGACCAGGACCACGTACCACCCATGCTGGACACTACTGCAGCCGTGCCATGGGGCCCCACTGCTCTGAGACATTGCTTTGCACTGGAGGTCATCATTGTCACTACTGGACACTGACCTTGGACACCATGGCTACCGTGCGACACCAAGTCAGTTCCAGCTTTGCTTCCTTTTTGGCATCTCTTGCTTTTAATTCCAATTTCCGGGTCCAAATGTATCTTTGTGCCCTGGCCCCTGAGGGAACAGGGAAATTTCCCTCCATTTGCCATGAAGAAAACATACAATGGGAAATGCTCCCCACCTCCCACTTCCTACGATGAAAGGAGATTTGAAGGATGGGCAGCCTAAATACATTTACATATGAAACTCATGGATACATCAACTATGTCTCTTTAAGAGATTTAACATTCAAATGCTAAAATTAAATGGATAGCTAAAAGCATTAAGTGCCACAAAACCCACAGAAACATTGCTTAAATCACAAGGAAAGGGGTATTTATTTAGGTTCACGATCATTTATTAAAAATTAAGTTGCATGTCTTATATCAATAAATTACAAACTGCCTGGCTCATACCTCCCTCTTATCACTTCTCCTCCTCCTCCTTTACCTATTTGCCCTTGCAATTTCCATATATGTACATTGTATGACGAGCTAGGCACTGCCCAACAAAGTCACTAGGGAATAAACTGTCAAAATGAAGCAAGGATGCTGTTTATATTTTTTTGATCACATGGGTTGGCTCATATAGTAACAGGTAGATTGCACTAGTTATGCTTGCTAAATAAAATACCAGAGATAATAATAATATTTGAGTGTTACTGAGCCAGATGCTTTGCATATGTTATCTTGTTCAATCATCATGGCAACTTGGTTGAAATTATTGTTACCAGTTTTCAAAAGAAGAAACTAAGGCTCAGAGAACATTAGGGACTCTGGTGAAGCCTGTACAACCCAGTGAGGGGCAGAACTGAGACCTTAACCCCCTGCCTATGTAACCCAGGAAACCCTTCCACCATGCCACACCTCCTGTGTGTGTTTGCAAATTTGAATAGAACTGAGTCAATGTTCCTCTGATGGGTGTTGGCTTCCTGCACAGGCACATTCCTTCGAAGATAAAAGCATCGCTCTCACAGGTTTCTTGGCAGGGAGGATGGGAATCTTGGCTGCAAACTGAAACTGAGGGTTTGTTGCAGGAAGTGAGGATTGGCAGAAAAGGGAAAAAGAGGGTCTTGAACGGCCTGGCAAGGCAGTGCCCTGTGAGGTTGTCTTCCCAGTGAAATTGCTTTTGGCCAAAGTTGCTTTCTTCACAGCAAATGGAAACTAATGGTCACCCCCAGATCATGTGACACCATTTGCCTTTATTGGACGGCTCCTTCTGCCTGTGCACTGTTTCCCAGGGTTCTTTTTATACAAGCATTGTTATATGTTTTGTGAATCATGACCATTTTGCCCTGGTGTTGGATTTTTTTTTAAATGCTGAAACTGCATTACAATTAAACTGCAAGTACAAACACACCAAATGCATAAAACACCCATAGGTCTGTAATATTTTACATACAGTACCAAAATCTTTTATTTTTCCCTAGAGAAAATACGCAAGTACAAGCTTTGAATAAGATGGGTAAAAGAATAAACTGAATAAAAGGCTAGAATGAGGTGATTCCTCTCGGACGTTTTCTACCTATGATGATTGATTTCTTGGATATCAAATAGCATGAGCCAGAAATCAGTAAATTAATACAAGAAAAATTCACTAGTTATTTTGCCTTTATAGTAAACCAAGCACGTTAAATGCTTATTTTTGTATAGAGTCATGGTATATCCGGCTTTCTTGCCTTAACCCTACATCATGGACATTCCCTGTGAATATGTAGTATTTTAAATTACATTTTTATTTGCTGCATCAAATTCATTGGAAGGGATATAGTGCAATATATTTGACCAGTTTCTCAATGGGGGACTGTGGAGTTGTTTCTGGTTTTGCACTGTTATGGGAGGCACTGGGATAAATTTAGTTTTGCGTTTAGTTTCCTCCCCCTGCCCTTTTAGGGAACTAGTTCCTGAAGCAAATTTCCTGTAGTTGAGTCACTCGGTCTAATGAAATGAACTATTTTGCTGTTCTTGGTAGATATTCTAAAATTGCTTTCCAAAAGGTTTTTTTTTTTTTTTTTTTTTATCAATTTACACTGCCACCAGCAGTATTTTCATAAGACATTTTACACTACAAATGATGTAGCAGCCTAAGGTGTTTTTATGTCTTTTAAATTGAAATTCCAAAGGGAAGGTTTCTCTACATTGAAGTGAAGCTAAAAAGCCACCACTCAGCTATTGTATTAACTCTTAGAGACTGACTATGAAACCACAGCAGAGAAAAACCCAGTTGGCGATGTCAGCGGCCCTTTTAGTTTGATCTGCCCCTCTGCGGCAGGTGTTGGATTGGTACCCCATTCTAGTGCTTTAGGGACGCAAATGAGTAGAATATGTTTGTCAAACATGCCAGTCGGAGTTCCCATAAGACTCGGCCACAAAATGTTGACAAAGCTGGAAAACAAAGGCCTGGCTCCTTGCCTGCCATCCCCTGCAAGGCTTGGGAGCCCATGAAAGGAAGGGCATCTCCTGGGTCTGCTCTCGAGCCTTTCTGGGCTCCAGAACTTTGCTTGGACACCTGGCATTCAAATCTCCACCGCTGCTGAACCGGAATGAACAGTTGTCCCCCAGGGCTGCCTTCTACTATTTCATTCTCTGAATGTGTCGTTTGTAATGTTGAAATGTATTCTGCTGGAATGCCATTGGACTTACAAGTTCCCAGGGCGCTGGAAACCAACTAGTCCAACCCCATTATTCAAAGAGAAGGAAATCACCCCAGTGAGTGGGAGGGTCTAACGCCTAGGTTTCTCCATTCCCTGCATGGTGGAGGTACCCATGGCCTTCGCACATTATTTTTAGTGATGAATGTCTTCTATAAAAGCCGATTCAGGACCTTCTTGTTAAATTAATCTATTAGTGAGTTCTTCCTTGATGCTGCTGATTGTTTCCAGTATATCAGGCAGTAATTGCAAAATGTGCATTGAGAAACTGTGGACATTAATCTCAGAATTTTGATTAGCACAGTTAGAATGATAAGTACCATTTATGTAGTGCCAAATACGTTTTCTCCAAAATTTTTCTAAAAAAATACTTTTTCATCATCCTCATTTTACAGAGGTAAACAGAGTGGTGTTTAAAATTATATATTAGACAGTATAAGCTAAATTATGCTGCAATAACAACCCCAGATCTCACAGACTTAAAACAGTAACACTTATTTCCTTCTCATGTTGTATGTGCATTGCAGGTTAATGTCAGTATGTTTTTTTCTCTCCAGGAACCACATTGAAAGAATAACCCTTATCTACCTAACACCCAGCTATGTCCTAGCAGATAGAATATGTTGATGGTAAGAAAACACAATGAAAAAGCTACAGATTGAGAAGGGACATGTGCTACTTCCTCTCAAGTTCATTGACCAATGTTAATAACATGGCCAAGCCTGGCATTAATGAGGCAGGTAGTAAGACACTCTAGCAGGGAAGGCCTAGTGAATATATTGAACAAATATAACCTACCATTGACAGTAACTTACTCAAGATCCCATATCACATAATTTTTTTTTGGTAAACAGGATTTGAACTCAGTGTGATTCCCGAGCAAACACTCAACTTATCTCCTTTACTTTCTCAGTGATCAAATGCTGGAAATGTCCTTGGAACCCAGGTTGAATCTGAAATTCTATTCTTTTTCCTCTGAAAAATGCCATTGTGAGTGTTAAGCACGCACTCATATTTTCTAGGCTAGCTATTTCACAACATTCACTGAATGCTTCCTATATTGGACCACTAGCACATTATTAGTTTGCATGCCATTTCTTTCTAGGTAAAAGAGTCACTTAATGTCCCTATCCATAAAGACATCTTAAAGATCATAGACTCCCAAGGCTAGCTCCCTGCCAATGCTGGTGTCCTCATTATAAAATCCTACCAGGAGGCCATACAGACTCTCGTGTGTAATTTCCCACCCAGGAGAGCTCTGACTATTGGAAGGATCTATCTTGAGTTGAATCTCCCTTCAAGAACTTCCATTCTTAGAGCTATGTTTTAAGATAAATGTAATCCTTGGTACATATTTATATAATATCCTATATAATAAAGCGGTAATATGCAAATTAATCCACACGCTGTCACAAGATGGCTGCGCCCACAGTGGAGGCAGGATTCCTGTAACGAGCGACCAGCAGGGACCTGAGGCTGTGTGGCACCGGGCCGGGGTGGGGGACCTGAGGCTGCGCCCCCTGCCCAGTGGGGCTTGACTGGGGACCTCAGGCTGAACCCCCTGCCCTGGTGCCAGGCCGGGGGACCTCAGGCCGTGCCCCCCGCATCAGCACTGGTCTGGGGGACCTCAGGCCGCACCCCCACCTGGCAGGGCTTGACGGGGATCTCAGGCCACGACCCTGCCCAGCGGGGCTTGACAGGGGGACCTCAGGCTGCACCCCTCACCCGGCGGGGCTTGATGGGGGACCTGAGGCTGTGACCCCCACCAGCACTGAGCTGGGGGACATGAGGCTGCACCCCCAGCCTGGCAGCAGGCCAGGGGACCTGAGGCTTCACCTCCCTCCCAGCGGGGCTTGACGGGGGTGGGGCCGGCCGGGTCTGGATCTTGTGCGATTTCGAGGCACGCACGGGTGGGCGGGGACTTGACTCTGGGTCCCGCAGCGCACCCCAGACTCTGACAGGAGGAAGATTTTCATATACATTTTACTAATTTTCTTTCATCTCTGACACTTCTATTATAGAGAAAGGGCAAATAGCAATATTAAAATATTTCCTCTAATTAATTCCCTTTTAATGTGCATGAATTTCATGCACTGGGCCACTAGTATACATATATAAGTATATATATGATATATAAGCATAAATATCCTTTATGTATTATATTCCATTTATATAATATTTATACATTATTGTTGATAGATATTTACAGGTATTATTTTGTATAGTATTTATAATATATATAAAATATCAAACTCGATATCTATTTATCTATCCCAGCTTTCTATTTTAATGTAGGGGCTATAGCCCTCTAGATCTTATCTTCTCTAGCCTCAAATGACCCAATTTCCTATGAATATGATATGACTTTGCATCTCAAAACATCCCAATCACCATTTTAGAAGGTACTCTGGTTTATTGTCAGTAAAAATGGGGTTATATAATATTATTCACCCCTCCCCTTTTATTTAGACTACTGGAGTTATAAATCCAAAAATGGGAATTTATTTTAGGTTTAATAAGACAGCATGGTCTTTTCTGTGCTGAATTAAATTTATTTAACAATACAAACTAAGTTTGCTATTTAGAATACTCAGAAATGCTGAGAGGTGAGGTAAGACTATCCCCAAAACCCTTAATACACATTTCAGAAATTATTATAAGATAAAAAATACCTTATTCTTTTGATAAGTAAGGTAGTTTTGATTTCATACTTATTATTTACCTGAAACAACTGGTTTATATACAAATATAGAATATATATAATTTCTATTCAGTAAATATTTGACAAATTACCTTTTTAAAATTTCTTTTTATTTTTAAATTATAGTTGACATTAATATTATATTAGTTTCAGATGTATAGCGTAGTGGTTAAATGTTTATATAACTTACGAAATGATACACTTAGTACCCATCTGGCACCATACATAGTTACCAACTAATTTTCTTTTTAAATTGTCTTTCAATTTTGGGCAACTTTTTGATATGTAGTCAGAAACAAGCCACTTTCAAAGGCTGTGATATTTCATAGTCTTTAAAATAATATTCCTTGTATTTTATAGAAGCTTTGTGTGGTGGAAAGACCACATCTTTCTCATTCATCACTGACCCCTCACTGGTTGGCACAATGTGTAGTACATAATAGGAACTCAATAAATATTTGCTGAGTTAAAAAGTAAAAACAATGGAGACCATAGGGCAATAGCCATATATTATGCTTTGCTTTTGCCTATAACAGCTGTCCATACTCAAAATAGCACTAATTAATGTAATCAGTCTTAAGGCATTGGTGGTAGGATAGAAGAAAGAGATTTGAAATCTATTTAAGAGGTACAGACTGGTAAGATTTACTGAACAATTGGGGAAAAGGGGAGTCTAGAATAACTTAGGAGTTTCTGTTTTGAGTCACTGTGGGTAAGTGAGTTATGGACTGTTCAAAAACTGTCCACTCCCTGTTTTGTTAATAAACTTTTATTGGAATTCAGCCACACACATTCATTTACATATCATCTATGGCTGCATTCACACTATGATGGCAGAGTCGGAGAGTTGTGACAAAGACCATATGGCTTACAGAGACAAAAAATTGACTAGCGCTTTACAGAAAAATGTTGGCTGAATCTTGCTCTACAGAATATAGATTTTTGTTGTTGTCAGGGGTAGATACTGGGACAAATAGCTTCTCTTTGTTAATGTGCTGGGTTTGCGGTGCCTATTGAACATCCCAGTAAAGATGTTTAGCAGGAAGTTGTAGGTGCAAGCCTGGAATTCAGGCATGAAATTATGACTAAACATTTAGATTTATTAGTTTGTGGTCAAGACCTCACTTTGAAACAACATGGTAGCTAAGCATCTAAAATGAAGATACTGTTGGTGATGTAGAGTACTTACTGAGATCTAGCTCAGGAGTTGAATCTGCAGCATGACTTTATCTTGTGGAAGCACATGAGAAGGACAGGACTCTGTTGGGTGCATTAGCTCTCTCTTCCAGAATGTGGGGCAGGGCATCCCACGGAGCAGGAGGCCCAGGCAGAGTCCTCCAGCCACCCCCACCCATTTGCACCCAAGGGATCAGTGCTGCTGCAGGTCCTCACAGCAGGACCCACGCTGAAATCAGAAGCACCCCTTTCAGCTTCACTGTGCAGTTCTGCAGCCCAACCACAGAACATCTCGTATCGGTTGATTAAGGAGAGGAAAAGCTAAAACGTTGGTTACAGTTGTAAAGTGGTGCCAGTCCTGGATACGTGAAGCTCTGCTGTAGCCATCAGGGTTAAGCCTGACAAGGCAGCTCATGAACTTTCCAGGCCGTTTTCCAGCTGGTAAGTGAGTATTTCTCCCGCACGTGGTGCAGAGAGCTTAGTGCAGTGCAAGAACAGTTTGTTCCAACAGAGGTTTTAGGCCAGTGCCAACATGCCTTAGAATCTTCTTACTTCCGGAGTGATTCACTTCCATTTCCTCTTTTGCCAAGTCGGGGAAATTGCAATCCCTGTTTCTCATCCTTGGTAAGTGTTGCACAAATATCTTGGATGAGATGGAGAGTGTGCAGCTATAAGAATAGCGAGTTGCTGGTGGGAAGACCCTGTAGCTTCTATAGTGGAGACTGACCATGAGTAGACATTCGGGATTGAATAAGTGAATCCTTAAAGAATCATTAACTCTAAATACTGTTGTATATACTTTCTAATGTAGTGGCCCATACAACAGACATTGGCTGTCTTAAAGAGGCAAGATTATCGGCAACTGTGCTAAGATCTTCCCACTTTTTCCCCTTTTCATTAGCCTGTGGAAATAATGAACTTCATGAGTGAAGTTAATTTAATTTAATTTTTTTTGTTGGAATTAACTTAATAGATGGGAAACTCCACTGTCAACCCACTCCAATACACATTCTTGAGTTGTGTTTCTGGGAATGTAGTTTCAGAGTATACGTGCTTGAATTTTTCCAGTTCCAGCAGAAGCCACTATGCTAAATACAGAAAAGTGCATTGAAAAAAAAAAAATGGGAGGAAACAAAGTGGGGGGAGGAAAACTATGATCAGATTTTTCCTTAAATCATTTTTTTTTTTAATTAGGAAATTCTTGGATATTTTTAACATTGACTTTCCATACTTCCTTTTAAAATGTCATGTGTATGCCAGCATGTGCTCTTGTGTATATGAATGTTGGTATGCTAGTTTGTGTATATGGACCCCTGCCTGTCTGGAGTAAACTTGTGGGTCCGTGTGCATGTGTGTATGTGTGTGGATAAGTATGGGTGTAGTTTCCTGTGGATGTGCTGGTCTGATGGAAGGGGCTCTTAGATCCCACAAGAGCCACATGCCTATCAGGAGGGATTTTTGTTACGTTTTCAGCACATGCATTTGCAGAATTAAAGAGTGTAGGCACCAGTCTAACCACAGGACCCTCTGTGAACTATTCTGGGTCTCTCTGAAGACCTTTAATTTGCAAAGACCTTTATTGTATTTAAAGACAATGCATGGCCTGGCATAGCTGCATCTGCAAGTGCTCATTCGCTCAGTGGCCTAGGAAGACAGACCATTGCCTCGTTGGGATCAACTCATAGGTTGATCTTGCCTCCACTGATCTAAGTTGGATAATACATTTCACTAGAGAGGTTTTGTTTGCTTGTTTTCCTCCTGGCTCACTCTTGGCCCAGACTCAAGATAAACTTTGCTGCCTTTCTGCCTGCTGTGCTTAATTTTCTGTGGTACCTAAAATGCTGGATTTGTAGCCTTTTTCGTTTGGCTGCGGTTTGGCTTCTCCATTCCAATTCAACGTTCAAGTTTCCTCTGTGTGCAGAACTCAGAAATGTTTCATTTGAGAGTTTAGGTTTCATGATTTTAATTATTCACATCGTCTAAACTTGGCTTTGAAATCAACCATATCAGGCATGACAATTCACCCAAGAGTCTGAAATGGAATAAAGAGAGCAGAGATGAGGAGACATCTGGTGCCAAACCACCCCAGTGAGGTGCCCATATGTTTATGAACGGAGCTGGGAGGAGGAGGGGTCTTGGGAAGAGAAGAGAATTAACTTTCATGAAGCACCTACAGTGAGATAAGCACTGGATTTGAAATATATTCTGCACTTCACCATCTTAAGAATCCTTTTGGAGGTAGGGATTTCCCAGAGTATTTTGCAGCTCCTGCTTGCATTTGTGCTCCAGAGTGGATGCTGTAGTTGTAGCATCTAATGTTAGTCTAACACTGTGGGTTACTTAGAAAACATACTCTGTTATCCAGAAGTTCTTATCTCTCTGGGTGTTTTCTGTGTCCCATTAATTCAAACCACCCTGGTTTTATGAACTGAAGCTAAAAACTGCCAGCTCATTTTTTTTGTTTGTTGTTTGGCCACTCGTATTTTATTGTTCAACTGTTTCCTGCCCACTATGTGTGGATTCTTTCCATAATGAGCATCAGAGTATTATTTAAGACTAGTGGCCCGGTGCACGGAATTCGTGCATGGGGTGGGGGGGGGTGGTTCCCTCAGCCCAGCCTACACCCTCTACAATCTGGAACCCCTTGGGGGATGTCGACTGCCGGTTTAGGCCCGATCCCTGGCAGTCGGACATACCTCTCACAATCGGGGACTGCTGGCTCCTAACCGCTCGCCTGCCTTATCATCCCTAACTGCCTCTGCCTGATTGCCCCTAACCCCTCTGCTTGCCGGATTGCTGGCCCCCAACTGCCCCCCTCAGCCAGCCTTCTTGCTCCCAACTGCCCTCCCCTTGCTGGCCTGATCACCCCCAACTACCCTCCCTCCCAGCCTGCTCATCCCCAACTGCCCCCCCCGGCGGCCTGCTCGCCCCCAACTGCCCCCCATGCCAGCCTTCTCAGCCCCAACTGACCCCCCCTACCAGCCTGCTCGCCCCCTACAGCCCCCCATGCCAGCCTGATTGCCCCCAACTGCCACCCCTGCCAGACTGCTCACCCCAACTGCCCCCCCTGCCAACCTGCTCACCCCGAACTGGCCACCCCTGCTGGCCTGCTCACCCCCAACTGTCCCCCCTGCTGGCCTGCTCACCCCCAACTGTCCCCCCCCACCCGCTGGCCTGATCGCCCCTAACTGCCTCTGCCTTGGCCCCACCACCATGGCTTTGTTCGGAAGGATGCCTGGAAGGTCTCCCGGCCTAATTAGCATATTACCCTTTTATTAGTATAGATTCTAAGACATCCTGGCCTAATTAGCATATTACCCTTTTATTAGTATAGATTCTAAGACATCCTGGCCTAATTAGCATATTACCCTTTTATTAGTATAGATTCTAAGACATCAATCAGGTACAGAAAGGTCCTGTAACACATTAATCTGAAACTGGGATACTTAGGAATGAAGGTCATTCAGTTCCTTAATGGCCAACCAAGGCTTTCTTATTTTTCAAACTCTCCTTTAATAAAGTCCTATGCTATGTAGGCACCAAGCATGTAATCTTTGGCCTGGGAGGGTAGATGCATGCAAAAATTATTTGTCTGATTATAAACATGTAAAAATATTGGAAAGAGGAGACAGTACAAAATAAAACTCATGCATCACCTAACCACCCCAAAGAACTCTGCTAATATTTTGATGTATTTCCTTCCCTCTTTTCCTCCCTGCTTTCCTTCCTTCTTTGTTTCTCTTTTCTTTCTACATGTTTTTAAAAATGTAATGTAACCAGTATCTTGGGCAGAACAAGTCTTGAGATACAATCACAAAGCCAAATTATTTCATTTCTTCCCCTGTCTTTTTTAAAGTATATTTTTAATTGATTTCAGAGAGGAAGGGAGAGGGAGTGAGACAGAAACATCAATGA
This sequence comes from Eptesicus fuscus, assembly GCF_027574615.1. Lineage (NCBI taxonomy): Eukaryota > Metazoa > Chordata > Mammalia > Chiroptera > Vespertilionidae > Eptesicus > Eptesicus fuscus. The sequence continues at coordinate 59,256,429 of NC_072487.1, read as the reverse complement.
TGAGGGAGAATTATTGATTGGCTGCCTCTTGCACGCCCCCTAATGGGGGTGGAGACCGCAACCCGGGCATGTGCCCTGACCAGGAATCAAACCTGTGACCTCTTGGTTCCTGCCTCGACACTCAACCGCTGAGCCACACCCAGCTGGGCTCTTCCACTGTGTTTTTAAAACTAATGAGGAGAAATATTTCTTCCCCTGCCCTAAGAGTCTCATAACTCTTATGATCTCGCCTAAGTGATAAGAGGGCCAATGGTCCCTTTTCAACAAATACAATTGCAATTCAAAAATTACAGTTCCCTGTCCCTTATAGTAATCACAACTTTTATTTGAAATTGTCTTCTTCACTTCCCCAGCTAAGCTGGCTGCCACAGGAAAACCTGAAGAAGGCCAAGGGTGTGTGGTTGTCTTACGTTCTCAGCTTTGGCTTTCCACCCATCTGCCCCCAACTGCCAGGATAGTTTCTCTGTCCATGTCTGACCCTTCCAGGGTTGAAGTCAGGCTGGACTAGAAGTTTCTCCGTGACTGTCCATGTCCCCGAGGCGAGCTTCCCACTCCCAGAACCAGGCAGATGTCCAAAGCCAGCACTCTCATTGACCTTTAACATGTTCTTCAAGGCACTCTTGGCCCCACAGCAGGGCTTCCCAGGACTTTCCTCTGCAGCTCTCTAGGTGTGGATGATGTGCTCTCCTTCTCCAGCTCATGTTCTCCTGTTAGTCCCCAGGAATCCCAGCACTACCTTCAGCTTCTCTCTAGTGGGGACTGTCTACCCCCAGCAGTCCTGTTGGATAGGACTCTAACCCCACTCTGGTTCTTTCTCACTCTCCCTTGATATTTGTTCCATGGGAAATGCATATCCTTTGCTTCTGGAGGACTCTTTACCCTCCAACACAACTATCCCTTGTTCAGTCCCACCCCCAGAAGAGTTAGGCAAGCTGGCTCTTTCTACTCTGTGATGCCCAAGTTCAGGAAACATCTATCAAGTCGCAGTAGGTTTGAGAGAGTTTCAGCACTCCCCTCCCCGCATCAATACGCACACATTTAAACTCTTTGTGGACACATGTGGAAGGTACACCACAGCCACAGTTTTCTCCAGAGAAATTCACCCTGATTCCTTTTTCTTAACTTCTCAAACTGGAACTTTTCACACTGGAGAGGTGGATGAAGGATTAAAGAGTAACCTATTTATAGCTATTTCCTTTAGAAATTTGCATCTTGATTTGGTACCTCACTTAAAAAAAATGTTTTATCTGTTGAATCTGGTGACAGCTGAAACTTATGATTTAACATTTGTTCCAGCTTTTATAATCTTTGTTTTCAATGGCATTTATCTTGATAATGATCCTGTATCATTGTTTTTGAGAATATGACTTTTAATGGTGTTTTAGTGCTAACATTATTTTCTTGTTGATGCTGTTACAAATTACCACACACTTTGTAGCAAAAAAAAAAAAAAAAAAAAAACGAAACCCGCACAAATTTATTGTTTTGTAGTTTGAAGGTCAGAAGGCTTAAATAATTCTCAGTGGGCTAAAATCAAAGTATTGGCAAAGCTGTGCTTCTTCGGAAAGCTTTAGGGGACAAGCTGTTTCTTTTCCTTTTCCAACTGCCTGCATTCCTTGGCTTGTGGCCCTACATCACTCCAGCCTTTGTTTCCATCATCATATTGCTCCCTATCCCTCTGCTTCCTTTGTCACATTGTCTGCTCAGACTCAGACCCACATGCCTCCCTCTTATAAGGACCCTTGTGACTATGTTGTACCCACCCAGATAATCCAGGATAGTTTCTCTGTCTCAAGATCCTTAACTTAATCACATCTGCAAATTCCCATTTGTCATGTAAGGTAACATATTCACAAGTTCTGAAGATTAACACCTGAATGTCAGGCTGGGAGGGGGGCAGGCAGAGGGAGCATTATTTAGCCCACTATACTCATGTTTTAGATATTTCACAATTTAATTTTACTTTTAAGTCTTCACTTTAAATATTATAAACAGTCCTGCAATGAGTTTCCTGATAACTGAAAACATTTTTATGAGTTTCTCTGATGGTTTCCGCACTATAAATTCCTAGAAGTGGAGTTATTGGATAAGAGCATTGATGCATCTTGCCAAATTCCCCTACAGAAAGATTCTGTGAAATTTTGACTCCACAAGCTCTAAGGAGAATTCTCTCACCAGCACTGAATGGTCTTATTTCTAATTTTTGGATCAATTCGATAGGTAAAAATTCTATCTCCTATAGGTTTTTTTTATTACTAGCAGACTTAATACTTATTATATGTACTGAACAAATGCATTTCTTCCTTTGTGAAATAAATTTTCATTGCTTTTGGCCAGTTTTATCAGGATCTTGTAGAGATGTGTCTGTTTTTTGTTGTTGTTGTTCTTATGCTATTTGTTTGGTTAGCTGTGTGACCTTGTGCAAATAACCGCCTTTTGCCTCAATATTCTCAGTTTGTACATATGGGTATCCCCAGCTTCACAGTGTGAGGTTTAAATGAGATGATAGATGTAGAGCAACTAGATGAATGTTTGTGCCTGGTGAGAATGGGCTATGTTGCTACCATCATGATAATGCTAATGATGTTAGAGAAAAAGGATTTGTAAGATGTATTATTATATATTTTTTTACAAAAAATTAGTTCCTTATTGTTTATATTTGTTGAAAATGCTTTTCCAATTTTTTATTTCTCTTACTTTTTATACAATTTTTGTAAAAATGTGTAATATTTTGCAATTGCTGTGTTATCTATGATTTCTTTCATTTACTTTATACTTAGAAATTATGCCCTATTCTCAAAATAATTTAAATATTTAATGTTATTTTTATTTTTTAATAATTGTTTCCCCATCTACACTAATAAAAGAGAAATATACAAATTGACCATACCTTCGCGACGCCCACCAGCCAATCAGGAGTGAGTATACAAATTAACCCAACAAAGATGGTGGGTTAATTTGCATATGCAGGCACTGAGTGGCGGGGGGCGGGGCAGGACGCTTGCGTCGTAGCCATGGCGACAATGCAGACAGTCCGCACCGCCCCAGCAGCTCTAGGTGTCTGGGCAGCGTGGGAAGGCGGAAAGGCTGCTCTGGGCAGAGTGAAGGCAGAAAGGCAGCTCCAGGCTGGAGCAAAGGTGTTGCAGGCAGCCAGGGGAAGAAAGGCCCATTCTTGCACGAATCTTCGTGCATCGGGCCACTAGTCTATATAATAAAAGCCTAAGTGACCCTTATGGTGGAACAACCAGAATAACCGGTCGCTATGATGCAGACTGACCACTAGGGGGCAGACGCTCAACATAGGAGCTGCCCCCTGGTGGTCAGTGCGCTCCCACAGGGAGAGCGCCGCTCAACAAGAAGCCAGGCTCACGACCAGCGAGCGCAGCGGTGGTGGTGGGAGCCTCTCTTGCCTCATTGGCAGCGCTAAGGAGCGGTGAGCCGAGCAGTAAGGAGCTTGCTGCTAAGGAGCAGAGAGCCGAGTGGTAAGGAGCGAGCAGGCGGGGGGTAAGGAGCAAGGAATCCTGGACTGCAAGAGGGATGTCCAACTGCCAGCTTAAGCTGGCAAGCAGATATCCCCGAAGGGTCCTGGACTGCGAGAGGGTGCAGGCTGGGCTGAGGGACCCCCCCCTCCAGTGCAGGAATTTTGTGCACCAGGCCTCTAGTAAATCTATAAAACATATGGAATTTGAAATTGATGGATATGTGAGATGAGGATCAAGTGATATTTATTTCTCCCCAGATTTTCAGACATATTCTCCAATATCATTTGATGAATATTGTCTTTTCTACATTGACTTTTAAAGCTGCTTCTACTGTTATCACATATTAAATTCTATATGTAGTATTTAAGATTGTTCTAGAATATTCTGTTATGTTCTATTGATACTGCTGTCTAGTCTTACAACATTATAATCCTGTCTTAATGATTATAGTATTACATATGCCATTTTGGGCAAACTCGCTCTCATTTCTCTATTTTTAAACATAGCTCTTAGCTATTTTACTCATTCTTTCTCTTCTGAATAACTTTTCAACCATTTTCTTAATATAAAAACCCACCATTATCATGATAAACTTACATGGAAATTTAGGAAGATCTGGCATCCTTTTTTATTCATTTCATCTGGGAATTTAAAATCTATCTTGATTTTTTTAAAAAATATTTTTAGTTTCTGTAAACCTCTGAACTTTTATTTCCATAAATCACACTATTTTATTAAAGCTACTCAGGAGTATATTTTAGCATAAGTATAATCAAATTTTTTGCCATTATGGGTTTTAAATGGATGTTGCCACTATCTAGAAAAGTTATTGATTTTATTCTTAGTTACATTTGGCTAATTCACTGTGCTTTTATTAGTTCTAGTAGTTTTTTCAGCTTTTTCTTTAGTTTTACACTATATAGTTGATCATTTAAAATAATAATTTTATATTCTTTCCCTAGGATTCTTGCTTTATTTTTCTGATTCTTGTTTTACTTTATTGGCCAACATGTCCAGAAAAATAGTAAGTACTAATATCACAAATGGATATCCTTGTCCTTCCTTTACATTAATTGTAATGCTTCTGATATTTCACCACGGAGTGAGGCAAAGTCGGTTTTCTCCCCCTGGATGTACTCAGAGGTTGTCCTAATTACCTCCTCCGAATATCTTCACTAGAACTATTAGGGAAAAAAGTGCATGTCAATAGCCCAGAAATATACCAGACACCTTTTCTGCCATTGGGAGTCATGGCATTTGGGTTTCAATGCTTGTTCCAACACTTACTGGGCAGACCATTTGCACAAATACCTACAGTTTTTATATTTGGCTCTTTAAAATGCAGGCGATACTATTTGGAGACTGTGTTGGAGATTTTTAAGACTGTTTTGGGGACTTACTCAGATATGGACAAAACACCTCAGGCAGGACCTGGTGGACAGGTCATTGGGCATGGAAGACATCCCATCCACATTACTTTTGTTTTGCAAAATGTGGATTGGAAACCTGCAGAACGAATTTTAATAAGAAAGGCCAGACCTTGCTGATGACTTCTATGGACTTCAATTTCTTCCTGTATTTATGTGCAAATTTTCCTGGTTGGGAAAATTCTGAAAATTTAGTGACTCTCTCATCACAGCCACGAGAGAACCCATCTCCCAGATTCTGTGGCAGGGAGGAGGTGGAGGTGGCCCTGCCCTAGTCGGACTGCTGCAGAAGGAAAGGGGGAAGCCACTGGCCGCCTGGGTAGCAGCTGCCTTTTCCTCTGTGGCCCCCCAGGGAGAGTGCTGCGTGCCTTTGCAGTTGCACTGTACTGTTCTACCACATGGATTCATAGTTAACATTTTTCTTCCAGGCACATTTAAAACGTTTGGCTCGCATCCTTCTTGAGCTGTTTTATAAGGGCAATAACTGAGGCCAGGGTGTGCTCTTGTCAGCAAGCAAAGCACGCAGCCCAGGCTGCCAAAGAGTTTCCTGCTCAGGGGCCACCCATCCTTGGCTGCAGGACGCATGGCTGGAGCTCATGGCAACTTGCACAGAGCGAGCACTGGGACTTTCTGTTCTCGGGGCTCATGCTTTGGATTCCATCCTTCAGTCCTGCCCCGTAGATCAGTAGAGGCTGTTGTGTTTGCGCTTGTTTGGGACCAGCTAAGAACACATGTCACAGCAGCGGTTCAAGGCCCAGCTCTAAGGCTTAGAGCTGGGAAAACACTCTTTAAAGACTAGCAAGCTGCTCTTCCCTCCTCCTAATGCAAGCACAGAGTTCCCACGAATCAGCTGTGGGGGGAGGGAGGCCTTTCCTTCATCCCACTCTCTGTGAATTAACTTCTGGAATGGGCGGACAACACAGACGCCAAACGCAGGGTTCCAACGCTGCTACCCGGCCCTCTTTGAAGTCCACCTTGGCAGGAGCTGATCTCTTTTCATGTATTATTTATCGCCAAGGACTGTGCCAGGAGAATCCACGGCAGATCCCTGAAGCTGTGTTTTCAGGACTTCCTCTGATTGGAAGCTGTTGGCTGTGCCTTCTGCAGCTGGCTCTGTCACAGAGCAGAGGGCTCAGCACGTCGCCCGAGTGACAGCTGCCATGCCAGCACAAAGGAGGTTCTGGCTGTGAAAGTGCCTTGACACTAAACTACTCAAGTGGACAGGGTGTTGTTATTCCTTCACTCGCCAGTAGGGGGTCAATGTGATGTCATGAGTGGAGAGAACACAGCCTCAAGCCCAGGAGACACAAGTTGAAATGTCAGCTCTTCCATTGGCTCAGATGGTGATTTTGACCTCAGTTTTCCCATTTCAATAAAAAGATCCACCCTCAAGCTGTTAGCCAAGAATCAATAACATAAGATGTGTACAGTGTTCAGCTCCTTTCCTCCAAATTCCAAAGTTAGTCTAGAAATGTTAAAGCTGTCTGCATGAGGACTAGTCAATACTCTGCCATTATCATCTTCATTTATTCATTATTCACTCAGTAAGCATTCAATTTTTTTAAAAAAGAACATTTCAGTATCTTAGGTACTAGATACTAGGAATAAAGAAATACATGTTCAAAAAAAGAGAGAAAGAAATGTTCAAGACATGGCTTCATCCCTTGTCTATTAAAAAAAATGAAATGATAAAATAAAAGGGTGTTATGGTGCAGAAGGTTCAGGAAGTAAGGGGTGTACCCAGGTTATTTATACCAGTTTATGGAATGACAGAAGGTCTTCCAGAAGAAGGGACCTTCAACAAGGGCATGTCAGTACACAGAGCATAAATTCCCGGAATTTAGAGAATAGGACCTTTTGAAATGTGAGGAGAGTGACTTGCCCATGGTGATAGACAGTCCATGGGCTGCTATGGGAAAAGTAAAAATGTCATCTGCCGAAGAATGTGGCTTGTAAGAGTCTGTAACAGAGTTCCTCAACAGGACTGACTGCCTTTGTCAGCGGGAGCAAGGACAGACTCACTCCAGACTCAGACAGAATTAGGATTGAATGATGGAAGGATCCATTTTTGTCTTCTTATCCTACCTCTGTCAGAACTACTAGTACTTCTGCTACTTCTTAACTATTTTGTTATTGTTTTTACCTAACCTTTTGGTGAGCATAGGTTTCTGGGCTAGGAAAGACTTTGCAAACCACTGCAGCACACCATATCATCTAGGAAAGCATTTCTTGGAAAATGAGTTTCATTGCTGACGACAGGGAGTGCATTGGGATTTACAGAATGTCCTCTTCTTCTTCTGTGCCTTCCCCTACACTATCTGAGGATACCTGTTCTCTCAGGAGATCAGGAGCTCCTTGAGAGCAGGGACTTTGGCTAGTCATTGTTTTACCTCGAGGGCTTAGTGGATTACTGGGCAGATAGCTGTCACTCATGTACTATCCAACACTGCCACCCAAATGATCATTTTAATGTACTACTTGTCCAGTACTACTTAAAAAAATTTTTTTTAAAGAATAGCTTATTGAGTTTTAGAGAGAGAAGAAGGGATAGGTAGAGAGAGAAACATCCATATGAGAGTGCAACAGCGATTGGTTGCCTTCTGCAACAGAGAATGAGCCTACAACCTGGGCATGTGACCTTAACTAGGAATTGAACTGGCAACATCCTGGTACATGGGATGATGCCTAACCAACTGAGCTACACTAGTCAGGGCTTAATATTCTTCAGTGAAATCATATTAAGGGTCAGGCACTGGGTATGGGGATGATGAAGGCATATCAAACATAGCATAAGAGAAATAAGAAGGACTATCTCCTTTTCTTATAATAGAATTTGGAGTTTAATTCCAAAGGAATTTATCAGACAACCAAAGTATGGAGGAATGTGCCAGGAAGAGGACTAGAGATGAACGATGGACAACAAACCTAAGCAGATCATTGATTGGTCTTCTGCTGTCGGGCTTCCAGGACTTATATAATTTCATCATAGGTTTCCTGAAAAATATTCTGAGGGGATAAAGATGTTTTGATATTAATCTTCCTTGTAGTAAATCACTTTCTTAAGGGGCTCTGCTGGGGCCAGAATAATACCAGAATATCCACTTCAATAGTGCCCTTTACTAGGAAGACTCTCAGTGACACAGAATGGCCAGAATGACCAAACCATATGTAAAAAAGTGAAATTGTCGAGGTCACGTTTTATGGATGGGAAAACAAACTCAGAGGAAATGAGGTGACCAAACTTTGAGAGGTCAGTATCTGGAGTCAGGACCCAGATTCTCAGACTCCTTGCTCAGTGCCTTTTGTACTAAGATCATGTCTAATTGAAGGCCAAGAAGACATGCTGAGTCTAATTCAATCTTTAATTAGGAAAAGAAGATAACATTTATTATATTCCTACTATATGCCAACCATGGTACCAAAACATTTTACACACATTCTAATTGATCATCACAGTAATGTAGTAGATAGAATTGTGCCGTTTGTTGTCCATGGTTCATGAACTATGCATGGTGTCAAGCATAGCGATTGGCATTTAATCTTCTGACTAATAGAAGCGTGAAATTATATTGGGGCAAATACAAATTAAATCTCTTTATGGGTAGCTATTCATCTTGATATCTAATTCCTCTGGATTTAAATTGCAAGTACAATATTCATGAATATGAATCTTAATTACTTGAAATTGAATCAAATAACCTGTCTGCAAAAATTATGCTCTTCATATTTATAATAGATACAATTTTTACCAATCATGTTTCTTCACTGATCAACCAAATGCGAAAGTCATCTACAAATTTATAGCATATGTGCATGTGTGCACGTTGTGTGTGTTTTCTGATCAATATTATTCATCAAATTGTACTCTTCACCTTGGAAGCCATCCTGAATACCACAGGAAGTGATTTTGAAAATTAATTTTTTGCATGATCATTATTTGTCAGTAGTGGATTTGTTCACATGAATGCCATATCTTATAAATGAGCGTTAGTCAGAGCTGATGGATATGGAGGAAATGGGATAGTCTGATTATTTTCAGTATCTGTGGGTATGAGGTGTTGAAGAGTGAGAGAGTAAATATGTACAGGACCATGTTTACGAAAAAAAGTAGCAAGTCAAATAAAAGGAAAAATTTCTTCTGTGCTAGGTGGCCAAGGTGAGGTCAGTATCAATATTGGCATTGGCACTGCCAAGTCCATGTTTTGCATGATGATAATTTGATCAAGATGTATTGGTGACAAAAGGCTTATCAAACATAGAATGTTTTATTACACCAATTGGTTTGTTTGACCAAAGTGACACCCATTTCTTTCACAAAGCTACTGCAAAATTTGTATCCGGCCTTACAAAATTTTATGTTAACAGCAAAGACTGGAGGCACAAATTTATTGAACATTTGACATGTTTGTTACTCATCATTTAAAAAAAAAAGTGTTTCTTTTTTTTTTTTTTTTCAGAAAACAGGATATTTATTTGTACCCCACAGAAGAAAATGTATAATAAAGTTACATGTGTAATCTGGGAGTTTAAACACACACTTATTGAATATGACAATATTTTATACACTGAGAAGAGTACAGATATTCTTCTCCCCTTTATAGTTTGTTAAACTGGGATATAATGAGTGTGAATTACGTATGAACCTTTTCTATGACTTGAGGCAATTGTAGCAGGCAACAGCCCAGTAAAGCCATCCAACCTAAAACCTGGAGTTCTGAGAGACCAGCTCAGTAGAACATTTCATATGTGATTTATTCTTTCATTACTTATTTAGTTTATTTATTCATTCAATTTCTGCCAAATTTTCAATAGAAATTTTGCTACCTTTGGAGAAGACAAAAATATTGAATAATCTTAACAAAAATTTATTCACAGGCAATTTCTACAGATGAGGAGCAAACTGAGCTGATTCTTTTGTTAGTTAAGGCCCCCGCCGCCCCCCCCCCCCAAAAAAAAAGAAAGAAAGAAAAAGAAAACAGAATGTAACTTCACTGTCACTATCAGAATAAGAGGAAGTGTATCTTTCCATAGATTGTAACAACATTTTCCCAAGCACTAAGGCAAAACAGAAATTCATCCACTGCTATGTGTACACACACACGCACATGCACGTGCACTGCACTTATATAACAGTCATTGTCATCAACAAAACCATCAAACAAACTGTGATACAAATGAAAAGAGCAATAAAGTGGGGGTCATTTGTAGTTCATTCCCAGGCCTTATAAACAGGGAAATACTCCGATTAAAAGAAATCACACTCCCTAAATTAAATTCTCTTCCAGGAAGATTGGCTCTGTGTGGGAAAAGTTTCCAAACATGTTTATATGTGATTGATACCATGTGAAGTGCATGTTCAACCATATTCAATGCTCTAAGTGTATAGACCCCCCGATTTGCTGAACTCCTAATCATGTAGAAGGAGCCATAACTGCTTCCTTGGAGATGCCAGCCATTTGTTGAAATGTGAAATCTGGGCCACGCCAGTCAGCTCTATTTCTTCCTCTTAACTGTTTGGAGATGGCTGTCGTAGTGGCAGCTCCAGATTTCTGTGTGGAGAGAGCATTCTGCCTGCTGAAGAAGCAGGAGGACTTGTATTGCTCCCTCTCTTCCCCAAGCATGCTGTTCTGAGACCTCTGTGCATTTACTTGTGTTAACCTGGAGGCAAAGGTGTTACAGAGATTATGGGACTGGTATTTAGCCATTGCCACCCCCAGCCATTCCTGTGATGCTATCACTGTTTATCGAGAGGGTTTGGAAATACTCAGGCAGGGCCCATGGGTTTATGCGCCCACTGGTATATGAGTAAACAGGTTCAGATAACTCTACTCCCAACTCCCTGCCACTCAGCTGAAGAGAAGACCTAGAGAGGAACCTCTGCCTGAAGCCACTGTGGGGACAATGTCCCTGTAAACCCATATTGTGTCCTCAGGAAAGAAATGGCTCAAGGATTCAAGGGACCCGGGTTGAAAAACGGTTGATTGATTAGGGAAGCAGAATGGATGGGCTGGCAAGTAAGGTCCCCACAACTCCCATGTGCCTCTCAGAGACATCTGCACGTCAAGTCCAGGCTGAGTACAGTGTATCGTTGGGGATGGGGAGGAAGAGCTAATCCGATCTCTGGCATTTGGGTGACGGAGTATCATCTTCCTGAGCCTGCTGCCCATTGCAATTGTCACTAAATAAGCTGTTTTGAGTCTCTGAGCTGGGTGGCATAATTCCAGTGAGACTCTTTCTCATCTCCAAATATCTTCCCCCATAGAAATGCTGAAATCCGCAATCATAATATTGACAATCACCGTCTTTTACATTTGTCTTGCTTGGCAAGTATACAAGGAACCTTGACATTTGTTTCTCACAGCATCCCTGAAAGGCCTGTGTTAAAAGCCTATTTGACAGCAAACAAAACTGTGGTTCGAGTAGGTGACATGTTTGCTTTCCGTTGTACAGCTAGTGCGTTGCTGTAGCCCTGGGAGAGCTGTCACTCCCCCACTTAAAAGGGGGTGCTTTAAAGTGGGCAAAGTTCAAAGGTAGTATCAGGTCCCAGTGCTTGAGAGTAGGACTTTCTCTGTGAAGGAGCAAAGGGATTCAAGTCAAGGCCAGAAAGGGGAGGGGAGGGAAGGCAAGAAGAGACCCAGAGAGCCTGCCGCTCTGGGAAGCAGTCCAGCCATCTGTCTTGGCTCACTCTCGACTTTCTCCTTGTCTCTGTTCCTGCCTGCTTCTCCTCAACCTTCGTTAACAGAATTAGACGCTCTTGCTGTCCTGCCTTAAGGTCTGGGGCAGTAGACCAAGGGTTTGGGGAAAACTCTTTGTACTTGGACTGAGTAGCTTTTTCTCCCTGGCCTGGCTTTTTCTCTGCATCAGAATGGTTAGATTCGGGGAGCGAAGGTACTGGATTAGTCAGTAATGTGCTGGTAGAAGTTTAATAACAACAAAAGAAAAAAAAAACAGAAAAGAAAAGGAAGTCCAAATTTGTAGCATTTGCCAAATTCTGTGGCATAAATCCTTCCACCATCTCCCATTTCAAGTAAAATTCCTGAAAATGTAGCTATTGGCTCTCACCATCTAGTACCAGCTTCTGCCGCACATGACTGGCTAGGAGAATGTCCAGCGAGAATAGGCAGCCAGCTTATCTCTAGCCAGGCATAGGCCTTTTCCACACCACTCCGCCTGACTCACCGAGACCTCACGGCTAGAGCTGCATGGGTACAAAGATAGCACATGCACTGGGCTCTATCTGTGGTACATTCATTTCCCTTAAAAACTGCAAGGGGGCCTACGGGTGACAGGTCAAAATAGGATTCCCGAATTCTCTAGTATTCTTATAGTCATCTCTCAACAAACTGTGTGTGTGTGTGTGTGTGTGTGTGTGTGTGTGTGTGTGTGTGTGTATACATATGCCTACAAACATAAAAACTCTCTACTGTATTAACAAAATGTATAAGTTCACACCTAAGTTGTGCAAATGTTAGGAGATGGGGCTTTATCATGAAATAGACGTAAATTTGATTCACAGCTCTTTCAGTTAGACAAGGTACTTAAACTCTAAGGGTCCCTTTTCTTATCTGTAAATTCAGGGTATTAGTAAATCCCTGATAAGGATGGCCTGGAGATTAAATAAGATAACATTGGTTTAAAACTTAGCATCTAATAAGTGGCATGTGCCATATTTATGTTCCCCATACCCACCTTGATTAATTCTCAGCTGCCCGCACCATCTTCCCAGCCTGTCCTCGTGGACACGTCAGGAATAGGCTGCAAAGTCCATGAAGGCCCAGTGACATTTATTTGGTTCCTGTTTGAACTGGGTGATAGGGATGTTGATAATCTTGTACATTTTTTATTTAAATAATTTCCCCACATGTTCAAATAATATACTTGTCACCCCTTTCAGGCCTGGGAACAGATCTTATCGGCTTTGCCACAAAATGGTACCTGCCTGAGTAAACACACATGCAGAATGGAGAGGCGCAGCCTTTGCCCAGCATGTGTAACCTAATTCTCAAAGGCAAACAGACAACATGGCCACCCGGCTTAGGCTTCCAAAGCAATTTTAATCACAAAGCAATGATTTATAAACCTCTAAGACACAAATAAAAGGTTGTTACATTGTCCCAGGGGCTCCCTTAAATCCTTGAAGAAAGAGCAAGAATATTGGATGAATGTGAATATTTAGAAATTAAAATAGTCTGTGAGAGCCCAGGGTAGAGGTTAATATCTTACCTTTTTCCATACCGTCATACATTGGTGTGTGTGTGTTTTCTTAAAATAACTACGGTTTGCATTTTGTCAGTGTGATTCACATGAGTAGCTTCAAGAATCAAATAATTCGAGTTGCAAATATGTGCATTTAGTCTTTAGCTCATTGTTTTCATATTAGCCTCCATATCCACTAGTAAATATCATGGTTATCATGCTACTTCTTCATTTTTAGTTTAGGGAATATAACAACTTCCCAATATGGGACATGAAAATTTAGCTTTATTTTACCCTCTGCCCCACTTAATCCTGGCACATTTTGGTTCCTCCCTTTTTAGCCCAAGATAACTGTACTTCAATTGTGGTTCAATCAATTTTTAGCATTTTCATTAAAATGATTATATAAATGCTATTCAAAGTTGATTCATGTTGTAGATTTCTTTTCCTGAATAATCTTTTGGCTCTCCAAATTTTTTTTTCTTTTTTAATTAGTTTTCCATGTGCATATTACTAATTTTATCCCCAAATTCTTCCCAAGTTATGACAGATCTCTTAAATACGTTCAAACACATTGGCTTACATGGATTTTATCTTGAACAAATACTCCAAAGCCCTCTAACTTCTTTTTCTCTCAACCTCTTGCATGGCTGACACTTTGGGACCTTTTTTGCCATTATCTTGGGGACTCCCCATTGCCTACTCCGGTGTTGGATCCACTGTTCCCTGGATTCCATTTCTTTCTTGATTTTCTCTCTCAGTGACATACATTCTCAAATATGGTCAATAATTTTTGAGACCTTTTAAGTTTGAAAATACCTTCATTTTACTATCCCACTTAATGGATAGTTTGTCCAGGTATAACATTGCTCAATTTCTTCTAGCTTTTTGGTATGCTTGTGTTGCCGGTAGAAATCAGACGTTTTCACAGGATTGCAAGAAAAGCATTTTATAGACCCATGCTTGGGAAATTATGGTATAACAAGGCTGCCCCTGAGTTTCCGATGTCCCATCTCCCTCCATCTGGCCATGGAAAAGTCCAATCTTGTCTTCATCAAGGCCAAAACAAAGGCCAGTGTCCAGAGTTTCTGCTTCATATTAAAGCTTAGTCCTTTGGAACCCATGTGGTCTGTGGGCCCCCATAACTGCTAGACCTGCTAGACGTGCTCCTAGGCAAGAGAGAGAATGCACAAATGGGGTGAGTGCAGGTCACCAAGAGACAGAGCTTCTTTGTTCACCTGGGATCATAATCAGGAGCTTTTTCGTAGTAACCAAGCAACTTCCCAAGCTTTCGAGGGCTTCTGATGGGTCCACCTCCTGACCAATGATCTTTCCCAGGTTAGACAGACAGGAATCTATGGTCAAGCACCTCCCCCTGTGCCATTTTGACTGCTATTATGCATATCTTTATCTCCCCCTGCTAACCCCACAATTCTGTACCAGAGGGCAGGCTGCTCCCTACATGGGGGAAAGAGGGGTGTTCATCCCCTCGGAGGGACAATGCTGGAGCTTCCTGGTCAAACAAACAGGCTCAGTGTCCAATTCCCTTTGCTTTCTTCCTAATGTCTACCTACCTATGGCAACACTTGGAAAAGTTACCTTTCTTATTCCTGATTCTTTGTGTGAAAAACTTTTTTTCTCTTTATAAAGGACTTTAAAGATTCACTTTGTCCCCAGTGGTCTAAAATTGTGTGATGATGCATTTTGACGTGAGTGTATTTTCACCCATTCAACCTGAAAATTCCATTCTTTAATTCTGAATTTTTTGAGTTATTTCTTGAATGATGACTAACCTTCTGTTTTATGTCTTGTATTTTTCCTGAGTTCCATTTTTTCAGATGTTATACCTTCTGGAATAAATCATATACTTTCCTCTTCTATTTCCATCTCTCTTTTTTAATATTTTCCTTCTGAATGATTTCCTCAGATTTCTCTTAAAAGCCTCTCATTTAATGTTTCATTTATGCATTCATTTAATTTTTTTTTCCTGTGTGGTTTGTGTTCTAATTTCTTATACATGGTTCTTGTTCCATTGATACAAATTCTTCTTTCATCTCTTGTAGAATATTAATGATAGTTTTCTGGAATTTTCATGTCTCTGCAGAGGCTGTATTTCTTGTTTTCTCATTCATTTTGGTCTCTGTGTTTCATGGTAAATGCTTTTTCCAAATGTCAAATTTAAGTTGGTATAGTAAAAAGCTTTGTGTACCTGGAGGGATGTTTCATAAACTTCAGTATAAAATCATCTGGTTGGGCCATTTCATACTCCAATGTTAGTATTTATGGATTCTTTCTCTCAGAATAATCAGATTGCCCAGAAAGTCCCCTCTAGCCTCCTACCTAGAGGGTATAAATCTAGATCCCTGCATCCTGGAAGCTGTGTGAGGGGGAAATAGACTTTTATTCAATGACCCCTTTTCAGTGTGGCATCCATTTTTCAACTCTGTTCATGTTCTCCAATCTTGAGTTCTGCTGTTTTACTCTCTTAAGAGAGAAAATAACCTCCAATAACCTGCCAGGATGTGATAGTGGGGAAGGGGGTGTGGGTCTCCCTAATTTTTAAATATACTTCCACCAATCCTCCTGCTTTGACCCCTTTCACTGAGGTCCCTAATGCCACCATGCCTGGGGACTCTGCAGCTTCCTCTACTGTTGACTTATAATTCAGCTTTTCTGAGTCTGCTAATTCAGGTCCCATTTGCTTTTATATCCTCCAAAACATTGTGTTTGTTTTCTCCCATAGTTTTTAGCCTTGTGGGTGTCTGTCTTTATTTTTTTAGTCCCTAACCTGTTGTTCAAATGGACTTTTGAGACAGCAGTAGAGTAAAATGCATGTGTACAATAAATAATCTTTAGACCTCTGCATTTACTTTTCAAAGTAAAATTACTCATTTGTCCTCACTGCATTTCTTACCATCTTATTTTAATCATCTTTGTCCACTATATCATCGCCTTCAAGTCTGATTCAACACAATGTATGAAATAGCTACTAAGAGTCTGGCACTATCCTGAGTGTTGTGGATATGCAAATACAGGGGGAAAAATCCTCCCCCTTGAGGAATTTTGGTGAGAATAATAAGCAGTTATTTTGAAGTACTCTGCTGAACTTAAATGTATCTTCCTGTTCTCAATTTTCCTATCTCCCTTTTGGTTGATTTAAAACTGCCAGTGTTTACAGTGTTTCCTCATCTTCCAATGCCAACAGCATGACAATAGCCCCTTTGCTTTGATATTCAATGCATGCTTATATTTCTCCTCCTATATTTATCCACTGCATCCCTACCATGCACTACACTCAGTGGGTCTTCTTGCTCCTTTTTGCACTTAACACACACTCACCATGCAGACAACATTTAAGAAAAGTCTGTTCTTTCCATCTTTCCATCTGCAGTCCCTTTGTTCCATACAAAGATGAAAAGAAATAATCTTGCTTGATGGAAGAACTTGCTTTAGTAGATAGATGGATATGTAGCCAATAATTTCAAGATAGTATGGCATGTGCACTAATAAATGCAATTAGAAATGACTCCGTCTACAGAAAACTTCCTGCAGATGGAGGCAGCCGAGCTGTTGTGAAGGATGGTTATATTCTGGTGCTTTCTATGATATATTCCAGTTGTCAGTTATTCCCTCACAATGTTGTGAGCATAATAATGCAGGGCCAGTGTTTGGACCCCACTTGAATACTGTATGCCAAGAGCAGTGCCTGGCACACAGTAGAAACTCGATGAATACCCAACAATGCAAAGATAATAGGAGAAGCAGCAATTTGGGTTAACACTATATTGCTCGCCAAACTTTCCCTGAATTCAATAGATAAATAGATAAGTAAAACCTATGGTAGAACCTGACTCTCCTGCAACGATCTTGATTAGCTCACATTACAATTTTATTCTTTACTAAAAAAACAACATATGTTTTTTAAAAAATCATATTTACTTTCCAAAATTTCCTGGCATGTTTCCACTAATTTGATTGGAAGATACTGAACTTGATAAGACCTTGTAAGACACTCAACTATTTCTCCTCTTCCAAAATAGTTCAATTTTTTGAAGTTTACAAGCACACAGAGAAATTTAGTGCTCTAACCTACAACTCAGAACTGACCTCAGTGAGAAGGCTGACAAATAACGTGAGGAGATCCTGGTTCTGTGGGTTGGTTCTGGGTTACTTAGGGAGAACTTGAGTGGGAAAGCCTGGTTTCTGGGTGAATGGGAGACATACAGGCAGAAAAAGCCTGCCGAGGTTACTGGTTTATAAAGGAAATTGTTGATCTGGAATGAACTCACATCCACATTTATGCTGGATTTTAGGCAGACAACAGAAGGATCTATTGAGGATTTTTGAATTCACAAGTGCAATGCAGGAACGTGTGCTGCTATGTTATTAATTTAAACACAAGTATCTCGATTAGTGGGGTTCTGATGCCAACTTTCAATTCCTCCTAGGAATTTTGGAGTACTCTATTAAGGGTGCTAAGGAAAATAGCTCTACTCAGCATTAGTCGGGATTTCTCTGTCTTGTACCCCCTGCGGATAAGATACCCAGTCTGGATTTCACCCGGCTCTTCCCATTTTCCCACCCAGTCCCCCAAAGCATCAAACTTTTCTAGCCCTTATTATTGGATTATTAGCCTCGTACGTTTGTATGTCTGCAGAATATCCAATGACAGTTTAGTTTCTAAAAATACACTTTATGCCACCTTGGGTCCATGGTCAGCCTTGTACAGCACAGCACCGTGGGCTCTGGGTTTGCAGCCCAGCTTCACACCTTCTTGCTGAGAGACCTTGGGAGGAAAACTACTCTGTCTCTGAGCTCAATTGTGTCATCTGTAACTTAGAAATATGAATAGCGCACACCCAACCTGTTAGTTCTAAAGGCAGAATGAGGTGGTCCATGGAAGGACCTAGCTCATAGATTGTAAATATTAGTTCCTTTTCCCTCTTTCTCCTCCTTCTATTGTTACTTTTGACGTCATTATCATTATTGTTTTATTTTTAAAATATAGTTTTATTGATTTCAGAGAGGAAGGAAGAGGGAGAGAAAGATAGAAACATCAATGATGAGAGAATCATTGATTGGTTGCCTCCTGCACGCCCCCTACTGGAGATTGAGCCTGCAACCTGGACATGTGCCCTGACAGGGAATCGAATGGCAACCTCCTGGTTCATAGGCTCAACACTCAACCACTGAGCCATGCCAATCAGGTTCATTATTGTTATGTTATTTGCAGATGTCTTGCCCTAAGTACAGGGATTACAGATGAAGAAACTGAGGCACATGAAGTTTAAGTTCCTGAATAGGTCATGTTATGAGAAAGTGGTAGGGCTGTGATTCAGGTCCTCAGAGAAGATCAGATTTCTCTGACAAACGCTCTTAGAGTTTCACGTACTTCTACTTATCCCACTGCAATGTTAAGGCAGTTGTACTGTTGTTAGTTGAATTTCATTAACCCCTGCCTGCCCTAATGGGAGAGCAGTTCTCTAGGTCCTAAACTCTATTGAGATGATTGCTGAATCCCCCACATAGATCGCAGGGTATGTCAAAACATCAAAGATAATAAATACTTGTTCGATATATGAATGAATGAATGAATGAATGAATGAATGAATGAAAGAAAGCCAGGTGTCTTTCTGATTTCCAGATTAGCTGTTTTCAAATCCAGCTACCCTGTACTTCAGTTCTTTGGAAACTGGGTGCAAGCTCACTTGGGGGCACACTGTTGCTCCAATATAAAGGAATATAAAATTCAAGCAATTTTCTTTTCCTCCTCATGTAGGTGAGAGACTAGGATGTTTCTCCAAATCTATTGCAGTTATAGGAAATAGAATTTATGACAAAAATGGAGGGTTCAGAACCATAAAATCTGGGTAAGAGTGAAGGCAACTCTTGATTTGTTTTCTAACTGTTAAGTGATAAATAAAAATTAATTATTTATGTTGTAATAGCCTTTACCTCCTGTTAGAGAGCAGAGGGAGAGGACCTGGATATGGATGGAAAACATCAAGCCCTGGCCCAGGATATCTGGAGACTGTAGGATTAGTTATTTAGAATGTCTTACTTTGACCAAAGCAGTGCCTTGTGCCATGGTCACTTTTATTTATTTTTAATTTGTCTTTATTGTTGAAAGTATTACAGATAACTTCTTCCCCCCCCCCCCATTGACCCCTTTCACCCCACCCCTCTCAGGCCTTCACCACACTATTATCTTTTCCATGGGCTGTACATATCCTATCCTATATAATAAAGAGCTAATATGCTAATTAGACCGAACAGCAGAACGACCGTCCAAACACCTTCTGGACGACCTTCCAGATGAAACCGGGGCTGCAAGGGCCAAGCCCCTTGCACTAATTTTGTGTATTGGGCCTCTAGTATGCATATAAGTTTCCTGGTTAATTACTCCCCACCCAGTCCCCTTATCCCTATCTTCCTTCTGAGATTCCTTCCAGTCTGTTCCATGCTTCTGTGTCTCTGGATCTATTTTGTTCATTAGGTTCCACATATGAGTGAGATCATGTGATACTTATCTTTCTCTGACTGACTTATTTTGCTTAGCATAATACTCTCTAGGTCCCTCCATGCTGTCTCAAATGGTAAGAGATTCTTTTTTACAGCTGCATAGTATTCCATGGTGTAAATGTACCATAGCTTTTTTATCCACTCATCTATTGATGGGCACTTGGGCTGTTCCCAGATCTTAGCTATTATAAATTGTGCTGCTATGAACATAAGGGTGCATATATTCTTTCTGAGTGGTATTTCAGGTTTCTTAGGATATATTCCTAGAAGTGTGATCACTTGGTCAAATGGCAGTTTCATTTTAATTTTTTGAGGAAACTCCATATTGTTTTCCACAGTGGCTGCACCAATCTGCATTCCAACCAGCAGTGCACTAGGGTTCCCTTTTCTCCACATCCTTGACAGCACTTGTCATTTGTTGATTTGTTGATGGTAGCCATTCTGGTAGGTGTGAGGTGATACCTCATTATCATTTTAATTTGCATCTCTTGGATGATTAGTGACTTTGAGCATTTTTTCATGTGTTCCTTGGCCTTCTGTATGTCTCGTAGCAATATGTTTACTGATATATCTCCTAAGGCAAGGGAAACAAAGGAGAAAATAAATAAATGGGACTACATCAAAATAAAAAGCTTCTGCACAGCAAAAGAAACTATCAACAAAATGAAAAGGGAGCCCACTGTATGGGAGAACATACTATTTGCCAATGATACATCTGATAAGGGGTTAATTTCCGAAATATATAAGGAACTCATACAACTTAAAAAAAGGAAAACAAACAAAAAAAAAAAAAAATAATGGGCAAAGGACTTAAATAGATACTTCTCCAAAGTGAACATACAGAAGGCCAGTGGTCACTTTTAACCAGTTAACTGCCATGATATTTTGAATTTAATTAAAAAAGGTCCACCGCTTGCGTCTATAGATGCTTATGGTGTACAAATGGCTAAGTGAACCTTATGTTTCAGTAGAGGGCAAAGGAGCCTTCATGCCCAGTATTCTACTGAACCTTCCAGAAGTCAGTGAATGATGCTCTGAAGTGAGGCCAGGAGCAGACGTGAAGGCATCCTTTCTCACATTCCTGTGGTTGTGCCGGGGGCCCTCACTCTCATCCCTGAGGGCAGGCTGAGCATCAGAGAAATGTTCAGAAAGGAACTGACCGCAGGGCCCTGTGGCTGCTCGCTGGAGCTCACAGAGGCTTCCGTCTAAAGATCGTGGTTTTATTTACCCCAGTTCCCTTCCCTCCCTCTGCACCAAACACGTGTCCACACCTGGTAAGATGCTCTAGTTTACATCGCCCTCGGTCCAATCCTTGTCTACTATTGGTGTTGTTGACTGTGAAATTTTTAAATTGACATTGAACATACATTTCATCTGGGTTAGTATGAAGCTTTATAGTCATCTGATGAGGTAGCGCCGTTGTATTAGCTCCTTTTTATACAAGAGGAAACTGCAGTGGTTTTATTTACCCAAGTTAAATAATATGAGTTAGAAACTGAAATAGTCCCCAGAGAGGGACTATTTCTCACCTGCACAAGTGCCACATCCACCTGGCTGGCCTTCGTGACTCCAGTTCAGTTCCAAATATTCCATCCTCCATAGCAACCCCCACGTGAGCTGTCACGAAATGCGACATAGTGCTCTTTATATAGATGCAAACGTAAAAGGAGTTATAACTACTGTGCTTGTCACTCTTTTAAAGCTACCAGACTTGAACTATGAAAGCAATACAATTTAAACTGACAACTTAGATGTAATGAGACATAAGATGTATTGAAAATGAATCATTCAGTTTAGTTTTCAGGGCAAATTGCAGAGAGGTGTAGTTCACTTGATGAACCAGAGTGATTGCTTTCATCTCAGATCTGCTCCCCATTCTCCTGTCTCTTCAGGATCTGGACCCTGGCCCTTGCTTCGGCCCCATGCTCCAGCCCCTGCCCACTTTTTTGCACTCTAATCCTCCAATAATGACACCTAATGGGGAGTTCCCACATGCCTTTGGGTGTACACTGTTTCTTAATGCCTTTAGTGCTCATCCATCCTACCTACATGATAAACTGCTAAAAAAAAAAAACCCTGAAAAAGCATTACCTCCTCTGAGAAGCCCTCCCTGCTGCTCCCAGAAACTCATCTCCTAGATTAATTATGAACTTTGTACACATTTCTGAAGTTGAGCTCATCTTATGCTGAGATTGATTTGGGGCACCTGTTTTTCCAAATAACTATGAACTTCTCCAGGGCAGGGACAGTGTGGAAGCATGATCACTTTCATCCCTCTATGAGAGGTTCAGAGAGGTACAGCAACTTGCCCCAAGTCACACAGCTGGATATCCAGGTGTGGTAAAGGTCCAACAGCATGACTACTATCCAAAGACCCGGCCTGACTGCTTGTTTTTCTGAAACGGGTTTCCAATGCCGGCTCGTTCCTTCCACCCACTGTGTCCTTTGGTGACTTGGCACCTGAGGGGAGAGTCTCAAAGGCCAAAGTGCTGGTGACTTTATGTGGGACCTTGAGTTAGCCCCTCCCTTGCTCTAGGCCTCAGTTTTCTCGTCTGTCCCTGAGGGTGTTGGGCCAGATGGCATCGAGCCTCCTTTGATTCAGTCCCGTGTGTACGTGTGGCTCACAACCCTAGGTGACTTTGTCATGTCAACACCCCACGCTTTGCCAAAAGAGCTGAGCCTGGCTGTGGAAACGGGCAGGGGAAAGAATGGCTCCTTCACACAGGCTGTTTGTGTGGGGCCAGTGTTATCGCAGGAGGAAATTGACTCAAGGAGATAGCACGTTAGTATCAGAGAGAGCCAGCTACCGATGGGCAGCGCCTGCAGCCCCAGCCCTCCTTGCCAAGGGTGCCTCGGGCTGGGCAGCCGGCCTTCCTCTCACCCAGTGAAGACGGTGCCAGGCCTAGGATAGGCCACTGTGGGAAAGTGTGGGAACTTCTGGGAGGCTCGGTCCCTCTCTGTAGCCCCCATGACACCGAGGCAGCCAGACCTCAGACTCTGCCGATTCTACAGTCACTGTTACTGAGAGGGCCAATACTTCCCCCAAGAAAGACCCCGCTGTTCCCACAGGCCTGGCTCTCTGTCCTGTGCTGGCCTTACCTAGAATGGCCCTTCCACCCCATGCACTCCATAGCGGGGCCAGGGGACACCCAATACTGAAGCAGGGAGCACTGGACAGAGAGCATCGAAGCAGCTCCATCCCATCTCTCAGGAGCAACAGAAAGTATCCCCAGCTCTTCCTGCCACCTTTGCTGGGCCAAATTCACCTTAAGCATCAAATCTTGGCTCCAGGGTCACCTCTTCCAGGAAGCCTTTCTTGACTTCCCAGGGTCTGGTTTGGGGACCGAGCCTGGTATTTCCTTCTGCCTTGCTGTTATCACTCTGTCTATGTCCTGGGTTCTGAGAACTTTGAGAAAAGAGATCATTTCCCCCCCTCTCACTCATCCATGCATTAATAAAGCAAAATATTCTTGTGCGCTTACTCCTTGAGAGACACAAAATATTGGAGAAAAAAAAATGATCCTCAATGTCATGGTACATATAGTCTATTAAGGGAGCTAAGCAAATCATCATCCAATACATGGAAAACTACAACCTGGTGCGAGGAACAGCAGCTACCGAGGGCTCTAAACAGCAGGAGAATATGTGAGTCAGGTTGGTCAGTGGACTCTTCTGGAGAGGTGCTGATGGACCAGGAAGACCTGGAGTCACAGGCAAAAAGATCTAGGAAGATTGATCACATCTCCCTGATCCTTGTATCCTCCGCGCTTCTCAGCGCCGCGGCCTCGAGTTAATAAATGTTTGTAAATATTGAAGCCGCATTTTCTCCACTACCACGTTGGCTCTGAGACAGTGATCCGGTTACTGCCTGGGTCCATTCGCCCCCTGTAACTGTTTCAGCGAAGACTTTCAGTTTACTGTCATCCTGGGAAGTATCCCTGTCTTGCCCATTTTGTTCCCTCCTCCCCCAGATGCATAGTCTTTGATCGACTGTAGCAGCCACAGCTATACCGTCTGCTGCAGACTTTCACATGCCCCCTGTCTCCAAAATTCACCTGCACAGCCTCTCTCTTTCTCCAAAGAAGCCACGTGGATCTCTACCTGTTAAGGTCTTTCATGCCTGTGCAACAGTGAACCTGAGCTATCTGACCTCCTCCACCACACTAATTCCAGCTATTGCAACATCCAGCTTACCGAGGGCTTGTCTGAGCATGCTCTCTATTTCAACCAGGGCTTCCGGTCTCCAGGGAATAGGATTAGTTCCGGGACCCAGACAGCTTTGATTCGTGCAGCGGACCAGCCATGCCCAGCACTGTCCTGAGACACTACCCAAACTTTCTTAATATTGAGTTCATCACAGCCCAAAACACGTTTGGTTAATCAGCGCTCTTTTTTTCCAAACTGGAGCCACTCTCATCAAGATTGAAAATGTGCCCCCATTGTAAGTGGCTACTGTTTCCAATTACATATGCTTCTCTCAGCCACCATGCAATCTGTTCACTTCATGCTGGTTTGCAAGAGCTGTTCGCACCAAACCATTGACAGCCACTATCTAAACTGAAACCATCTGCTTAGCCATTTGCCATGCACGGCTGGGTCTTGCCGGCTTACCCAGTTGAGGCCCCGTGGAGCAGTCCATAAAACAAGCATGAATTAACGCAGCCTGTTTTTATTAAATGTCTTGCAACTGATGGGAAGATGGACAAGCCAGTCTGGCAAGGATAATGGCCAGTCCTCAGAGCATCTGAAGGCTTGGATCGACGCCAACAGCATCCCGCATCTCAAGAGCATCGAGTGTTTCAGGAGTGTGGCCGTGCTTAGAAACAGTTCGTCCATAAAAGCCTTTTTAAAGACTTTGTGGTTTCTCCTTTCTTGAGAAATAGAGTGTGTTGGTGAGCTCTTCAGCCAGAACGTATATTCCTTCTGTTTTCCTTGACGCTGCTTAGATGGGCACTCAGAAGGAAGCACGTAGGAGTGGCTGGGACTTGAGTGCAGCACGAGTGTATTGCTGTCACCGTCTCCAGAAGGTCAGGGCAGGTAGGTTTCCTTTACTCCTACGGACGGTCTGCACAGCAGTCACACCTGGCTTGTTCAGTGACCTGAGATAGACTTCCATGCACTTTGTCTAAGAACTTTGGCCAAGGAAGTGAGGCTTCAAGGAAGAGGGTATCTTGACCCACCAACACCAGTCACAGCTTTGTGGTTAGACGTTTTTCAGTGCATCGGAGAGGAAAACACCAGCTGTCAAACTCGAGGGCGATGCCAGCGATTGAGACCATTTAGCTAACTCTGCCGACTCTGATCCCGGGTCATCAGGCAGCTGGATGTGCACATTGCATATCATTTCCTTAGAAAGACTTCCACTTCCAGAAAATGAGACCAGTCACTCCGTCAATTCTTTTGAGCAGGTTGAAGGCCTCTGATGCAGATTGCCACAGTGCTTTCTGGAAGGTTCTTACCAGTGCACCCTGAGGCCAGCAGGGCATGGACTTGCTGGTGTCTCCTAGCCTGGCTCATACAGTGATGAACAGCACGGAGGGTACCCAACGCTCAGCCTTTTAATGAACCTAAGGACAAGCTGGGAAGACTCAGCCCTGCTCTGCCATGGACCCTGGGTGACATTGGGTTAGTGGTGGCCTCTTGCCTGGGTCTCAGTTTTCTCAAATGTGAAATGTGGGAAGCAGAACAGATGATCATGTCGGCCTTTTCAACTCTTATTTTCCTTGACACTTTGGGAGAATACAAAAGCTCTTCAGGCATTAGGTGGCTTAGAATGCCAATTAGACAAATTTCCATGTGATGTCTCTAGTTGTATATAAAAAAGCTGCTGGGGAATTGTCTTTTAGAGAGAGGTTAGGGTTTTTAATCTATCTTAACTTACTATATGGGAGATGTTACAAAATCACTTCTCTTTTCTAAGCTCTGATTTCATCATCTGTAGAAGGTAGATAACCTCACAGTGTTTTTAGAAAGGTCAAATGAGATAACATATATAAAACACGGCACATAGTAGGACCTCATCAAATAGATCTCTTTATAGAGGAAAAGGTAATATTTTCTCCCACGCTTTTTCATAGTATAATTTCACTTTTATTTGAGGTGACTATATATTTAGCATTATCAAGATATCATTGATAAACAGAATGCACACATTTAATGTATACGTATTATTGAGTTGGGACATATGCATACACCCATGATACCATCACCACAGTCAGGGTACTAAGCATATTTACCACCTCCAAAAATGTCCTTGTGTTCTGTTTTTATGTAGGTGGTAAGAGCATTTAAGATCTATGTTCTTAACATATTTGAAGTGCACCATACTATACTGTTAACTATAGGTACAGGGTTTTATAGCAGATCCTCCTCTCACTCTTGAGTAAAGAATAACAGGGTTCCTTTTTGTTTGTTATATTCTACATATAAGTGAGATCATGCAATATTTGTCTTTCTGTGTCTGGCCTATTAAAGGCACCTCTAATTATTCAAAATACCTGAGCACCCAGAGGCCTCGGAATTCTGGCTTTTTATCCTAGGCACCCGCAGTTGCCAGTATGTTCTGGCTTCACCTCCCAGCCCGGAGCACCATCCACCCACGTCCAAGAGTTTTCAGATTTAAATTGGATTTGAGAACTCCATGTTGACCCTCTGTATACCTAGAGGCGCCATTGCATGGGTACAAATCTGTCCTTGACATCTCGAGTTGGCCTCAGCGGCTTTGATGTGGCAACAGTTTACCAGTGTCTCTGTCAGTTCAGGGCACTCTTGGAGCTAAACACTGATGGATTAAATGATGGATTCATTCTGCAGGTTTGCATCTGTTCGCCACGCATTTACCAGTGTGGACTTCCTTGGGTGATAGGGTTACAGAGATGAGTAAGAGCTACTTCCTGCCCTTTGGAGGTCCTAGACTAGTGGGTGAGAGGCCCAGGTACACAAATAATGGCAAGACGATGTGGTCAGTGCTATAACAGAGGCAGGTGCAGTGAGCTTTGGGAGCACCAGGGAGGGAGGGATTCGTTGTGTGGGGAAGAGTTGAGACAGGCTTCCCAGAGGATGTGACTTTCCATTTAGATCTTAAAATTTGAATAGAAATGTGATAAATAGATGACGAGGAAGAGGGTGCTTGATTAGAGGCATAGAGATTAGAATAAAGTGTTTAGTTTATTTGTGGGAAAATCAGATAGGACGCTTGGCAGAAATGAGACAGGTGTATAAATGAGACAGGTGTATAAATTGAGACAGGTGAGGGGCTGGGACACCATCCTGCAGGCTTACAGTGCCTAATATGGTAGCACTAGACACGTTTAGCTCTTTACATGTAAACTAATTAAAATTAAAGATTCTGTTCCTCAGTTGTACTAACTATATTTCAATACTCAATAGGCTTATGTGGCTAGTAGCTGCCATATTGGGTAGTGGAGTTATAGACCTTTTTTAAAAAATTTCATTGTATTTATTTATTTATTTTTATTTTAAATCTTTATTGTTGAAAGTATTACAAATATCCCCCTTTTCCCCTATTGACCTCTTCTAGCCCGCTCTGCCCCCCGCCACCAGGCCTTCACCACACTATTAACTATATCCATGAGTTATGCATATATGCATACAACAAGTTCTTTGGTTGATCTCTTCTCATTGCCCCCACCACCACCACCACCTTCCCTCCTAGATTTGACAGTCAAGGTATAGGCGATTTTTATTATCTCAGAAAACTCGAATAGTGCTGTTGCATATGCTGTAGAATGAGTGATGGATTTCAAGGGAACAGTCACGGGTAGATTTGTCTGTAATGTGCAGAAAGGATTTGAGATGGGTAAACACAGAGGCAAGGAAAACAGTGAGGAAGGTGTAACTCTCTAGATGAGAGAACCAGAATTGGAGCATGGACTGGCACTAGGTGGGAGGGAACCAAGACCGCCTTGCTCATGAGGTACCAAGAGACCAAAGACTATGGTCACCAATGCAGTTTGCCAGTTGGGATCTGATGAGAAATCAACGTCATCCTCTGTCATGAGCACCCCTTGGCTCAAAGCCTCAACCCTCAGGCTTCTCCCCTGGCTCGGGGGTTATGGACACACTGCCAAGTGCATGTGAGCTCTCTGCGTCTCCCTGCCCCTGCTTGCCTCTGTTTTGTCATGCCGTTGGGTCTTAATCAGATACTATCTCATTTGGCCCCTTCTCCACCCATGGCGACCGAAGTTTGGAAAAGAGGATTATGTAGCAAGCCCACACGTATGTTTTGCTCCGAGTGTCTGGCTTCCATGGTTATAACACAGAAATGGATACCGCAGAAAGGCAGTGGCAGATTGGATGATAAGATGTGGTTCCTTGTCTCCTCCCTGCCTGATAGGATCTCTCTGAACCATAAACAAATTACTTCCATTCACAGTTAACAGGAGGAAGAGCTGTACTCCGCATGGGGAGTTGCTGAGTGCACTGTCGTAAGGAATGTAGACTATTTCTTCAGAATGCAAAGATGTTCTTAGGGACAGTCCCGGCGCCGTGGGCAGTTTACTCATACCCCAGAATACAGGGCCTCCATGTGGACTCTTCCCAGCCGAGTCATCCTGGCTCAGCTTCTTACATCACAGACCGTTCTTGCTGTCACGGTATCTCTCAGTCCTTTCCCTGTCCAAGGAGAAATGTTAAAGAGCACATGGGGAAAAGGCAAGCCCTGGAGAAAGAAAGACATTTTCTGATGGTGAAACACTAGTTTTCTAAAACCCTACTCATTCTTGAAGGCCCACCTCAAGCACCAACTGCTTTGTGAAATCTCCAAATATCTAATTCTGCTCAAACGAAAGCTTCATGCAAACCTCTGTTTGGCACACACAGAGGTTTGTAGTTGGATGATTATGTTCCTGCCTGCTTCCCTACATAATGAGCATTTCTGAGCAGGGTTTGGCCTAAGTCAGGCTTGCACCTAAAGCAGTGGTCGCCAACCGGTGGTCCATGGACCACTAGTGGTCCGTGAGGTCCGAAAGGTTGGCAACCACTGACCTAAAGGACCTGCCCAGAATTCCATTCTGTAAAGGTTCAGTACGAATTATGATGCATTGTCTCCAGTATATCTGGGGAAAAGCAAATTAGAAAACATCTAGGAAAGAGTTCAAATAATAATCTAGGGAAGAAAGTATTAATTTACTTTAGGTGTTTTTGTTTTATCATTCCCCTGTGCATTCATTCATTCTTTCATTTATGCATTACCATACAAATGTTTACCAAAGCCCTACTGATAACCAAGCAATGTTTGGTACATAGAGAGATTAGCAAAACAAAGAGTTCAGAAACTAGTGGGGGTAGACAAAGCTTTAAGTGATTAATGGCAGTCCATGTAGGAACTACTCTGCTGGAGGGATGGACCAACTGAGGGGAAGGAAATCAGAGAGAAGTACCTGCTTTGTACAGTGAGGAGCACAGACCCCGGGCTTGAACTCTGGCTCCATAGTGAGTACTGGGTAGCCTTGGGCAGTCTGTCCCTCTGAGCCTCAATGACCTCATCTTTAAAGTGGACAGAGATTTTGTGGGAAAAAATACAATAATAGTTACAAAATTCTTGACAAAGTGTCTGGGATAGAGGAAGTGCTCACCAATGTTATTTTTCAGGCTCCGTAATTGTTAACCTAAGCAATCAGGGTTGTTCCACCTTCTCTTTGTTGGAGGTGTACGTGACCAAATGTCTTAAGGAACTTGCAGCCAAAGCAGGGTGCTCAGATGTCTCTGATAACATGTTTCAGATGATTCAGCCTTTGACCAGAGACCTTTCTCCTAGATTTGGCTTCCAGAGATTAAACAATATGAGGCTGACTGTATTTCACTTTCCCCTGAGATGGGAATAATCAGAGAGCTGTAACTATTTGGGGCTGGAAGTGGTGAGTAATTTTTCATAGGCTTTCAGTGTAAACATATGAATTGAGACACAGGTTCTGAAGGGGCCATAGAATTTTTTGAAAGATGTGCGTTGATAATATGCATGGACAGTACATACATACCCAGATGGTGATTAGGATTACTGTTGTCATCATTAAGCCAACAGGGAGTTAGTATTATCATATTAACATTTATTATATAAATATAATATTTATATCTATATATATCTGTATAAAACTATATATACTATAAGGGAGTGCTCATTTTCATCCCTGTGGAAGAGGTGAAGGGGGAGGGGCTTCACAAGTTTTGAAGGTCTACTTCTCCTTTCTGACTTCTTGCCTTCCTCATCCCTGCCACTACCTCAAATTCCCCTCCCCATATTTCATGCTTTGCTTTCCATGACTGACTCCTACTATTTGCTTAGTTAGAAGAAAAGAAAAGAAAAACCCTAGGATGTGCTGGTAGCATTCCTTGTGATGTTACCTATGTGATGAATATGTCACCTTTGCCGCGTCATCTTCTGCAGGTGCCCTCATGCACCTTCACCCCAGCCACCCTGACCTGTGCCGTTTGATGTCACTCCCCTCTGCCTGAGTTTCAGTTCTCAGTTCACACACACCTCCTCTGTGAGGTCTTCCCTGAGCCTCCAGTATCAATTAGATGTCATCCACCTACCATTCCCTACTCCCATCCCAGTTTCCTTCAATCAAGACCCCAGCCCACATCTTGATACTCTTTTGAACTACTTCAGCCCCCTTTTAATTTTTAACATTTATTGTCCGAATTTTTCATCTGGCTGCATAACACACATGGTTGTTACAATCAGTTTTATTTATATATAGACATCTTACACTCTCCATGCTGACCATCTTCCAGTTCCATCAGGCCCAATGCCTTTGTGCCTTCTTCTCCCTTTCCCAGAATGCAATTCCCACCTTCATTCCTGCCACCCACCCCTTCCCCTGACCTCCCTTCACTAAGTCACCCCCTATTATTCTTCCATATCTCAGCCCAGTGATCACTTTCTCAGAAATCTAGACTTCCCTGAGTACTACAGATCAATTTCATGTATCATCTGTTTCACTGCACCAACATCTGCTCCTTGACATTTATTTGGGTAGCTTTTGGATTAGATGTATCCGCTCCAATGAATAGTAAGCTCAAGTAGGCAAGATACTGTATTTGCTTTTGCTCATCATTGTTGCTGCTCCAGCATTCAGCACGCAGCTGTTCCAGTGGCTCAGTAGCTGTTGGTTGCAAATATACACGTGAATGAAAAGATGGGCTTTATTCGGTGTAAAACCTAATGTATCATGCTATGGGACTTACATGATCTCTACCACAAGTAATTGATCAATGATAAGAAATATTGACTAAAATGGTATTTCAATGCCAACCTATTCTTAGCCTGGAAAGTCCTAGTCAATAATAATTTAAAAAAAGTGGCAATTTTTGTTTTCAGGCTAGACATTGAAAATGGAGATTTTGAGAGAACTTTGGTTTTCTTCAGCATTGAGATTTACTGCATGCATGAGACCTTACACACAGACTTGGCTCCCAAAAGATGCTATAACTGACTCATCCGGGAGAGATTTAAAAATGTGGTTTCTAATCAACTCATCTGTAGAGCTATCAGGTGCTTCCTATGAATTTTGTGGTAATTAAGATTCCGCCAGGAGATATCGGTCATTAGGAGCTTTTCTCATAATCCTGTCAGTTCTCCTGGAAATAGAAACTCTCTTAAGCCATCATTCAGCCACACTGATTTATTAAACTCAGATGACCTAGGGCCACAATTAGGATTCCATACTGATGAATGCTTTCTGGGAACTCCTTTTCTCTGGAGACCAGAGACTGAATTTACAATTATTAACATCAAGTCTTATTTGTACATATTTACAAACTTGGAAGCAAAATGCAGTATCAGCCAAAAAAATAGCAGTCTTTGAACTCCATACTCAGGGTTCCCCTCTCTGTACTGTCAGTTGAAGGTCCAGAGGAAGAAGTGAAAACTTAGGAAGCCAGGGCTCAGTTCTCCATTAAGGCTGCTGAGCAAACTCTTATCACTAACCATTCGAAGGGCAGGGGATGCTGACTTGAGCTGTGGTCTTGAGTCAATAACAAAGGATTCTGGCCAGAATGAGAGAAGCATTAGCCAATGACTACCCACCTGTCTGCAAAGCAGCAGGAACAGGGCCCAGGGTAATGCTAACATCAGAACAAATAAGCAGACTGACAAAGCACAGTTGCTATTCATGTCACAGGTCCAGGATAGCATCTTCTGCATCTCTCTGGCTTCCAACTCTCCTGCCCATCTTCTCCATCTGGGCCCCTCATGTCGTTTGCCTTACAACAGTATCCTCCTGGGCATCTTGTCTTCCTTCTGACGATAGCCCACAGACCTGGCTGTATTCATTCTGCCCTATTCATGAGGGTCAAGCATCCTATGCATTCTTCCCTGCATCCCCATTACCTGCCCTGCCCTCTCACATGCACACTCCATGCACACAGTCCTCCTCATTTTATCTGATTTCTAGCAGCATTGCTCAGCTCTAGCAGCTGGGTGTTAAAGGTGGGAGACATCCACTGTGCTGATACAGATGGAAGGACTGACCCTCCCAGGCTGATGACATTGGGTCTTCCCTCTATACCAACCTTATGGCAGCTCCTACCTTGTCCTCCTATTCTCCCCTTTTTGACAACTTTGAATGTTTCCACAATGCATAAATAACAAAACTCAAATTCTTTAAGCTAGCATTTATTTACCTTTATTCTTTCTTCCCAGTGACACCGTCTATCATTCTTGCCGACCTATACTCCCACACATCAATTGTCTTCATGGTCCCCATCATGGCAACCTTTTCAACGCCTCTCTATGCTTTGCCAGTGCTGATATATCTGCCATAAATAAACTTATACTTGTACAGGGTGGGGCAAAATTAGATTTGCAGTTGTGAGTACGTGAAACACAGAGTTTATCCTTGTTTTACTGTCTATTAATTACTGTATTATTTTCCATGCTAACAATTGTATACCTACTTTTGCCCACCCCATATATCTCCAACCCAGAAAATACTTCTGCCTTAAGACACAGATCTCAGACCCTTTGCCTTCCTCTTTTCCCCACCCTCTTCACTTCCAGATACAGGATTACTTTTTCTATGCTCTTTTAGCTTCTAATTCCACCTCTATTTAGTTTCTCAATTTCTATTATGGACAAGAAA
The DNA here is from genome assembly GCF_027574615.1 of Eptesicus fuscus. Lineage (NCBI taxonomy): Eukaryota > Metazoa > Chordata > Mammalia > Chiroptera > Vespertilionidae > Eptesicus > Eptesicus fuscus. Next base: position 59,223,699 of record NC_072487.1, on the reverse strand, counting down.
ACCCTGAGGTGTCACATACAAGTAGGGGGTCTGAAAGCCAACATTAAGTTATCAGGATGGGGAGGGGGAAAACAAGAGTGTGTGGTCATACCAGCCATTGAGTATGGATGAAATGGAGGTATGAAGGATAGTCCCCAGATTCAAAGTCCTGCTTAAGAGTAAAGGCAAAGGAGGCCACATAGATAGGCAGAAACAGACACCCTGAAGCTGGACAAGAAGAGGGAACTGTACAAAACGCTATGGGAGAGTGGAGGCTAGAAGGGAATAATTCTACTTGTGGGGGTTGGTCAAGGTCAGCTTTCACTGAGGAGATGACATTTGAACTGAATTTTGATGAATTTGTGCCTGTTGGTCTCAAAAGGAAGAAAGGGTCGCCCAAGCCCTTGTCATCAGTCTTCCCAGCAGCCAGGGAGATAAATTAATTCACACCAGAGAGTCAGGGAGTAGCATTTCCTACTCATTTCCTGTAGAAGTGTTATCACTGTATTTTGCAATATTGATAATCATTTGCAACTTGTCATAAAATTATACGGAAACAATGATAAAAATTATCTCAGATTTTTCTTCAAGCTGATTCATACTCATGCATACTTACGATCACAGATTCAGGGAAGTTTATACACTCTGATTTCAAAATCATAATGAGGAACCTATTGGGTCATTCTGATATAAAGATAACATCCACTATTTATACAAGAGACTTAGATAAGAATAACAGCTTCCACTTTTGGTGTTCTCTGGGCATAATTTTATTTAGTCCTCATAAAAAAATCTACTATTACCTACATTATACAGGTAATGAAACTGAGGCATAGAGGAAAAAACATAGCTCACTCAAGATCATATAGCACATGCTTTTGAGGTTGACACTAAGAGCCCAAGTCGTTATTTGTCTCAATCCCATCCCCTCAACCACTTCTGAATAAGACTGTGTAGATTTTTTAAAAATGTATATTTTTATTGATTTCTGAGAGGAAGGGAAAGGGAGAGAGATATATAAACACCAATGATAAGAGAGAATCATCGATGGGTTACTTCCTGAATGGCCTCTACTGGGGACTGAGCCTACAACCAAGGCATGTGCCCTGACTGGAATCAAACTGTCACCTTCCTGGTTCATAGGTTGACATTCAACCACTGAGCCACACCAGCACGGCAAGACTGGGTAGATTTTGTTAAGACAATTCTTTGGGAAGAACTGTTCCAGTGCTAAGTTCTTTTAAACTCAAGATAAGTGATGGGGCTCCCATAGGACCACTTGGAGAACTTTGAATTGTGTTTTCAGCGTTTGGTTGATGCAGAAATTTATGTCCCTCCTGCCTGGGGAATCTAGTGAGTGAGGTACTAAGAGCCAGGAGAGAAAGTTTGCTTTGGCATCAGTCTGCTTTCCCAGGTTGCTGAAGCAAGGGATTTGTAAATCATTTCCTATGGACCAGTTGTGGGCAATATGGGAGAGAATATTCTGTGAGTGTGGGGATGGGGTAGGGGTGGAACATGTATTAATGGAGCCAGGTTCCAGGACTTATGTATCTTCCCTTTAATGCACAAAATAGAACTAATATTTTTTGAGAGGCAACTATATATGAGGCACATGAAACCTTCTGCTACAACTGTACAGGAGAGGTGCTGTATTCAATCTCCAATATGGCCCCCAAGGATCCTGTCTTCTGCTGTTCCCATCTTTGTGTAGCCCCCTCCCACACTGAGCCAGCATTGGTCTCTATGACCAGTAGAATATGTCAGGAATGGTGGTATGTCATTCCCAAATTAGATTACAAGAGACCCTGTGACTTCCATCTTGAGTGGTATCTCATTGTCCCTCTCAGATCTTGTACTTTGGTGGAAACCAAGTGCCATACTGTGAGAGACTCACTGGGGAGGAACTGAGACCCCGTCCAATAACCATGTGAGTAAACATGGAACTGTGTCTTCCAGCCCCAGTCAAGCCTTCAGATAACTACAGCCTTAGTGAACAACTTGATTGCAACCACATGAGAGACCTTGAGCCAGAACCACTCAGCTAAGGTACTCTGAGATTCCTGACCCTCAGAAACTGTGAGATAGTAAATGTTTGTTGTCTTTAGCTACTAAGTTTTTAGTTAATTTGTTATGCAACAATAGATAACTAACATGGGAGGTATGATCATTCCTCATTTATAGGTGAGAAAACTATAAATTAGAGAGGCTAGGTATTTTTTCCAAGGTCATATGGTTAAAAATACTGAATTTGAACCAGGTCTTTTTTACTTTAATACCACTAAATATGCTGCCTTCCCACAATGGAAATGCACTGGTATCCTGAACTGGGAAAAAGGAATCATAAAATTTAGGCTTTTTAAGGAAGACACATTCTTTTCATATATAATTTTTATGATTACTCTAACTGATACCTCAAAGAATTGAGTGATTAGTACCCCAAACCAAATATAAACAGACTTGGTTGGGAGGAAGGGAAGAATTAATTCTTTTTTACTCAAATGACTTGCTACCCATCGAATGCCACTTTATGAAGGTAAAACTGAATATAATCAACATGTTCCCTGTTCCCATTGTAATCCCTGTCTGCTGTTGAAGATAGTGCAATAGTTACAACTGATAAGAGAATGCAGAATAGTAGTTGAGAGCTCTGGAATCTGGCAGAATTTGGTAAAAATCTACCACTTGGCATCTGTGTGATCTTGGGCAAGTGACCAATTGCTTAGTATGCAAAGGACTGTCCTAAATTCTTCTAATTCATCTTCTCTTCCAGCACTTAGCTCTTCACAGGCATTATTATACATCCCAAGTTCTAAATCATTTACATGAATTATCCCATTTAATCCTCACAACAATCCTGTGAATAAATACTATGACCCCAATTTTATGGATTAGTACCTATCTAATGGGCTGCTCAGATAATTAAAATATATAATCCACATAATAAGCTTGATCCAGCATCCAGCTCATGGAAAGTGCTGACTGAATGATTATGACTTAGTGTGGGTTACTCCAGAACGAGACCCTGGGATAAGATTATGTGTGCAAGTAGTTTATCTGAGAAAGGATGAAAGAAGCTGTGAGAGAGTAACTAAGTGAAGTGACATAGGGAAGGGAAGAAGATAATAAAGAGTGTGTTAATGACTAGGTTACTTCTGTGGGCAACTGGGACTCAATCCCACCAGGGAATCCTTGAGGTTTTCCCAATACAGCTATAAAGATGGGTTATTTATCTACCAACTCTGTGCCTTATTGATTGAGGTTAACCTTGCAGAGCTTCTAGCTGCCCTGGGTGTGGGTCAAACATGTTCTGTGGTTAAAGAACATCTTCAAGCAGAGGCACGGAAAAGTCCTAAATAGGGAAAATGTCTGCAAATGACTCAGAGGTAGGCCCAGACAACGTGTGTTATAAGTAGCTTTATTAACATTACTGTTCATTATCTATCCTATATAATAAAGAGCTAATATGCTAATTAGACCAAACAGCATAATAACCATCCAAATGACCTGCCAGATGACCATCTGGATGACCTTCCAGACAAAGCTGGGGCTGTGAGGGCCAAGGCAAACCACAGCTGCAAGGGCCAAGGCAAGCCATGGCTGTGAGGGTCAAGCCCCTAGCACAAATTTCGTGCATCAGGCCTCTAGTATATACATAAAAGCCTAAGCAACCGAACAACCAGTCAACTAGTTGCTATGATGTGCACTCACCACCAGGGGTCAGACACTCAATGCAGGAGCTTCTCCCTGGTGGTCAGTGTGCTCCCACAGCCAACCTCCTGGTGCTGGCCAACCCATGGTCCCTCACCCAGGCTGAGGGACACCATCTGTGCATGAATTCATGCACTGGGCCTCTAGTAAGTTAATAATATTACAGAAGGATTAATATTGTAATAGGATAATGGCATATTTTGTCTTGGAATACAATGAGGGTTACCTTCCATAATAAAGTTAGGACAAGCTTATGAGAGGTGGGGGTAAAGGTACATGAATAAAGGTTTTGGGGAGAAAAGAGAACAGAAAAGAGTTTCAGACAGAGAGAAGCTCATGTGAGAAGTCTAATCAATGGTGAAAAAAAAGGAAAGCTTATTTTGAAAATGAAATGTGGTTGCCTGAATTTTGAAAGCAAAGAGCCTTGGGAGTTAAGTCTGGAAAGGCTGGACTACCTAAGTCAGATCATGAAGGTCTTGTCAGCCATATTGAGGAATTTGGGCTTTATCCTGAGAGCATTGGGAAGTCCTTAGAGGATATTCAACAGATTCATGTTTTGACATTTTATTCAAGTTCCTGTAAGGAAATTGTCATTTGTAAGAAGGAAGAAATTTGGAAGCAAAGGGACATATTAGAGAAGCATCTGCAGTAGCTTAGATAAGGGGTATCATGGACTGGGCAAAAATAGCAATAATGAAGGCTTAATAATGAACATCCATATCTCACATAGCTTTTGTGGGCCAGGAATTCAGCTTATCTGGAGGTATTGACTCAAGGTTTTTCATGAGGTTGCAGTCAGAAAGCTGACAAAGACTGCAATCATCTGAAGGCTTGATTGGGCCTGGAGGATTGGCTAGGACTGTGGGACCCCACATCCTGGGAGAACCACCACCCAAGATCTACCCTTTCTGATCTTATTAATCTTAAAAGGACCCATGTTGCTTGTTTCTGCTTTATTTCTCATTTCCTTCCTTCTTTCCTTCCTTCCTTCCTTCCTTCCTTCCTTCCTTCCTTCCTTCCTTCCTTCCTTCCTTCCTTCCTTCCTTCTATCCTTCCTTCCTTCCTTCATTTCTGAGAAGGTCCCCAGCTTCAGAGAATCTTGACAGAATTTGAAGCAATCAATATTCTCCTATTTCTGTATTAGATAGTAGAGAGAAGAATGTGGACTCTACTTTTGTCTCCTGTAGAAGTAAATAGTTACCCCAGCTTTTAGGTATAAACAGGAAGAATGATGGAATCATTAGAATAGAAAAACTTAGTATCCTACTGTGGTTGAAGGGTTGACTACCCTGGAGGCCAAGAGAGGAATCTATGGGAGGAGAATGGTCAGTAGGAGAAGTTGGGGATGGGGGCTCACACTCGAAGAGCCTAGAATGGTAAGCTTAGGCTGTGTATAATGAAGACTCACTTAGGGATTTTAAGCAGCATGATGGGCTTTCCTGGCAGACATTGGTGATGGATTACTTCTGAGGGTGGGGGGGAAGGAAGACACTGACATTCCAGTATGTTGGAAGACCATCGGATGTTGATGCTGTTGACCTACGTAGGGACCACAGCAGCAAAAACTGATCAGACATTCATTTTGGAAACCCTGGAACATATTCAGAATTGCTGCTGAGCTGGGAAAACTGGGTTCCATTTCACTGATGTAAAGCAGAGCCAGCAGTTCTGGGCTTCATAGCAGGGGGGCTTGTCAGAGCCTCCACGGCCATGTCAAGCACTGAGTACCATGTGGCTTTTCACTCTATCAACGGACTAGAGATGAGCTTGAACTTTTCCTGCATTGAGCTGGTGTGCACCAGAACCAAGGGGCCAATGAAATCTAGGCAAAATGATCAGTATATCAGTTTATAAAGATAGAATCACTGAATATCAGAATAGGAAGTCATCTCATAGCTGACCTCGCCCTGCTGGGTCCCGGTATATGACCTTGGGTGCATCACATGCTACCTGAACCTTAGATTCCTCAGGTAAAAAGGGAATGAGAATGTCCATCTTAAAATGTTGCTGTAAAGACCAGTGGTGTTTTTGTTTTTTGTTTTTCTCATTAGTTATGTAGTTTTACAATGCCGTAGGCATTTTTCTAAGCATTTCATAAATGTTAACTAATTAAACCTTCGTAACTGCTGTGTGAGGTAGGACCATTATATCTGTATTTTTAAACTGATAAATGTGAGGCCCAGAGGGGAGAAGGGACTTGGCCAAAGCCCCCAAATTTTTCGAAGGCAGAGCCAGGGTGAGCACCCAGCCCTCCTGACCCTTGGAACTGTGCTTCCCATGCTTTCAGCTGGATAGACACAGGCATCTCCTAGCTGATTTTCATGTACCTGTGTATGGCTTGCTTCCAGGATGTGGCTTAGGCCCGTGGAAATGCTGGGAACACTGTGATGTTACAGTGTCACAGAAGTTTCTCTTAGCGTTTCACAAACATTCTCTCTCCGGGCCCAAGGCCATGTGTGTGCTAATGCTGTTAGCTCTGCTCTGCTCTACTCTGCTCTGCTCTGCTCTGCGGGAGATGGACAGCCGGCTCTGCAGCAGCTGGGTGGAGGGGACTGGCTAGGACTGTGGAACCCCATGTCCTAGGACAGTGGTCGGCAAACTGCGACTCACGAGCCACATGCGGCTCTTTGGCCCCTTGAGTTTTTAGCCAAGGTCAGCTTAGGAGTACCCTAATTAAGTTAATAGCAATGTACCTACCTATATAGTTTTTAAGTTTAAAAAATTTGGCTCTCAAAAGAAATTTCAATCGTTGTACTGTTGATATTTGGCTCTGTTGACTAAGGAGTTTGCCGACCACTGTCCTAGGAGAACCACTACCCTAGGTCTACCCTTTCTGATCTTCTTAATCTTAAAAGGACCCAGGTTGCTTGTTTTTTGCCTTATTTCTCATTTGCTTCCTTCCTTCCTTCATTCATTTCTGAGAAGGTCCCCAGCTTCAGGGAATCTTGACAGAATTTGAAGCAATCAATATTCTCCTACTTCTATAGTAGATAGTAGATAGAAGAATGTGGACTCTACTTTTGTCTCCTATAGAAATAAATAGTTACTTCAGCTTTTCAGGTATAAACAGGAAGAATGATGGAATCACTGAGTAGGAAAACTCAGTATCCCAGAGTTATCATAGTCAACTAAGCAGGGTTGTTCAGAACCATAAACCCATTTGATACTTAGAGCTTCTCTACCCTCTGTGGAGTAGAAGTGACATGCAGCATGCTAGGTGTCTCCAGATCTAAGCACTTCACTCCCTTGAGTGTCAAATCCCCATCCAGACATTTCTCAATGCTCCATGCTCTCCATCACCCTGAGGCCAAAGATTCCTTTCTGTAACTTCTACCTATTGGGCCTGGTCCCAAGTTGCCAAGAGTGGCTCCATGGGGTCCCTAACTAGTATCTGGACAGTGGAGCCCACTCTTACCTTATTACAGGAATCTCGCCTGCTTTTTCTTGTTTAAAATGGAAATAGCTGTCTTTCCTTTCACCATCAAAGTTCTTTCTTCCCCAAACTTCAAATAAAGTACTTTCATGATTTCAAAGCTTTTCATACTCTAAATGACCTAATTGTTTTATCGAAAGAGAAAAGAATGGAGCCACCCAAACCCTTCCACATGCAGATATTTGGGGAACACCTGGTACCTGGGAAGTATTAAGCCAGGTCCTGGTCACAGGAGGAAATGATTTGGATAATCACGTCTGGTGCTGGACACCATCATTCTGCTATTCTGTGTGGACCCAGGAACCAGCCCGTGTCTCAGATCAAAGGAGCAGTCAGGCCGCAGGGGAGCTGGTGGGGAATCACTTGAAGGGCAGCAGGCAGAGTGACAGGGAATGGGCAGGAAAGCCGGTTTCCCCAGAAGGACTGGCTACATAATTTGTGGGGCCCAGTGCGAAAGGGAAATGTGAAGCCTCCTGTGAAAATGATTAAGAATTTCAAGATGGGGACAGCAGAGCAGTAAACCAAACGCAGGCTCTGGGCAGTTTTGTGAGAGCCACACAGAGTCTCTGGCCTGGATTGTAGGTCCTGTTTGCTCTGTTCAGGGAACCCCACACTGCATAGGGTGCAGAGAAGGCCCTCTCCGCACGCTCTCCCCCGGGTCCTCTGTGGAAAGATAATGGACCAGGTCTTCGGGCTTCCTTTTTGTGCTTTGCTTATTCCATTGGCATGATTTTCTCATCTAAAGGCAAGAAGACATTTCCCTACACAGATGAGAAGAAACGCACTTGTCACTTTCCACAGTGTCTAAAAGGAGGTGGTGAACATAGCAGGGGAGGACAGCAGGTGCATTCAATTCCAAGGCCCACCACCCACCAGCCATTGCCTAGGACGCCATATAAAGTCTCTGAGCGCATTGTCCTTAATCTCTAGAGCAGGGACAATAGAGTGTGGGTTGTCTTTATATCTTAGGCTATCTTAGGCAGCATCAGATAAAAATAAGACATTAAAGTGTTTAGCACAGAGCCTGGTAGGGTATGGCCCTGGCAGGGTATTTTGTTGGGATAAAAATATGGAAGAGGAAGATAAAGAAAGAAAGGAGGAGAGGTAGAGCAGGATCAGGGAAGGAATGGGACGCAGCCTGTGATAGTCTGTGCTTCTGCCTTGCATGTCCTTCTGAACCTGCTTGTTCCCTGCCTCTGGGCTCTCCTCTGACTTGTATGGGAACTGTGAGCATCTGCTTTCTTTTCTGCCACTGGACCCTGTGCTCTTGGTGGACACCCTCCTGCCCTACCCACCTCCATGTCCCCAGCGACTGGCCCTGTGCTTGCCCAGAGGAAGTGCTCTGCTCACACTTAATGAGAGAAGGAAGGAGATGGGAGAGAGAGAAAAAAGAGACTGAGTGATTGCAGATAGGGAAGACCTGCAAGATGCTGAGCCTACTGGGCAGTCGGCTCACGTTGGAGTTGCCTCATACAGTAGGACCAGTTTTTCAACACCTGTGACTCACTCAGGCCCACCAGGCCTCCTCACTACGTCTCCACAAGCCTCAACTCGTAGCCCCAACTGACCCAAAGGTCTTCCTCAGAAAGATGCAAAAGGAGGAACGTGGTGGGAGGGGTGAGAAAGATTGGGAGAGAAAGTGAAGGGGCAGGACCAGGATATGCTACCCACTTCCTGCCTCTCACCTCCCTCGCATCCACCAAACCACAACCATGGGCCCAGGCAGAGTAGGAGACTCAGGGGACCCCTGTCTTGAGCAAGTCCAGGCAGGGGACTGGGAAAAGAGGGGAGGAGATGAGGCAGAGTAGGGAGAGAGTGCTGAAGGGACAGAGGTGGGGCCTCAGGAGGTTGGGAAATTGCTGACCTGTCACTGAGGGGGAGGAGTGGAGGCTGAGATGTGAGGTTGAGGATCCCGAGGTGGATAACAACTCCTCTTGACTCTTAGGAAGATGTGGAGAGGGCAGCTGAGGGCAAGGCGGATTAGAACCCCGGCTGCCATCCTGGCAGTGGATGCTCCCACCAGATTTTTCAGACCATGCGCACTGAGATTCTTGGGCAACTAAAATGTCCCACCCTCCATGGAGGGGGCTTGCACATTTATGACCTGGTGATTCCAAAATCTACTCTCCTCATCTCCACTGCATCTTTTCCCCGGCTTCCCTAGACTTGTGTCTCCTCAAGTCCTCCTTTCAGTTAATTGGGCCAAGTCTAAGTCATCCAAGCCAGAAACAGCAGAATTTTATTTCACTCCTACCTGCCTCACTCTCCCTTGGACAATTCTCTAAGCTCAGTTCTACTTGCCCATTTCCCAGGCACTGCCCCATTCAGGCCACCATCATCTTGAACTTGGAGTATTACAACCTCTTTTTCTTCTTTCTTCACTTGGCCTCCTCTCCTCGGTTTTCTGGGCTACAACAAATGACTTGTCTACAATACATCCCTGATCATGTTTCTTCCCAACTAAACACAGCCATACCTCATTCAGTGTTTACAGAAACAAGTCCCTGGCCTGACTTTCAATGTACTGTATGCTCTGTTCCCAGCCTATGTCTCTGGCCTTCTCCTTCCCACTCTGTCCACATAGCCCAAGCATCAGTCACATGCCAAGCATCCCTGGCCTGTGGCACCTCCATGCCTTTATTCAGGCCATGTGCTCAGCCAGGCATGCAGTCTAACTCTACCTCCACGTCTGCCTCATCATTTTCTTCTTGTCCAATGGGGAAAGCTCAGCCAAATGGTCCCATCCTCCCCACGCCTCTGGTGGAGTTCCTTAGCTCAAAGCCTGTTCCCAGGGCTGGTTCAGAGCACTGATCACCTTGCATCCTCATTAGTGGTCCATACCTGTCATGTCCCCTCCCTGGAGTCTGAAGACCCCTAAAGAGTGAGGACTGCTCATTCATCTCAGAACAGACATCAGGAATGGCTGCAGATCTGAACTGCTTTGCAATAGGTCAGGCACCTGGTGCCAGCCAGGACTGGGGTGCAGTCGCCTAATTAAAACGCGTGAGAGACACTCTGTCTGTCCTCGCATCAAATCCGCCCTGGCAGATCCTCCGGGGGCTGAGAAAGCATTAGCATGGGTAAGTACATTACTGTAAGTGACACATCAGAGACTCGTAATTAGGAGATAAACATCTGGAACGCGTGCATTTCAGCAGTCACAGTCTGTACAGAGTGCCCGCCGACAAGTCACAGAGAATGGGTTTCAGGTCACATGGCTGTCTGTCAGCACGGTTATATCACATCTGCATGTTTACCTGAGGGAGTGTGGATGAGTGGGCAGGGAGCTCACGTGACACCCTGTCCTCACTTAAACCTCAGAGATGCCAGTTCCAGAAAGGTACAGTCACTGACTCGAGAGGAGGCCAAGACGACAAGGGCTGTTCAACCTTGGAGGGACATTCTGGGGAAGTAATTTCAGCTGCTGCTCACAGGATGCCAGCAAAACCCCACCTCATCAGTCTCTTTTCTCACCGAGTCCCTGTTTCTCCACGCTCCTGTCATAAAGCACACTGGGTCTCCGGCAGCACTTTACAGAGTTCTCTCTCATGTGCAGGCCCATTAGAGGTGATGTGGGGAGAGATTTGAGGATCAGAGAGGACAAGCAGTGTGGTCAGTGTTACCCAGCACGTGAGTGGTGAGTGGCAAAGATGGGATCCACAGCCAGCCCTGTCTGTTTCCAGATCCATTTCTCCTCTTGAATCTGTCTGTCGTGGGTTGAGCAGTGACCACCTCCCAGAAGTTCACGTGGACCCAGAATTTCAGGTATCTTTCCTGGCATAGGGATCTTTGCAGGTGCAGTTAAGGCAAGGATCTCAAGGTCAGATTATCCTGGATGAGGGCGGGCCTGAAATCCAGTGGCAGGTGTCCTTATAAGAAACAGGAAAGGAGAAGATGGCCGTGTGAAGAGGGAGGCCGAGAGTGGAGTAATTCGTCTACAAGCCAAGGCCCACCCGGAACTGCCAGTAGGCACAGAAATCGGGAGAAGCCTAGAAATCATTCTCTCTCCGAACCTTGGGAAAGAACAAAACCCTGACAACACCTTGATCTTGGACTTCTGGCCTCTAGAACTGGGAGGGAATACATTCCTAGTGACCTAAGACACCCACAATACATTCCTAATGACCTAAGACACCCACGCTGGAGTGATTTGTTACAACAGTCCCAGGAAACTAACGCACTGCCGAAGGTACCCTTTCCTGTTAATTGTATAGACCAGTGGTCGGCAAACTGCAGCTCGTGAGCCAAATGCGGCTCTTTGACCCCTTGAGTGTGGCTCTTCCACAAAATACCATGTACCCCAATTAAGTTAATAACAATGTACCTACCTATATAGTTTAAGTTTAAACAATTTGGCTCTCAAAAGAAATTCCAATCATTGTACTGTTGATATTTGGCTCTGTTGAATGAGTTTGCCGACCACTGGTATAGACCATTGTAAACCGCTAACACCAGCAAACCATTAAAAATTACTTTTCATTTCATTCTTGCAAGGAAATAAAATTGCCCCAATGACTCCTCTAGATTGTTACTAAAGAGGATAGAATTTGACAGGGAAGATGGGGAGGGGACAAGAGTGTAGCTGTTCCATTATGTGTCACCAATAAGAAAACACTCTATCATCATACTTCATCACTGAACAACTCAGAGTGATCAGTAGCATTTGAGCCCTGTTTTCTCAATGAAGCAAGCAAGACTACAAAGTGGCCCATAGGGTTGGAACTGTGTGAACCGACGGCAAACCCCACATCCTGCAGGACTGAGTTGCTCTCTGGACTGTTCCCCAGGGCTATTCATAGCTGCCCTACACCCGGGAGTCTGCTCCCTGAATTCTCAGAGGCCTCAGCCCGGCTCACCCCATACCTCAGTCCTCTCTCACATTCTCTTCTCGTTCTATAGTGTTTGTCTACATCGCAGGCAAATCTCCTCTCCTCAGCATGAGTGCAGTGGAGACCCCAGGCTCCCAAGGAGTCTAAGGAGTCCAGTAGCCTCAGGTCATTCAGTCTAGAGATAGGGTCTGACTAAGGACTTCATAGATGTACACATGCAAACGGGCCTCAGTTTACTGTTATGTAAAATGGGGATGGAACAATAGTCCTTAACTTGGGCTCATGTCCTGACTCTGCTGCCACTTACCACTGAAGTCACTTTCCTCTCCAAGTCTCCCAGGTCCTGCATGGGGTCTGAGCAGCCAGAGGGAGACTATGGTGCCAGCCACTACTCTACACTGAAAGAGCAGGCGCAAAGCCCCATACAGAGGTTAGCGATTATTTTTCAACAAACCTGATTGTGTTTGATTTGGGCTATTTCTTCAGCTGCCACAGTATTTTTGACAGCTCAGCGTAAGCACTTAAAAGTAGGGCTCTGGAACCCGACCATCTGGGCTAACTCCCAGCTCTGTTGTTTACCTGCAGTGGGGTCTCCGGCAGGTAAACTAATCTCCATGTGCCTCAGTTTCCTCATCTGCAAAGCTGGGAAATGCTAGCAGCTTCCTCATGGGACTGTTGTAAGGATTAAATTAGTTAGTACACATAAAGTGCTTAAAATAAGAGCTGATACGAGGGGGTAGTTAATGAGTATTGGCTTCTTAACATTTCACATTTTTCAACAATACATTTTTATATTCCAGTTGCTTTGCAGTGATAGGAAATGATCCCAACCAGGCCTAGTTGTTCTTCCATTGAATCAGCTAATATTTAAACTGGAAGTAAGAAGGTGCTCCTGGAAAGTGTAGGTTGGAAATAGTCACCCAAAGGGATTCACCTCATTAGAATTGAAATGCTGGCAAAGTGGCTCATAGTGACATCTCCCCCCTGTTCTCCACCCTCCCTGCCCTGAAACTGCTGCCCAGGGCCCTGTGCTTCTCAGCAAGTCCACCCTGTAGTGAGAGTCAGTGAACTGACCTGTAAGATTCATGCGCAGGTGCACGTGTGTGCATGCGGGTGTGGACAGGTGGCAGGAGGGTGGCGAGACCTGTGGCTGGAGCAGACAGTGGTCTCACCCTCAGCACTCGAGGTCTGCCATGTAGCAGACACCGTTGATTCTCAGTGCCGCAGGCCACCTCCATCACGTAGCCTGAAACACGTGGCAGGATAACCGCAGAGACTGTCCAGGTCAAGCCAACATCAGGACAATGACCAGGCCGTGGGCTTTGGAGTCAGGCCAGCAAAGAAGGAACGGGTCAGCTCAGATCTGCAGGGCCAGGCATGCTGGGACCAGCCAGGGAATGGGGAGGGAGACGCTAACTCAAGCCACACCTGGTCAGGAGCAAAGCAGCACTGTGGGCCAAACCACAGAGGTCATCAGCGTCAACACCTCAGGACAGGCCAAGGCTGCTGCTCGTCACACTGACACAGCCGTGCCAAACCCAAGTCCCTTTTCCATTAGCCTTTCTCAACCTTCCCAACCACCGTATTCTACAGCCTCAAGACCCAGGAGTGCTGTTCCATGCCGACTGCACCGGTTTCCTTCCCTGGTCCTTCCCATGTGACCTAAGGAAGACCCGTTTCTGAAATGGAGGAGGACTTGGGCTGGAAAAGTCTCCTGAATTCGCTGGAGACGCTATCTGTCTATCCTTAGCCTTCTCACTGTCCTGTGTGCTCCCCCACGCAGGACTCAAAGCCGCAGGGACATGGTCATCTTAACCATCCCCCTGTGCTCCCGGCACTCTTGATTTGGGGCTTCCCAAGCTTTTGATTTCTGACACCTGCTTCAAGTCCCCCTTGTTTCAGGGACCCACGTGGACAAACACCCAAGGGTGCCTGTCCTAACTTTCAGACTTATCCTAACTTTCAGGCTGCTCAGATTCCTATAGCAGTGGCCGCTCTGCGTGAGAGACTCACCCAGGGACCCTCCACTCTCTCTCCTTTGCTCCCCCTCTCAGGAAAGGACTCGAGGATTAAGCTGGCCATGATACCATATTACATGGCAGATATAGGAATGGGGGCTTTGAAAATGGAAAACAGCCACGTGAAATGTGTGGCTTGAATACGGGTTCAGAACAGCGGAGAAGGCAGCCGACGGGGCTGGGTTCTTCCATCAGCCCATTTTGAATCCGGAAGAAAGCAGCCCCTTCCTCCCCCCGCAGTTCTCGCCTTTGGAAAAGGCAGATTTCAGAACTTGCCAGCTCTCTGCCTCAGCGGGGTCATGATGCGGTTCCTCTTAATACCATGGGGAACTCCAGCCGTACAGTGCAGCATAAAATATCCATTCAGCCAGGCTCTGAGTGCTGTTGCATGTTGGGAGGAAGGAGGGAAGCGGTGGGAGGGGGCGTAATTTGTGTGGAGGAATGACAGATGTGGTTGATCCACTTTGGATTTATCTGCCCATCTGGACTTTCAAAAGAAAAGAAAGTGGTGTGGTAACAATTTCATAGCAAAGGCCACAGGCTGCTTAATCTTCAGGGATTTTTTTGAGCTAACTTCTGAAAACGTCGATTTGGCCTATTGGCTTCACGTTAATTGGCTCTGACTAGCTGGCGCTCCGCCAGAGAAATCCCAGCACGCCGTGAGCTGCGGTTGTCAATCCCGCCTTCTCCAGGGCCCAGCGTGGCTGGGTGGCTTCTGCCGTGGCACGTGGGCCCTTTTCTAGGAAGCGATTTTGGCTAGACTCAGGGATTCTGAAATGGAAGGGAAGTTGATGATGAGGGAGAAAAATTAACCCTGCATGTGCAGTATTCTCTGTCCTGGAGACCGAGCCCTTTTCATCGGGAACAGGGCCAAGCAGCTAAGCCTCCGAAAAAAATCAGAAGAAAGGGGCCAGCGGTGAGCAGGGAGGGAAAGAGAGAAAGAAAACAGGGGCCCAGAGAGAGAACGTCAGAGCAAGAACAGAGAAGCAGAGAGAAAGAGAAATGAAAAACCGAGAGATACAGAGACAGTGGGCGACAGAGAGAAACTTCCAGAGACAGAGACACACAGAGAGAATCAAGAAAGAGAAGCAGAGATGACAGTGAGAACACTGAAAGAGACGGAGACCCAAAAGAGACAGAGAAAAGTGAAACTGAGATAGAGACACGGAGAACACCGGAAGACAGCCTCTGAGCGAGGCAGAGAGAGAGGAACAGTGGAGAGACACAGGGATGGGGATGTGTATTCAGAGGAACAGGGGTGGATGGGAAGAGACTCATCCTGCAGTGAGTCAAGGTGGACCCGTTGGGAATGGGCCAGAACGCAGGGATAAGGAGAAAGAGAATTACAGCAAGGGGCCGGCAAGTTGAGAAAGAGAGGACAGAGTAAAGAAAACCCCAGCAGTGTCAGCCCCAGAGAAACCCAGGGGGGCCTGGGAACAGCCTCGCATGGGGCTGCCCACCCCAGAGCCCTGCTGCTCCCCAGGAGCCAGCTCTGGGAGCCCCCAGAAGCGGAGCTGGGCCTCCGTGCAGCTCGGGGCCCAGGGCTGCGGAACCGGTTAGTGTCTGTGGGATGGGACAATGCATTGTGAACTTCTGGAACCAAACAGGAGAACAAAGCGGGGAGGAAAAACCCACAGTCGTATTTTGGAATCCTGATTTCCTACGTGCAGTTGCTAAGCAGCTTCCCATTGCATGCGTTCCTCGTCTGTTGAGAAGTGCAAGGGCTGAGGAAAGCTGGTGTCTGGGAGGTCTGCTGTGTGGTCCCCGAGGACTCTGGGACAGAGGGGTGTTCTCCTTGGGGGGCCAGCAGAGTACAACAGTCCTGAGAAACAAAATTAAAAGGGACCGACTTCCGAGCCTTAGTAGCCCAATTCCCTCCCAACCACCCACCACACCACAGGGAAAAAATGGTGGCCCTGAAATATCTCAGGGATGTACCATCGTCAAAGTCGGGAAGCTGGGTCGCATGGGCCCCTGCCTCCATGTGATTCAGGAGGTCCCTGGAGCCGCTCCTGCCTCCACGGCCATGCCTGTACCCCAATCATTCCATGCCAGAATATCGCCACCCAATTGTCTCTGTGCCTCCAGCCTGGGCCATTCCTCTGCCACAAATCTAACTGTGTCACCCCAGGGCAGAGGTTGCATCCTGCCCATCTCTCCAGGCCAGTGCCGAGCCAGAGAAGGTGCTCAGTTTGTGGCTGCTGAATGACTGAAACCTCCAGCAAAATAACATGATAGATTTCCAGCATCAGACACCTGGCCCAGCTCCATCTCATTACAGAGACGTGAACTCAGAAACAAATTGGGCAAGATGCACAAGTTCCCAGTTTGTTTTCCTTCAAGGACAGTAAAGGTCTTGGTCATTTATAACCTGAAATTTTACATTGTTTTCAGGTTCATTGCCCGCTCCCCTCCTCCATCTTTATCCTGTAGCTCCGAGGGGAGGTGCCATTACTAGTCTGCATTCAGACCTGCCCAGAGATGCCAATGGCTGTGACAAGAGCTCCCAGCCTCAGAAAGTAGTATTTCCACTTGTTTGGCACTGCCAAGTAGGGTTGTCTTGCTTGTGAGCACTAGATCTACAATCTAACTTGAGAAAACCCAACCAAGAAAGGAATGTATTGGAAGAGTATGAGAGACTTCACAGGAATGGTCAGGCCAGGGCTAGACAAGGTCCAGGGCAGCCCAGAGGATCCAGTTTGCAGGAAGCTGTGCCTGGGCTTCTCCAATCGCAGCCTCGGATGATCTAGGGCCCTCCTCCTTGAGGAACTGTGCTCCGAGCTCCTGGGAGAGTGCCTGAGGGATTTAGACTCGGTCAGGGGTCTCCTCTCGGCCAGGAGAGGGGAGGAGCTCTGATTAAAAATCCCACCGAGACTGATGCTCAGTTCCGCACAGACAGCACGCACCCCGAGGAGGAGCAACAGTTGCTGCTGAGCAATCTGAGTGATGTTATGAAAATTGGAGGAAAGGGGCACTGCAGAGCCAATAACTGCCCCCCCACCCCCCCCCCCCCCGCCACCCTGGGAGCCTTGTATCCTCTGAGAGGGTGAAAGAAAGCCTTGCTATGGGGGAGGTGGGACGTCAGAGGCCCTAGTCTCTAGGGGAGAAAAGGGAGAGATGGCCATGGGCTCGAGGCTCAGAGTGTGGAGGAACAGGTAGGGAGGAGCAGAGGGCTGCGTGTTCAATGATCACCTGAGCCTGGGCAGCAGGCGGGAAAGGCAGAAGGACAAAGAGGAATGCAGCATGGGGCCCAGCTTTTCCTCTGCTTCGATTGTCTGGAAACCCTAATTCTGTACAGGCCAACATGCTTCCCTGCATCAAACTCCTATGAGAACATAGGAGGATATTTTCAAAAGATAACATTCCTAGCCCTTCAACCAAATGAGCTTACTCTTTGGCAACAGTTATAAGATTCCCGTAGCTGAGACGGATCCGGGTCCTTGAATGTCCCAGTGAACACCCACCGCTCACAGCTCCCCAGACCTCATCCCCAGCTCCTTCTCATGATGGAATATGATGCAATGCCTTGGTGATTGCATTGTGCTTTCTTTCCATTTATAATACCCCAAAGGCTTAGTTTAAAAAAAAAAAAGTTCTGCATAGAAACACAGATACCACTCCCAATTATAAGCATCGAGTTTGAAACTTGGCGGATCTTCATTCTGAACACCTGGGCCATTCCGGCGGCTGCCAGTGGCTCAAGGAATGTGTATCTATTTTAGTACAGCCCACACAATAATTAAAAGGACAATTTGCTTCTACAATAAGAATCACAGAATGCAGCCCCAAACCACATAAAAGCCGTTTCTGCTCTCGCTGCAGTTTGGTGCTCCCCGGCCGGCCACAGTCTGTCCTGGGAATAGTGGCTGCTTTGTTTAGTGACTTTCGAAGGTAGCAACGTGGTGGGGAAAATCCCCAGGTCCCGTTCCTTTCCCTGCCCCGTCATTTCCATGGAGCCATTCCGAGCCGAAGTTTCCTATCTGCAAACTGGAAATAAGAATACCCACGATGCCTTTCTCAGAGTTGTCGTGCAGATCACAATGAAGAAATGTGTGTGAAATTGCTTCCAACAATATAAAGTCTCTGTCCAAATAAACAGTCAATTGCTTTGGCTTCTGTGAACAAATGCCAGGATTTCTCCAGAAGTTCACACAAAGAGCAGGCGTGGGTAGAACCCAAAGGCACCTCGGGAGGAGGGGGAAGGAACGTTATTTGGAAAGCGCCAGCACAATTGTGGGCTCCCCACTTGAATGCAACCCTTATGTCGTCGGAGGGGGGGAGGGGGCGTGTTGGTAAATATTTAGCAACCAGCTCCTCCTTGGAGGGGAAAAGGAGCCTCAGCTGTTGCATTGACCAATTTCTACGGTGTGAATACTGCTAACCAGACATCAGGACATCAACATGGCATCCATGGGCCAGCAGAACTCCTGGGAATGGAACAATTCTCATGTTCATTCCCATTCTCTGCCTCCCCCTCTCTCTCTTTCTCTCTCTCTCTCTTTCTGCAAGATGTAAGACACAGGGATCCAGCCTGAATCCTTCGGGCTCCCAGAAAGTCCTCCTCATTGGTCTTATTGAAAAGAAGTGTCTGGTTTCAGGCATGAGAAACTGAGCTCAGGGAAGGAGCCTCGATCCATTCCGCACCAAGTGGAAACACTTCCCAGGAAAGTCACTGGGACCCTCCAAATGGGAGGAGAAATTAGCCCCCCAAGCCCAGCCAGGGCAGGAGTGACTGCTGGGGAGAAGTATTTCTGTCATGCAAATACAGTGACGCACATGTTCATCAATTTTCTGGAAATGATTTCAATACATCTGTTTAGAAGCTCGGACAATGGCCGTGGACTTGGGGAGAGCAGAAATGGACAGTCCTTGCTTTGGTTGCCGCCAGCTTTCTCAGTCCAGGTTGTGGCACTTTTCAACTGAGTCATTTAGGAGTTACAGCTCGTTGGCCTGCCTCTGTGTTAACAAAACCAGGGTCTGAAATGTGTAAAGCGTATTTGTGTGATTTTGTGCTTGATTTGGTGAGAGGAAACGGAGTTTTGAAGTCTGACTCTGAGCCTCAGTTTTTCCTGGTGCAATGGGGATGTAATAACAGTCTCTTCCCCGTGATCTCAGTGGCATTCTGGGGAGGGTCATAGGAAGTTAGCACTCCGAAGGGGTCTGTAAACTGTAAAGAGCTGTGCACAGAATGGGCAGATTAGCCGGGGAGCCTTCCAGCACCCAGAGGCATTCCCCAGTAGTGGGAGGGGGAGGGCTTTTGCTTTTCCTACTTCGATGGGACATGAGTCCTGCCCAGATGACAGCCACGTGGTGAAGGACAAACTCCTAAGTGCATCTGTAATGTTGGGATTTATAGTAAGAAATATATATTTGGTCTCTATCCCAGTTTAGGGCACAGAGCTCCTAAAACCAAGTAAAAAGAGGTCTTTGATTATGTCTATGAGGTAACTTTTGAAATGCCCCTAGGCCACCTAAGGAGATGGATTGATCACCCAAGGACCCAACCATGTGATTAGAGAGTTTAACTTTCAGTCCCACCCCCCTGACCTCCAGGGAGGGGAGAGGGGCAGGAGACTAAGTTCGATCACCAGTGGCCAATGAGGTCATCAGTGGTGCCTGTGTAATGAAGCCTCTATAAAACCCCAAAAGGCTGGGTCCAGAGGGCTTCCTGGTAAGTTAATACTGGAGGTGAAGGGAGAGTGGCAAGCTCAGGGAGGGCATAGAGGCTCTGCGCCCTCTCCCCACACCTTCCCCGTGCATCCCTTCCACCTGGCTGCTCCTGAGCTAGATCTCTGTAGAGTAAACTGGTCATCTAATGAGAAATGTTTCTCTGAGTTCTGTGAGCCACTCTAGCACATTAGTTGACCCCTAGGTAGGGGGAGTCATTGAAACCTCTGACCGATAGGTAGTTTGGTCAGAAGCTCAGGTGATGACCTGGTCTTGCAAGTGGCATCTGAAGTGGAGGGAGAACAGTCTGGCAGGACTGAGCCCTTAGCTTATGGGATCTGACGCTAACTCCAGGTAGAGAGTGTCAGAAGTGAGTTGAATTACAGGACATTCATTCAGTGACAGAGAATGACTTGGTGTGGGGAAAACCCCACCCATTGGCACTGGGAGCAGAAATATAGCATCTCAAGCAGTTTTCCATGTAGGTCATGTGGAATAAGACCAGAGGCTTGATGCTCACGGGAGATTGGGGTAGTGAGAACTATTGGGCAACTGTTCCTCAGAACTCATCTTTGTAGCCCAGACATTCAAATAATGGTCACTGGCAAGCTCTTGGAAAGGGGGTGTTGGGTATTGGGTTCTGGCCATTGCCAGCTATCATCGCTTGGTGCAGGCTCGAACTCTAGGCAAAAGGGTCAGCAGGCGCCATGAACACCCGGGCCAGGGCACCACTAAACAAACTGTAGAATTACACTCCGTAACAGGGACCACCCCACTGATCCTGTTTGGTGCAGGGCAAGAGGGCGAGCACTCCTGTAAGTGTGGGGACAGTGTGTCTGAGTTTGGACAGCTGCCCAGGAAAGGTATGGGCCAGCTAGGGGACAGTACTGGGAGACCCAGTGAAAAATCAAATCCGTGCTGAAGGGAGGCACTGAGATTATCGGGAGACAAGCCTTCTTGTTCCCCCACAGATGTCCTGTCTGGGTGTCTATGGGTGGAAAGTGGGAAAAGGAGAAAAGAATTCCAGTTTACTGAGCACCTACTATGTGTCAGGCTATGCCAGTTGCTTCCCATATTTGATGCCATTTCATTCTTCCAAAAACTCTTTTCAAAAAACATTTAGCCCAGTCAGCATGGCTCAGTGGTTGAGTGCCAACCTATGAACCAGGAGGTCATGGTTCAATTCCTGGTCAGGGCACATGCCTGGGTTGCAGGCTCGATTCCCAGTGTGGAGTGTACAAGGGGCAGCTGATCAATGACACTCTCTCACTGATTTTTCTATCTCTCTCTCCCTCCCCCTTCCTATCTGAAATACATATATATATTTGGTATTTAATCACAGTTTAAGGGTGAGGTCTGAAGCTCAGAACGACTGAACTTTCTCAAATTACTGAGGGAGGGAGACAGGAATCCAGCCTGTGTTCTGACTCCAAAGGCGTGGTTTTTCTTCTCCATGAAGGTGAAGAGCTCTCACCAGCAAGTAGACATGGGTTCCAGTCATAGAGAACATTGGGCATTTAAAAGAGAACCATACCCAAACCCCATTCCTAATGGTTCTGTTTTCACGGATCTTGAATGGGGCCTGGGCCCTGGTATACCTTAAAATCTCCAGATGATTCTAAGATGCAACCTGTTTAGTTTGTTTTGTTTTGTTAAAAATCTTGTTCAGAAAAGCTTTTTGTTCATCTGGAGTCAGCATACAGTTTCCTTCCATGGGGGGATTCATTCATTCATTCACTCACTTATTTAAGACACCTGACCTATGGGAATTTGTCTGCACTTGGGGCGTGATGGGGCATTCATGTAGGATCTCCAGTGGGGTCCACTGAAAGACAAACTCATACTTCTGCTTTAGAAATGATCTAACAGTGTTGCAATATGTATCTGAAAACATTGTGGTCCTTAAGAATTAAGTGCACGCACACACGCACACACGCACACATGCTCACACACGCCCTGAATCACCACTAGTGACAGGAAGTGCGGACCAAGGAAGTGGTTCCTGAGTCTCGTCTAACGGCAGGAAGCACAGAGGTGCTGGAAGTTGTGAAATGATAGCAGCAAACTTCACTGGAAATATTTGCCGCCGGGTTATCCTTTCTTAAGAAATGTCTCTCTAGCCTTCTCCATTTCATTTTCCTTTTCTCCCTTATTTCCCCTTAGCTGTTTCTAGTTTCTTATCTGCTCATGTGCTACTATCTCTTGCTGATAAATAAGACCAGCACACACTCAGAGAGAAAGTGCGCAATGAGAAGGAATGAAGTTCTTTTTCTCTCTGCTCCCTTCCCCAAGCTGATCTGGTCGTCTGTCTCCTGTTTAAACTTCCCAAGGCCCCACTATGGCACATTCACGTGTTGTGATTAGAAGGAGGAGGCTGTAGCCGGACTTTGGGATTTGAATCCTAGCTTGGCTATACTGTAGTGTGTTAAGCTCAAGTACGCTACTTAGCCTTCTCGTGACTTGGTTTCAGGTAGATAATAATATTTACTATCTCTCAGGATGGTCTTGAGTTTAGAGTAAAACACTTAAGCGTGTATCTGGTACATATTCAGCACCCAATAAACGTTGACATTATATTGTTGCTGCTATTTCTATTGCTATTGCCGCTGTAATCACCAAGGGTCTAATTCTCTCCAGCCCTTGTCTTGTCTTTTCCCCTCCACGCAGGTTACATTCCAGCCACATGGAACTACTTGCAGTTACTAGAAATTACCATTCTCTCTTATGCCTCTGGGCATTGGTTCATGCTGCCATGTTGGTAAGCCTTTGCATTATGTCCATTTCCTATTGTTATTTTAACAGATTATCACAAGCTTAGTGGCTGGGAGGCACACACATTTATTATCTTACAGTTCTGGACCTCACAAGTGCAACATGGGTCTCCCTGGCTGAAGTGGAGGTGTGGGCAGGGCTGCATTCCTTGGCCCCTTCTCCGTCTTCAGAGGCAGCGCCAGCAGGTTGAGTCCTCCCAGCACAGCCCTCTGACCACTCTTCCATCTTCACGGCTCCCTTTGACCATGGCTAGACAAGAAAGGTCCTGCATTGTTAAGGGATAATCTGGGATAATCTGGGCCCACCTGGATAATCCAGGCAGCTTTCCTATTGAGGTTCGTAATCTTAATCACATTATGAAACCCCCCTTTTCCATGTAATGTAACATATTCACAAGTTCCAGGGATACGGACATGGATATTTGGTGTGTGTGTGTGGGGGGGGGGTAATTATTCTGCCTGCTATACCTATTAAATTCTTGCTATCTTTTAAGACTCAGCTTGAACATTACTTCTCTTGGGCATTTTCTGATTCCTCAGGCAGACCAAATGGTTTGTTTGTGCTCCCTGTACTTTGAAAATATGCTGTGCTTTTGGCTTTATCACAATACTTTGCAGTAATTGGCTTAGAAATTGCTGATCCCACAGAGGTTCGAGAGCTGAGACTAGGTTTCATTCATGTGTTTATTCCCAGTACCTGATATGAGCCTCAGTAGTGCTTGTGAAATAAGTGAAACTTCAATCGTATGACTTAGTGCTTCTGTGCTTCTCTGCCCATGGAAATACTACCCCAAACAGGAGGCATACAGTCCAGTTTAATATTTCACAGCAATAGCTAGTAACTTTCCTGTGTCACACTTGACATTCGCTCCCGTTGTCTTCATCTCGATCACATCTCACAGTGGAGACAGGCACGTTGCTGTTGAGCACTTGAGGAAACTAGACTCAGAGAAGTGCCTCGTCCAGTCGTTCACACAGGTATTTATTGGCAAAGTGGAGGAGAACATAGGCCCAATCTTCAGATCTCAAATATGAGATAGGTCCATTCTGTTTAGCCAGAAGAGCAGCATTATGATGATGAGATATTTAACCTGGGAGACACTTTCAAATTGGAACTTCCTAAGGCTAAAAGTCATTCGTTTGGAGCAACTGAGTGGTGGTGGGGCATTAAAAATAAGTAATTGGAATAATGACCAAAATAACAAGTCTATGTCAGACTCCTGTGTATAACAAATATTTATTTCACAGTATTATGTAATTCAATTCTATAATAATGTAAAGTTCTAGGAACTTTGGGTGGTCTTTTTATCTCTGTATCCCCTGATTCTAGGCATAGGGCATGACATAAAGAGGGTTGTTAATCAATGTTTGCTCAAATTGATTAGTATATTACAGTTTAACATCATATCCCACAGGTCTTCCCAGAACCCTGCTTTCCTTTAATGACTGTGTTTATAAACACAAGTCCTCACATACATCCCCCCACTGTGTCATGGAATTCAGAAGCTGCAAAGTCATAATTAATGAGACGCAGATATGCAAAGCGTTGAGTAGGCAGGATGGACAATCTGGGAGTCCAGGAGAGAGTACTCCCTTTCCACTTCATTGAGACAGACCTACTCCATGTGACCACATTTGGGTCATATTTGTAATTTTTACCAGTGCGCTTTATATTTTTATGATTCAATTATCTTTGTCATAAAAAAGTATGCAATTACACAGTGACGCGTGCCTCGCTAAATCAGAACTGGGCTGGACTCCATGGGTTCATTTTTTGGTTACTTTTTGGAAACTCATCCCATTCTCCCAAAGGAACTTTCCAAATGTGTAGCTTCCCAAACTTTCCAATGAAAATCTATTTAACTCCTTTATTCCTGCCAGTGCTTTTAGGGACACAAGCTCAATGGCACTGAGGAGCACATAGAAATGTGCTTGCTAATGTGGAAACAGCAGCAAGATATAGAAACATTCCCTCACCCCTAGGATGGAGTATGGACCTCATTGGTGACAACCTTCAGCTTCTTGGGCTTGTTTTTCTCATAAGCCTAGAATCCTTGGGCTTTGTATCCCCAGTACCAACAACAGAGCCCAACATATCTAAGGCTATGGATGAATGAATGAGTGAGTGAATGAATGAAAAAAATGAATGACCAATTCTGGGTACTAGTAACTTGTAAATCTTTTTACATCACTTATGATTCTTGGGTAAGATGCTGTAGAAACTACCTACAGTCAACCTAGGTCAAAAAAATTTACTGGAATGAGAGACTGTAGCTAACTGCTCAGGCCTGCAATTGGGAGAGGCTTTTGAGAGATTCTAGGGAACAGGCCAGATGACTAAACAGCCTCTTCAAGTCACTATTTTGGGGTTAAAAAACAAAGTCCTAACCATTTTATTCAGTCCTTATGTGACTCTGATTAAGATTCAAATTCTAGGGAGAATGAAGTATTGGTTTCCTGGGGTTTAGGAGAGGTAGGGGCATCTTGATGAATGTACCAGGACTGCATCCAATGGAGGAAACATAGGCCCCCCCAAAAAAAAAAAAATAAAAAAATAAAAGGGAGATTGGGGCATTCTGGGCAGGAGCAATATAGACATTGAACCCTGAGGGTCACCTGTAAGGTCAAACTTCAGGTTTTCCTATAGCATTCCTGACCGAGACAGTACTTCTCCAGTAACAGGGAACAAGGATTGCCTTCCTCACACAATCAGTCCTTACCCCTCCACTGTTGGCCATTTGGTGCTTTCTGAGGTGTGTGCCTGTAGCCCTCCCTGGCTCTGCCCACCCAGGACTGGCTCATGTTCTCCAGCCCACCTCTCCCAGCCCCTGCTGCCAGGACACCCTCCTTACCCAATATGCTCATCCTCTCTTGCAGTCAAGGGTGTGGGCTGGCCATTAGTCAGATCTGGCTCTACAGCTTACTCTTCCCATTTCCAGAGAGCAAATGCTTAAACTCTCTGAAACTCAGTTTCTTGATTCATAATATGACATAATGCATACTTTTCGCAGGCTGTTCATGGCTTCTATGGGATGATGCACTTAAGACAATTTTCGTGATGCTTTGAAGCTAGGTGCTTAACAGATGGTAGCTGTTACAGTTATCCTTTTAAATATTGATTTTATCATTTACAAAATTACCAAAGTTATACTTGTATATAGTTGTGTGTGAGTGTGTGTGTTTTTTAAATCAAGCCATAAAGCAATAAGAATGAAGGTAAAGGGTCAAGATAAAAAGTAAATAATCTTTCTCTTCCTAATCTCACTTCCCTTCCCCAGATTCAGCACAGTATTCACTCCTCCAGAAAGCAGACAGCCCATGTCTAACTCCTTGTCGATAATCATTCTTGCTTTTTCAGTTTAGAATATGATTGAGACAACTTTTCATGTCAATATTTATATCTTATAGTATCCCTTTTGATAGCTGTCTAGTATTTCATAGTGTGTGCAGGCCATCCTTGATTTAACCATTTCCCCTCTACTGCCATTTAAGTTTCTACTGTTTTGCACATGTGTGCATGATTCAGAAAGATTGACTCCAAGAATGGTATTGCTACGTCGAAGAATTTACACATTTTATATTTCAATGAAACTGAAATGATTTTAAAAATAAATGTTATCAATTATATTCATATTCACAGTAAACATATATATTTAAATAAAAAAGATGGTGGGTGGGGAGTAGACTCAATGGAAGCCAGAATGAAAATGGGGAGAACAGTCATTTTTAGGCAGATGAACAGGCCGCAAGAAGTGGCAAGAAAAGTTCCAGCGTTATTTCTGTCAGCATTTTCTATTTTGTTCCTAATACACAGTATTAAAAGGAATTGATTGGAAATTGCAGGACCCAAAGTCTTATATTTATGCAACAAAGGAGCAAAGGCAACTTTCCCACTTTTTTATCCCCTGAGAGGCCTCCAAGGTACTTAAAGTATTAAAATTTGTGCATTCTGACTATAGCTGGGTGTCCTTGTATCAGTTTTTCTAGGAGCGCAGCTCTGGCGAGAGCCTCTGTCTTGCTCAGGGTTTCTCAGCCTCGGCCCTGTTGACATTTTGGACCAGAGAATTACTTGTGGGAGCTGAACTGAGCATCATTGCTCTGTAGCATCCCTGGTCTCCCTCCACTAGATGCCAGTAGCATCACCCAGCCAATAGCATCACTCCAGACATTTCCAAACACCCCCTGGCCTAGTGAGCCCTGGAGCCAAGTTCTCTTTCCTGGTGAATTTGTTTCAGGTCTAAGAAGTTAGAAAAGCTGAGATAGTGGACAGCGCTTGTACTTTGGCATCGATACCAACCCCACCCACTACTTAGTAGCTGTATATATAGATCATTGGACAAATCACATATAAGCTCACCAAGCTTCACTCTTC
Organism: Eptesicus fuscus; assembly: GCF_027574615.1. Taxonomy (NCBI): domain Eukaryota; kingdom Metazoa; phylum Chordata; class Mammalia; order Chiroptera; family Vespertilionidae; genus Eptesicus; species Eptesicus fuscus. The sequence goes on along the minus strand of NC_072487.1, from coordinate 59,196,922 downwards.
TCACCAAGAAAATGAAGATAATAATAGCTACTTCACAGGATTATTCTGAAGATCAGATGAGATGACGTGTAGTGTAGAGACAAATGCTAGTGCTTAGCTCGCTGTCTTTGTTCAATAATGGGTGCTGACTCATATGCCATTATCCTCATCACGTCAATGAAGTTTGTTGTTGTTTTCTTTAACACAAAGGGAGACGCTTATCTTTGCTGAAAAATGCTTTGCTGAAAAATTTGCCCACTCTCTGGTATCAGCTATGTCCCAGGCTTCAGGGTCTTGCTCCCTTTCTGTATGAGGCACATGAAGAATGTTGAGCTGATAAAGAAGAACCCAGGTACAAATCCATCACCAGTAATCGTGGGAGAGCTGCTTCCATGTCAGTATCTGAGTAATGCTACAGCAACCACAATAAACCCTTCCCCTGGTGGGCTGCTGAGGCCGTTCCATTAAGATCAGAGCCTCCAGAGTTTTAAGGATGAGAATGTGAAGAGCTGAAAACAATGGGCCTTCATTCTGCCCAAGAAGATTCCAGATGGTATTTTCTTCTGAAGTTGTATATGAATGTGATTCTTTTTCCAGTTTTCTGGTCTTCCTAAGTCTTCTCTCTTGACCAAGAGTGGATTCTTTCTCTTGAACCTTTGTCCTCTTCCTCTCACCATCTATAGGAAATTTTGTTTTTTTTTTATTATGGATTCCATTCGCTGCTCTCCTTTCTCTCTCTCCTTTGTCTTTTCTCCATACCACTGTATCCTTCTCTACCTCTCAACACCTTTCTCTTAACTTCACATTGCATATATAGTAATTACTTCTTTATAATCCTCACCCAAAGATATTTTTCCATTGATTTTTAGAGAGAGTGTAAGGAAGGGGAGAGACTGAGAGAGAGAAACATCGATGTAGAGAAACACATTAATTGGTTGCCTCCCGCAAGCACCCTGGACCAGGGCTGGGGATCAAGCCTATAACTGAGAGAGATACACGCCCTTAATCAGAATCGAACCCATAACCCTTTAGTCCATAGGCCAATGCTCTATTCACTGAGCCAAACCAGCTAGGGCAGTATTCACTTATTTTTTTTAAAAAAAATTACTCTCCCTGTTCAGAATTTTAAAAGCATAAGACTTGAACATTAAATTAAATTTCTTTTTATATTTTAATTATATGTAAATTTTTAAGTCTTCTGGACCCCTAGGGAGAAAGATTCTCTAATTCTGCTCTCACTGAAATCTACCAAGATTGTTGTAAGTTTTCCTTAGCAGCCTAACAGTCGGTTTAGTCAGGGGTGGGGATTAGAGCACAAGCACTTATGTGTAAAACACCGGGTATTTAAACAGCACTGTTGTTTCAAGAATTTCTGGAGAACTTGGTTACTGTTCAGGAGAATAGAAATGGAATCATTAACACTCATCTCAGCTGGATTTCTGCTAAACGAGAAACAAGTAACACCCCCTCTCTCCAACACAACCACCCTTTCCTTCTACTTCCTCATCCCCTTTGCTTTCTCTGAGCCAAACTTCCCAAGACCCTTTGTCTCTGATGATTGTCCTGCAACTGCTGGTGGATGGTGGATGGTGGATGTGGTGCTGGAAACTGAGGGCTGATTATTACCTTGGACGCGAGCCCAGGATGGTCACCTTTTGCCCATAGTAGGCACTTGTTATGGGATTGAATGGAGGCCATGCAGTTGCCCCACATCTGTGGGTGGAATTTGTATCTTGAAACAACTCCCTGTGATTTAATCTTTAGTACCTTGTATAACATGTATACACACCAAATAAACACAACACAGAAGGATTTCAAAGAGGCACCGGCCTTTGCTGTTTTCATAGGTTGATCAAAGAAGGGTGAAGGATAAGCCAGGGCAATAGTAAAATTTGCTCTGGAAAGTGCCCACCAGTTTCTTGGGAAATTTTACTTGTCTGGGCCAGGCCCAGGACTTGGGCATTCCTGTGGAGACACCCGCAATCCTTATAGGAGAAGGACCATTATATACCAACAGCATGGACACACACACAGATGAACTCCATTTTTGGAACCCAGGCTAGATGTCCCCCCGGTATTACATATGCCCCCTTTCTTTCCCTTCCTTGTTGCCCAGAGGAAGCCCACTTGCCCCCTTCCTTTTGATTGCCCAGCATTTTGGCTGCACCTTGTTTATTGCTCTAAATGTGCTGCCTTGTAATGATCCATTTTCTTATCTCCTCTAGTTTCTTGAGGGCAAAGACAAAAATTGTGTTCTTCTCCATATCTATACAGAATCTAGCACAAAGCCCAGTCTGGACAAAGACTGATAGAAAAACAATCTCATATGGAGGGCCAAATCCCATCCACCACCTGTTTACAAAACCCTGCTCATTGGTTTAGCATTATCTGTGGCTGCTTTCCTGCTACAACCCCAGAATCCAGCAGTTGCAACAGAGAACATATGACCCTCAAGACCTAAACTACTCACTACCTGGCCATTTACAGAAAAAGTTTGCCAACCCTTCACTATGGCACCTATTTTCTCAATAATTTTATTATTGAAAGTATTACAAATGTCCCCCTTTTTTCCCCATCGACCCCCTCTAGCCCACCCCGCCCCAGGCCTTCACCACACTACTGTCTGTGTCCATGGGTTACGGACATATGCATACAAGTTCTTTGGTTCATTGAAATATGTCTTATAGTAAATGATATAAATAACACCAAATGAAAAAAAAAGGAAAATATACAAATTTACATATAGTCTGATTCCAGCCAATGTTTTCAAAACTCAATGTTCAGAGACAAAGAGGAAAAACACACCACATTATCAGGTGTGGTTGCTTCCAGATAGCTAAGCTTGAATGGTTTTTGCTCTTTTCTTTGTACTCTGGTATTTACAATAGTAATGAGCTTATCCTATGTGCCAAGTATCTCTGATTTAAGCAGTTGTGAATTCAGTGCTTCTGTTATTACACAGACACTGTCTCTAACAGGCTCTCCCACATTGCTGCACATTAGACTCACTCATAAATTCTACCTATGATTCATCTGCATCGTATTTGTGAAACTGCTTTAGGTGAAAAGTCACTATGCGTGTGGAAAATATTGCTAGCTTTGTTTTTTATAATCTTGTAAAAAAAAAATCAGGTTATCCCCAAAGTCTAATTGGTGATGTTAATTCTACTTCTTGGGTCTAATCAAGCAGACAGATTCCACTTCTTCAGTTGCTTTCTTTGATTAAGTCCTGTGTCGTTCAGACTTTTACCTTTTGCCAGAGGCTAAAAGAGAAAGTTGTGTATAGAGTTTTGGTGAAGTGCAGAGACACTGAGGAGTGGCACCTTCGAAGGTGGGCTCCAGCTCCAGCTTGGCCATCTCCTGTGACCTTGGGAAAGTCCCTTCAGCTCTCAGAGCCTCAGTTTCTTCATCTGCCTAATGGGATTCCTAATAATTCACTGTGCTATAGGGAGGATTAAAGAGAGAAATTTTCACATAAGCACCTAAGTCTGTCTAGTACCCCAATTGGTGCTTGATACATAGCGTTTTGTGAGAAAAAAGGAATGGTTTTAAAACCAGTGAAAGTGCTTGTTAGGAAAGGAAATGCAAGGTGCTTCCAGTGGAAGAGCCCCAGGAGGAAATGAGCCTTCCTGTCTCTGACTCAGCCGAAAGCAGGAAGCATCTTCATTCACATGCTCTGCTAATTACATTCTGTAACCTATTTGAAAGAGCACTGAAAGATGAGTCAGGGGACCCAGGCCCGGCTTTGGCCTCTAATTTGCTGTGCAGTCTTAAATGTTTGCTCATCTATAACCTGAAGGCTTTAGACCAGTATCTCTCTAAGTTTTTAATTTCTAATACAGAGATACTGTAGATGAAAAATTGTAAAAGCATGTCATGTTGACCAAATAAGCAAACAAGTTTTTTTAAAAAAATATTACCTCTGAAGAGAACATGCAACACTTTGCAGCTTACCATGCTCCATGGAACAGTGGTGGGAGCTGGGAAACGGAAGTATTATAATCCATGCAACAGAGAAGGAAAACAGAACCATGGCCACATAGCTAGCAAGGAAATGGACTGAGATATGAGCCCAAGTCTGCCCCATACCCACCTTCTGCAAACTTTCTGCTCTACCAAGAATGCTCTGGTTGTTGACCCTGAAGATCTTGTTTCCAGTGAATTCATAATTAAATTACCCACATATGTTTCATTTGATTATATGTCTTTCTCGTTCTGCTCCAGGATTGCCAGCATGGGAAATTCATTTGCACAGGGTCATCTTCACAATGTCCACAGTCTAGATTTTATTAAGGAGAGTATCTAATTGAGAGACACTCCTGTAGAGTGTAGCCATTAACATCAAGAACTGAGAGAGCAAGCTGGGCAAACACTTTGTATTCCATGACCTCAGGGGGAAGCTGGAGGAGAATTTCCCCAACACAACTCCTACTAGGTCCATACAGGAGGGGCAACTGTTCCAGTAGAAAGTAGCCTGCACTGGAAGTTAAGCGCTAGGCAACCTGGGGCAAGCAACTCACTCCTCGGAGTCTCAGTGTACTCATGGGCACATCTATAAAGTAAAATACACAACAAACTTCTCCTTGACTTGAACCAACTCAAGGCTCGGATAGCTTCTACTCTAAGAAATTTTTCCCAGTTCATCCAACAACTATCATAGCTCTCCTGCACTATTCTGCATCTTAGCCTTTGTCTAATGCATTATCTATCTACTTTTCACATGTATTATTATTGTTGTTGTTGTTGTTATCATCTATAATAATAAAAGCATAATATGTTAATTAGACCAGACATCCTTCCAGAGGAAGCTGTGGTGGCGGGGACTAAGGCAGAGGTGGCAGGGATGAATTTTGTGCATCAGGCCTCTAGTTATTATATATTTTCTTACCTATCTGTTCCACTACTAGACTCTGAGTTTCTTGAAGGCAGGGGCTATGTGATTTTATATATATATACTAGCTGCCCGTTGCACGAAGATATTCATGCAATAGGCCTTCTTTCCCTTGGCTTCCAGCACTGGTTTTCCTCCCACACCCGGGACCCAGGCCTTCGCTCCGACCAGAATCTGCCATGTTCTTCTTTGCTGCAGACTCTGGAGTCTGCAGTCTTGTCTTCGCTGTGGCACTCCGCTCCTGTAGATCACTTTGCGCCCCCCCCCCCCGCCCCACCCTCCCTCTCATAGCAGCCGTCCTGCCCCACCTGGCCACTCAGCACCTGGAGCAGCTGGGAAGCCGCCATCTTTGGCCTTCTAATTTGCATACTCACTCTGATTGGCTGTGGGCGTAGCGAAGGTATGGTCAATTTACATGTTTGTCTATTATTAGGTAAGATAATTCTTTTTCTGTCTGGGATATTCAAGTCCCTTAGGTATTCACACTTTGTGTTGCCATATCTCCACAATGGCCTCAAAGACCTTACAGGACCTCCCGACCCCTTATCTTCCTGAGTTTCCATCCTTCCTCTCCATATCATTCATTACATTTCAGCCTCCATGGGTCCCTGTTTTTTTTTTGCTAACACACAGGAGGCACACTCCTGGCTTGGCCCTTTAGGGAACAATTCTTTCTTTCTGGAATGCTCCTCCCCCAGAATCTGTAGGCTAACTTTATCACCTCCTTCATGTCTTTGCTCCAATCTGATCATCTCAATGACGCCAACACTTAAACCTCCTATTTAAATCTGCAACCTACTTCCCAACACTCCCAAGGCCCTTCTCATGCTCAACATTTCTTCACTTCCATAACAGTTATCAGCTTTGAGTATACTATTTGTTACTGTGACTTTTATTTACTGTCTGTCTCTTCCTCTCGAATGTATCTCCAGGAGAGAAGGGCTCATTTTTCTGTTCTCTGGTATATCCCATGGCCTAATAACAGGCACATAGTAAATGCTCACTTACAGTTGTTGAATTGATTGAAATCGATCTTTTTCCCCCCATTTAAGCTTTTTAAGTCTCCCAAATCAGTCAGTCTAAACTCTTCCAATATTTTCGACCTAAATATTCCAGCTGATTACTTTGATTCTGCCCTGGTCTTTATGTAGGCATGACCCTAATCATGGCATAGCTTTGCACACAGGAAGTGATGAGTCCTTTAATGATACACATCTCATCTAGCTATTATACAGACTTGCTTTTGCCTCTTTTAAAAAAGAAATCTTGTTTCTTCTTATATAATAGTCCCAAAGCTGAAATTTCAGAATGGCTGGAGGCATTCTAGGCCCCTCGGTCGGTCAGACAAGCTCCCCTTTATGTGGAGGGTCCAGGGCTGGAGCAGAAACCCCTTTCTGTGGGCTCATCTTTTCCCCTTTCATTGACTTCCCACCTCTATGAGTCAATAACTGTGCTAATCACAACTGAAATAAAGCTAATAATTGCTTCTTGGAACATTGTGCAACCATGGAATGTTGCCACGGGCCTCTGAGAATCAGCCCCTAACTCAGCTCAGAGTGACTTCTTGGAGATTTTTACTTGCTGGACTTTAAGCTGAATGTTTATCATTTTCTGTTTTATTGTTTCTGGCTCCTCCCATGCCTTTGAAGTTTCTGAAATCTTTAATCACTTGGCTGGTCCCTATACACCACGGGCTCTTCTCCCTCAAAGAGGGCACCTGGCCAAGAGAAAGGAATAGGAGCTCCCCTCTTGGCTGAGCCTATAAATCAATCAGATTGCTCCACAGCCTGCCATTGGAAACGTGAGCTGTGCTAAAAGTAAAGTTAATGCAGTGTGTTCCGAGGAGATTAGACTACCCAGTGGGATTTGAGTGAGTGGAAAGGGAGAGCAGCAAGTCCTCTCTACATGCAATGTAACCCGCTCTTCTCCAGCCTGGGTCATCTCCAAGGGAAGGTCAATGCCATGGACCCGCTCCCTTTCCTTCTCATAACCACCCTGATTCGTGAAAAGTTACAAAAGGCCATTTTTCATGAAACTATCAGCTTGTTCTCTTCCATACCACTTGGTAACTTCCATCAGTAGTCATCCTTTTCTTGGTCTAGACAATCCCAGGTTGCAAGCTCTTAAGGCAAAACCAGTCCACAGGAGTTAGACTCTCATGTCTTCGAACAGAATGTATCCTGTTTCCTCTGACCCTGTGGTAGAGTCCTTGGTCCTCCCTCCTTCCCCTATGCTCTCTACCAACCTCTGTGTCTTGTCTTGAGAACTGGTTTCATTCTTTAGTTGTCCACTATTCCATGGAGATAAAGAAATGAATGAAACCACATTTCTGAGCACTTACTAAGTACCTGGTGGCTTCCATCCATCATCTTATTTTTATCCTCACAGACACCACCTCCTCACCCCATGAAATTATTTCCCCATTTCACATACAATAAAACAGAGGTACAGAGCATCTCAGTGACTCCTCTCAGAACATGCAACCAGGAAAGGAGCAGAACTTGACATTGAGCTCAGGCTCAGCTGTGTTGAAGTCTAATAATGTCTGTCCTACCCCAGTTCCTGGTCCCTAGAATACGCTTTGGGTCTTCAATATCCAGGTGAACACCACAGAATGTTAAATATTTCTGAGAACCTCCCCCTCACCCCCCAACTGGTGGTCTTACTGTGGAAACACTGATTTTTGGCACATAAAATCTATAAAAAGAGAAAAGAGAAGTGACATCTTCCTTCCTTCAGAGATGTCTGTAATACACCAGCATCCACATCCGTTCTGAGCAAGACTGGAAGAATTCTTTCTACGATTTCCACAGAATGATTCTGTAACACAAGTTTTTTTTAAAAAAATCATTTAATATATTGTTCCATCAAATGATAATCCCTATGGCTTGCAACTCAAGCTGTCATGGTGGTGAGCTATTCATTAGTCACCTGCAAGAAGTCAGCGGAATGCGCTGGGACACTGAGTCTGTAAAAGCAAATAGAGTCTTGTTAAATTGTCAGGTCGCATCACATACAGCCTCACACTGTGACACTGTCATCGGAGAAAAAGGCTTAGGCTGTGTGCTTCACAAACCGAGAAACTTGTTTTTGGAAGCCTGACTTTTCCTTGAACACTCTTTCAAGCCAAGCTAATGTGTTTCCTACTGTTATAACAACGACATGTGAGTCACATATGTGGTTTTGAGATTCCTACACTAGATCTGTACAGCTGTTGATGTAATCAGAAATCACCTCTGGGTCTTGGAGACTAGAAGATTCAGGAGGAAAACTGCCCAGCTGATGCAATTGATGATTTTCATTAGTGCTATCACCGGCATTCCAGCATGCCCAGCATTCGAATCTCCTTGGGAAATTATTCATCAATACTCTGTTTTCATTTGGAAAATATTTTTACAACCAAGGCAGAATATTTCTGGGATTCAGCCCACAAACTTATCTTGACTCACCACGTGGAGATAGATTGTTATGGGGGAAAAAGAACCTGAGGTTGAGAGGGAGGCAGATTCATATTTGAACTCCAGCTTGGCCTCTTTCCAGTTGTGTGATTTCAGATAGGTTACTTAACCTCTCTGAACCTTAAGCCTCTAATCTGGAAAACTGGGCAATTATTCCCATCTCACAGCATTATGAAATTAGACATAGAAAAGCATCTGGTAAAATAACAGGGCACAATGCAGACAAGGAGGTGTTAGGACCTGGGCTTGCCCATAGAGAGCCTGGCTTGACTAATCTTCAGGAACCTCCTCTAGTTCTGGGCCCTCCAGCCCCTGCTCCCCTCCCAGCTCCCTAACCAGTAAATTCATTCAAACTTTCCCCAGGGCTTCACAGGAAGCAAGAGGAAAGGGAGATTAAGGTAGAGAAGGGAGATGGCTGTGTTGAGCCAGCTCTTGCATGAACAGTCTTTCCTACAGGAATGCCATTTATTAGTCTTGGAGATTGCAAAGCAGAAGGAGTATGTGATGGGGAATTCTGACCTTCAGAATTTCTGTGAGCATCTCTTTGCATTAAAAAAAAAGAAGAAGAAGAAGAAGAAGGGGGATGGCAGCTGGGTGAGGAAGATCATGGAAATGCAGCAATTTCATGTGGACAGAGGTCAGGGCAGTGCTGGGAGCTGTTGACGATTCATTGAGCAGGAAAGAGGGGGATCCTTATAGAGACCCCCATCCCCAGAAGAAGGGGGCATGAAGGAATTGCTCTGGGGATCACATCATAGAACTTGTACCCTCAGTCTTCTTCAGGTCAAAAGCTTTTCCTTATGAGCCATATATTTTGTGCTTCACCCCAACACTATGAGTTGGGAACCCCCTTTTGAGAGATCAGAAACTCAAGGCACAGAAACCCTGTAGGACCTGTCACCTCAGTGTGATAGGTGTCCCTCGGTTCACACTGTTTTCTATTTTTTTAATTTATCTTTGTTGTTGAAAGCATTATAGATGTCCCTTTTTCCCCATTAACCCCACTTTTTTCTTAATTGCATTATGAACTTGGATTTATCCTGAAGATCTGGGGAAGGGCAGAGGATGTTATACAGTTTATAAGTCCTTTCATGTTTTAGTCGTTTTCTTCCAAAAGAAACAAAAGTGGGGAAATGCAAATAATAATAATAATAATAATAATAATAATCTGCATAAAAACTCTGTAGGGAAACTCAATGATGTGGGGTAGCTATGTTCTTAAAAGTTTATTAAAAAGAAAACAAGAAAAATCTGTAAGAAACAATAAGCATCTTTATCTTATCAAAGGCTGATATGCAAATGAGCAATTGCTTCCTCTTTCTAATAACAATAATAAGTGCTGATTAGCTTCCAGGCAGCATGTTAGGTGCTTTACGTTCATTATCCCCTCAATCCAATGGAACAGACCTGACTATGCTGTTTTTTTGAGATGAAGAGTTTAGAGTGAAGGAATTAGCCCAAGGACACTCAGCTGGTATGTGGCAGAACCAGGATCTGAACATATTCAGGTGCCAGACATGTGCTCTTACTCTTAACTGCCACCTCCCAGAAACTGGCAGATCGCATGCATTTTTTTCACTGAATTATGAAAAAAAAAAACACAACCAAACCAAAACAAACAAACAAACAAAAAACAGCCGCATGAGGTAGGAATTATTACTCTCATTTCTCAGATAAGGAAATTAAAGTTCAGAATCCCTTATGTGACTTCTCCGTGGCCACACAATTAGTCCGGGGACAAGTCAAGATTCAGACCCAGAACTTTTGACTTGGGGCCTAGGGCTGTTTCTCCCTTCCTATCTGGCACCGTAATTCTTCATGAGAAGGAACTGGGTTAGTGCAGGATTTATTCCTCCACAAGAAGAACTTGTTAAATTGTACCAAGACTTACAGCAAGCGGACTGTCACACTTGCTGCCAAAATACTCATTCACTCAGTTGTCAACCAATATTTATAGAGTATCTAATGCGCAGCAGGCATGGCCACGTGCCTTGGCGGACAGAATGAGCACAGAATAAAAGATGGGTCTCTACCCTCACGGTGCTTTTTGGGTCCCAAATGCCTCCTTTCCCAGACACTCTTTCCCAGTATTGATAGGGAAAGAAATCCAGCTCTGAATCTCGGTTGTTTCCTACTGAATTTCCCCTGAAACCCCCCACTGCCTTTCAGATAATCTGGTTGTTTTCAGGGGGGTTCTACAGAGCTGTGACCCCAATGAGGATGACTATAGTAAATCTCTGACAAATTCCTTAGACCTCACCATCACTGGGCTGGATTAGCAATGTGTCCTAAGCAACTCTGGCTGCAGCCAACACCAAACAGCAACCTCAGAGCCCAGACACGTGCCTTGATGACATTCTGAGTGCAGACACCTGCACAGCAAGTCTCTTTGGACCTTCCTTGGAATGGGCTTGATTTCCACCGGGAGAGCACTCGTGGGCCTGTGGATGAACTGCTCCACGAATCTCCAGCATTGCTGCTTCGGGAACAGCTGCCAAAAGGAGATTCCTTGGAGTGGTGCTGAGAGTGTATCTTGTTTGTCTTCCCTGAATGCAGGGAAGGACTGGAAAGAAGCAATCAGATGGGATGACTGGCTGTTAGCAGTTTCCAGCTGACTCTGCCAGGCCCAGAGAACTATGACCTAACCTCTGCTTCAGGGAGACTACAAACAAATGTAAACAATCAGTTTCCAAGGCCGGCGTCCAACTCCTGGTGTCTTGGTCCCCTCTGCATTGTAATGTATGTCTCAGTATCCTGGTAACTGCTGAGGAGGCTCTCAGGCGAGAGGACCAGTACTGATTGCAATCTCAATAGAAGGCAAGGTCCACGCGTGCACATCTTTTTACAGTTAACAAGATCCTGTTATTTCCAGCACCTCACTCAATACCCACAATAATGTGGAACAGCAAGTTTTGCTATTCTCATGCCACAAATAAAGAAACTAAGAGTTAGTGACAGAACTGGGGCTAAACACTAGGTTTGCCAACTATTGGAATAATTTTCCATCTGCTTTTTCATAAGATGAGATGAGTATTATTATAAGAATACTTTGAAAGTTTCTTTAATAAGTGCAAATATTTATATACCTATCTCTGCATGTATAAACACATATGCATACATGTATATGGCATTTAGCCTTTCACCTGGCATAAAGTAGTCTCTCCATAAGAAATACTTGGTTGTTTTGTTTGTTTGCTTGAAGTAAGGCAGCATAGTATAATTGTTGAGGCATGGTTTCTGAATTCAGGTCAATTTAGGATGATATCGTGACCTTGGACAAGTTACCTAACCTCTCAGGGATTCGTTTGTTTATCTGAAAAGGGGGATAATGATTTAAAAAAACAACACGAAGGTGTGAATGAGAGTTGTATAGATAGAAGATAGGAATTTGCTCCCCAACACTGAAATGCAAGAGGCAAACCACTATTTTGATTAGGTAGAGCTGGAGTCTCCTTTCTAAGCTCTATGCAAAGATTCAAAAGTCTCCCATGATGCCTGAGTGGAAGAAAGAATCTATAGCTGTTCACTGAGATGTTGAAATGAAAATGTTTCCATTCACAAACAGGGAACTCTTTGCCCCCAGGCTAAGCATGAGCATTGGGCTATTTTGCAAAGGTCCCCAAACTGACTCTCAGTGGCCAATTCTGTGGTGTCCATGTACCACTCCATCAGAAATCCTGACAGCATCTCAGGATGCTGCCTAAGTTTCTGTCACTCGTGGGACCTGCCCCAGCATGCTCTCCAACCCGAGGCTTTAGGATGATAACCTATGCCTACCTTGTAGAGCCAGTTCTGCCTCCTTCTCCACACTAGATACCAACTTTCCTCAATAAGTCCCTCAAAGGTTTGAGGATGGGAGTAGATATGAGGGTACCTTTTAGATGCTTTATCTTTGCAGATTACAACACAAAAGCCTTTAATAACTTTGTCAAGGGGAGGGGACATGTGCTCTGGACACATTTTTTTTTACCCTCTTATCATAAGGAAAACACAAATTAATATTCAAAAATTTTTTTTGCCAACAATAATTTTTATGATAATAATAATAATGAGAAGAAGAGCCCTAGTAGACAGGTAGCTTAGCTGTCACAATACACCAAGGTTGCGGGTTCAATTCCCAGTAAGGGCTCATAACAAGAATCAACCAGTGAATGCATAAAAAAAAATCAATGTTTCTTCTCTCTCTCTCAAAAATATTTTAAAAGAAGAAGCAGAAGAAGTAACATGTAGTATCAAGTATTGTATTACATATTGAAAACACTTAATAATTGGTAGTGTAATTACTGTGCTATTGCAATTTTATGCTACTGGTATTGCCTCATGATGCTTCAATACTTCCTTACTATGCTTTGCTAAAATAGGGACAGGATCTTGAAGTGAGAAACTGTGATATAGAACAAGCACTTTGTCAGATGATTAATGACCGGGTTCTCCAAAATGAGTAGCAATGAGATCTTGAAAACCCATCTGGGATTTTATTTGCTAACCTCCCCTACTTCCTTAATGTAGTTTGGCTTGACTAAAGAAAGGGAATTTGGAAAATATTAAGGTGGAGCAATATCATTTGTGCAAGTACATAAATATGACATGAGGAGATCCAAACCAGCCGTATCTTAAAAGAATAATGAACTCTGACCAATCAGGGTTCATTCCAGAAATGCAAGGATGGTTCAATGCTGAAAATGTTGATAACTGCATTACATCAATACATCAGATGGTAAAGGAGAAAAAACATGAACATCTTGATGAAATATACCATACTGTCCTGATTAAACTAGAAATAGTACAGAAGGAATTGAAGGATAGTTCTCACATGATAAAAAATAATGAGAAGTCAATTTCGACTTGAAAAGTAAACACTAGGTGCATTATTTAACATTGTTCTGGAAATTTAAGTCAGTGAAATAAAGTACAAAGAGATAAATGTATTAAAAAGGAGGTTTAAAAGTCAATTATTATTTAGTTTCTTAACCCTAAAAGACACAAAAATGAAAAACTTACTTGTTTAGAAAGATTACTGGCCACAACTAAATATATAATAATCAATAACTTCTTTACATAACTACAGTAGGTAAATAAAATATTAGTAGGAAATTGGTAAATTCAATTTAAAAATCCATCTAAAATAAATTTAATAACACCATATCCAAAAAATCCTCAAAATTTGTATAGATGTAAATGTAAGAGCAATAACTATATAACTTTTAGAAGAAAATATAGGAATAAATTTTCATTACTGTGTGTTAGGCAAAGTCTTCATATATATGACACTGAAAGCACAAACAACAGAAGGAAATAAATTGGACTTGATATACAAATAAAACTTTTAAGAAAGTGAAAAGATAGCCCACAAATAAAGAGAAAATATTTCCAATTCATTTGTAAATATTGACTAGGGACTTGTATTCAGAATATATGAAGAACTCCTACAACTCGATAATAAAATTACAACCCAGTTAAAAAATGGGCAAAGGATCTGAATAGACACTTCTTTAAAGAAGTTGTACAAATAGCCAATATGCACATGAAAAGATGCTCAAAGTCATTACATGCAATTCAAAATCACTTCAAGAAATAGCACTTCAAGTCCACCTGGATGGTGGTGGCGTATGAGAACTGGTTACTCAATTACTATCTCAAAATCATGTCAACAAATGCTACTGGGCTCAATAGAGGCCTACAATTGATATATCAAGAAGCAGCATACAAATTTAGAAATATAAACACAAGTTAAAGTAGTTGAAATGTCTGATATGGAGTCAAACTGGGAAATAGGGACAGAGAGAGAAAGAATTACTACGCTTTATTATAAAACTTTTAGTAGTATTTGATTTTTTTAAAGTATATTCATGCATAACATAGTTGAAATAATAAAAATGGAGATAAAAATCTGTACTCTGTAGGACTGAAGTGTGGGTGAGAGATAATATGTGGAAAGAGCCTGGCTCAGACTGCCCGGTCAGTGGATGCAGTGCCACACCCCACGCCTTAGTGATGCATCCCAGCCTGCAGACCCTGACAGGCCTCCATGTGAGTCCTCATGCTCTCTGCAGCCGAAATCTGTTCCTTTGTGCACTTTTTTTCTCAGGGAAGATGTAAAGAAATTATCATGGCCTTTTCTCATAAATCCATAACCTTTGCCTCTCTCCTGACATCCTGCCTTATTTAATCATGTATTTAGCAAATCTAAACCCCTGGCTTCTCTAACTTAAATAATACTTGCAGAAGCTCACAGGCATTGATAAAAGAAGAATCCTTTGCTTCCAGTTGGTGCCAGCCAGCTGGCACTGCTGGATCACAACCTCTGAAGGTGCCCATGCTCTCCCTAAGAAGTGGCTTAATGATGGGCTCCCATGCCCAGTGCCCAGGACGCCCCTTTACAGTCTGTCTGTTTATCACTTCCTGTCTCTGATGGATGGGCAGTAGATGGCAACAAGTGGCTTCCTCTCAGATGCCAGCGGCCCTATGAATGTTTCTCTTGGTTTGAGAAAGAACCTGGCTGAGCACAGAACGGCTTTTGGCAGACAACAGGGGGATGAGTCAAGGCGAAAAGCAGAACTGAGCCATGGTGAACTTTAGTCACCAGAATGGCATTTGCCATTCCACAAACATTTATCGGGCTGTGCTGTGGGCTGCTGTTTTCTCACGTGTCACCTCACCCAGTGCTCAGTTATCCCATGAATAGGCATTTCTCCTCATTTAGCATATGGAAAGCAGACACAGAGATGTTAGGTGACCCTCTGTTAGGCCTCCACTTAGGACCTGCTGAAGGCAGGATTTGAACTGTTTCCAAATTAGTGTTTTTTTCCATGTCACAGCTACCTCTCCTCCATCCCAGGCAATGGATGAGGATGTTTGCTAAACCAGGCAGGCTCCGGGTCAACCGTGCAGATGGGAAGGACCAAGACACTGGCCCAGAGCTCTCCTCTGCAGGCCTTCCCGGTAGATCTCAGTGTAGGATCAGCCCATCCTGAAACCGCACGTGTGGACAGGTGTCTCTTTCAGGCTGCAAATAACAAGAACTTGGGTGGCCTCAGATGCAGAGAGTTTGTGGAAAGATAGTCAGGGAAGTAGGGAAGTTCCAGACACTGGCCACTGCTCTGCCAAGCCTGGGGGGAACAGCACAGTGATGCCTTGTGGCCAAGAAACAACAGCAGCCTGGGTGTCTACCCTCCTTAGAGGCCACCTCGGAGTTCCCTCTTCTGATGCTCTTTATTCCTGCGCTTCCCTTCTGTGTCTCCTTAGCCCCCTCTACTCACAGGTTTCTCCACTATTTCTACTCTTTCTCACTGAATTTTCTCTATGTATTAAAACTTTTCTAGAGAGATCCTGACAGTGTCCTTTATCAGCATGTAATATGGAATGTTGCTGTAGGGCAGATGCTCAAGGCTGCTGCCCAGGACCTGAGGTCTGGACTCTAGCCAGAGAGTGAATCTTTGTCTAATCAGTTGTCCCTGGGGTGAGGGAGTCCCAGTGCACATGACAAGTTATACCCAAGGCACTACAGCCCGGTAGGCATTCGAAATCTTGGCACTCATGCTCACAATACTTCACCAAGAACTGGCCTCATCTCCTCTCCCGGTCAGTTACCCAGCCAAGGGATCCAGAAGAATCCCAAAGTATCAGTGAGATCCCGCCATGCCTTGCAGTCCAGCCCAGTTAAATGACCACACTATAATTCATATAAATGAGTTCCCTGTTTGTTGTGGGATGGACCTAATGCTAAGAAAAAGAAGGAACCATCTGGCTTTTTTCAATTACTGCCCTTCTTTCGGGTTCATCAGGATCCCACTTTCCTGGTGTGTTTTTCTTTTTTTTCACCATATTTTTCATCCATCTCATAAAGAAACAAACCTGATTTCTCATGAACTCACTTTGAGTCCTGGCTTCAACCCTTTACCCGAGTAACTCACTCCACGTGTTCACCCCTCCTGCTGGATTGAGTTCTCCTGGAGGCTCTGACATTATTTGTTCTTTAACAAACATTGCTTAGCCTGACCTCCGGGCCAGGTGCTGCACTGGGATTTGGGGGCGATCGGTCGCCAGCCTGGTCCATATCATTCCTGCCAGCATCGCTGCCAGTAACATTTACCAGGGACAGACACGAGGGCAGCCACCCCCCAGCCATGGGCTGTCTAATGACAATGGAGTCTTGGAGAAGCTGGGAGGAGGTAGGAAGTTAAGATCAATGTGAGGACTTTGGAGTTTACAGGTGACCCGCCCAGTGGGAAGGGAGGACTTCCCCGTAGCTGGAATCTGAATATAATCTGGATGCTTTTCCTAGGCCAACCTCAACAGAAACAGCAGGGTTCCTTTCGTAATGGTAAAAGAGGTTACTCGGCAAGGTTCTCGTCCACTCCTGTCACCCAAGCAGCTGCATATGCAGAACCTACACAGGCCTTGCGACCACACACACTAGCTCTTCAGGGTTCATTGTATAAACCCATCATTTGTCCTATTCTCACATCTTTACCAAAGTAACTCTGCAAGTTCATTAAGGGTGGGTATCATTATCTGCATTGCTTTGCCCATTTATGCACTCATTTATAGCTGCATTCATCTAATCAGTATTTACTGAGTACCTACCTTGTGCCTGTCCTGGGATGATCAACAGAGGAACGTGGTGCGAATGAAACTTGTATAACTCTCAAGAAGTGCAGTCTTGTGGTGGGTACAGTTCCCCCACACAGGCAGCGACTGCCAGGTACCGAGTGTGCTGTTGTGACTGAGCCCAGGGCAGGCAGGGTGGTTTCAGAGAGAAGGCAGGATCAGAGGGGCCGGTACACATGGGCTACCTGGCTGTCAGAGGCAGGCATCTGGGCTGCATGCTGAGGGCCATGAGACATAAGCTCGGGGCAATTGGAGAAGTTGCCTGAGCTGCAGGGAGGCTCTGTGCCAGTCTTGTCCTTTCCTGCAGGGGCAAAGCATCCCAGGAACGTCTCCAGAACACACTTGCTGGGGGAATTATGGGAGCCCCAGCAGGTCTTGGTGGAAGACACCAGATGCGCAGAAGGAAATGGCATTGACTGAGTACCTGCTGCATGCTGCACACATGGACATGATTTTAATCTCGTGTTAGCAATGAGGAAGGACCCAGGAAGCCTGTTTTCAGGCCTGGGTCTCACCTCCGGTCACGAGACCTTGGGCACATTGCTTTACTGCTCTGTGGGCTACTCTCATCCTGGATGAAGGATGGGACTCTGGGTTTAAGAGAGGGAATAATGGCATCGGATATTGTAAAGGCAGCACACGGGCAAGGCTTTTAGTTTGCTGGGATAGAGGATGCTGACAGAGCACCCCCAGGCCCATTCTAAGGTGAGGAAGCTGGTGGTGCACAAAGCTGAGGTTTGTGGAGACACAGGGGAGGGGGCAGAGGAATGAGAAACGGGCCTGGGTTACAGTTGGGTTCTGATCCCTAATCAGCATGTCACTGCAGCTATGTCTCTTTATTGTGGCCACTTTCCATCTGAAAAGAAAAGAGAGTCTTTCCGGCATCATATGTCTAAGAGTCTATAAGACCAGGAAGTCTGGCCAGTGGTTGAGTGTCAACCTATGAACCAGGAGTCACAGTTCAATTCCTGGTCAGGGCACATGCCCGGGTTGTGTGCTCGATCCCCAGTGTGGGGCATCCAGGAGACAGCCAATCAATGATTCTCTCTCATCATTGATGTTTCATCTCTCTCTCCTCTCCTCTCTCCCTTCCTCTCTGAAATCAATAAAAATATTTTTTTAAAAGAAGAAGCAGAGATCTTAGTACTTCAACTTTAAAAATTTTTTTAAAAAGATAGGGAAGAGGCTGAGAGCTCTGAAGATATAAGAGTAAGTGGAGGGGGGAAATAGAAAGTTCTGTGCATCCGCTCCATTTGCACAATATTGGAATTCCTTCCTGTTTCATGTAGACAATGAGTTGCTTAGTAGAAGCTTACAGGAGAGGTGGGACTCATTTTGTCTCCTCATGGAAAAGGAAAGACCCCTGTTCCACTTAGAAAAAAAAAAAATAAAGAAAAGCTATAAACCTCCTTCACCTTGTTAATTCCCTGTTTGGGTGATCAGCATCGCCCTCTGTCTAGCTGCCCCAGCTGGACACCTAACCATCATTCCAGTTGCTCCACCTCCCTGGTCTCCCACATCCAGTCCCCGAGCCCTGTGGATTCTCCCTCCCCAGCCACTCTCCAAAGTGGTGCCGCTCCTTCCTCCCACTCCAAGTGCTTTGCTCCCCACCCCTCCCTGTTTTACACCTGGTCTATCACAGCAGTTGCCTGAATGGACTTCCTCTCCCTACTCACCTCTCCACAGGCCCCACACCATGGGAGAGACCTTGTATTTGCACTGCTTGTGCCCACCTCACAGCCCATCTTTCAGCCACTGCTGGGAAGCATCCGAGGCACCAGGCTCACTCGCTGCCCTGGGTTTCTCTCACATCACGTGGTAGGGCACCCATGGGAACCTCCACTGATGCTTGGGCAAATCTGAAAATTCAAGGGAGTTAACATCCCATGGAGCAGTCCTTAACCTGTGGGGATGGGAAGCAGGTTGATTAGTGAGCCCTACTTCCCATCTTTAGACAGATAATTTTGAAGCACTTTCTATATGCTCCTTTTGGGGTCCCTGCAGAATTCAACCCCCATTACCCATAGCGATGATCAGGAAAGAAGGAAGGTAGGAAGGAAAGAAGGCAGATAAGAAGGAAGGCATGAAGGCAGGGAGGAGAGACAGAGAATTGAAAACCTGGCCTACAAGACAAATCTATACTCCTTACATTGGCATTCAAGGTCTTTGTAGTCCATGAAGTGAGTCCTTACCTTTCCATCTATATCTAGATGTGAACTTGGCCTTCACATCTAGCTGCCATCATTTTTCAAGAGTGCCATGCCAGTCCTGGCTGTGTTTCTCAGCGGTAAAAGTGTCGACTTGTGCACGAAAGGGTGGAGCGTTTGATTCCAGTCAAGGGCATGTACCTGGGTTGCAGGTTTGATCCCAGTCCCATGTGGAAGGCAACCAATTAATGTGACTTTCTCACATCGATGTTTCTCTCATTCTGTCTCTCTTTCTCTCTCCCTCCCTCCTCCTTCCCTTCCACTCTCTCTAAAAATCAATGGAAAAAAATATCCTCTGCTGAGCATTAACAACAACAACAACAACAAAAATAACAAAAAATGCCATGCTATCTCACACCTCCTTCTCTTTCCCCACTGATCCCTCTGCCTGCTGGACTCTTACTCATCCTCCATGTTCAACCCAATGT
Organism: Eptesicus fuscus; assembly: GCF_027574615.1. Taxonomy (NCBI): domain Eukaryota; kingdom Metazoa; phylum Chordata; class Mammalia; order Chiroptera; family Vespertilionidae; genus Eptesicus; species Eptesicus fuscus. The sequence goes on along the minus strand of NC_072487.1, from coordinate 59,177,349 downwards.
CACCTTCACTGTGGTGCTTTCCTTGTGAGTGGCTCATGACAATACCTCCACAGCCATCACCATTACCTTCCTACTAAATCACATACTGAGCTCTTACGATGAGCCGTGAGCTCTGCTAACTGCTTTATATAGCCTGGTTCATGTAAAGCCTTTTAAGAAAAAGGTAATTATGATACTGAGGATATAGGCCCAGAACAGAAACTGAGGTTCTTGGAAGTTCAGAAGCTTGTGATGCTAGAGAGTCCCTGTAGGATTTGCACAATCGTGTGACTATTCATGTGTCTTTTCTCACCAGACTAAAGAGCTGAGAGGGGGTGGGGGGGAAGGGACAGAGTCTCACACATCTCTGTGACCTTCTTTAGCAGAAGAGCTCAGCATGAATGTCAGCACAACCCACCCCAGGACTGGACTCTGAGCCTCCTTGCTGCTTCCAAAGTCCCTGTGTTCCCCTTTAGGTAAGAATAATTGTTAACTTTTCATGAGGACTTGCTCCACGTAATGTAATCCTCAAGTAAGCCTGTGAGCTTTTGTTGGCATCATAGGTTGATCATGTTGCATTATATAATAGTCCCCACCTTTTGCAAGAGCCCATGGGGTCTCAAGAGGAGGGTCCTTGCTAGCTCTGCCTCTATTTCCACAGCTGCCCGCCCAGGGTTGGGCACAGAGAAGTGCTGTAACAGTAGCACCTGGGCATCCAGTAACAGTGCAGGCAGGGCCTCTGGGACAGGCCTGTTAGGTGTGGTGGCTGGTGTTTTCCCCAGCTGGGCCTGGGCCTGTGGTCCTGGGGCCAGTTTCAGAGCTGACCTTCACGTCTCAGACCTGCCTTTGGATCTGGCTTCTCCTGGGAGCCTAGATTTATAAACAAAAAGCAAATGGAGCAAATAAAAACATTATCTCACTGGTGCTTGAGTCAGCTGCTCCAGATGTCTTGGGGGAGATGGGGATGGGGTACTGCAGAGCCAGCAGAGCTCAGCCCTGCCTGAAGTGGGGCGCAGCAGGGTGTACGTGGAACAAAGACGACTCCTTGGGTTTGAGTCTTGGCTGTCAATGGGCTGCCATCACTGCCATCCCTGCCTGCAACCTTCCCTTGCCCACTGGCCATGATGGATGCCTCCCACCACCTGGGCATCCAGTTGGCACCTCTGAATCCCCAGAGGAGGCCCAGGAAAGCTGCTCAATATGCTAAATGGAGCTATTGAATGAGGTACCTTACCTCCATTATCTCATTTAGTCTCCACAGATTGCCAGCAAGCTCAGGTTTACCAGCCCCACTTGACAGATGCGAGGCTGAGGCCCAACAAGTTAAATGATGTGCCCACAGCCAGGAGCAAACAAGTGAATCTGGACTCTGCCCAAGGTCATTTATCCTGAGCTTCTGAGCTTGTTCCAATCGCCCTGCCAAGAAGATGTGATGCCCCAGGGCTGATATAAAACTTCGCAGTTCTAACCCACTCTGCTGAGGACATTTAAGGATGCTAGGGGAAACCTTTAAGAGGGATAAAGTCAACTCGTATTTCCAGAACACACGTTCCTGCTGTTGTGCATTACAGCAGAAAGAGCACTCATCAGGGAGTCAGGGATCCCGGTGTAAGGCCTGGACATGTTCTCTGTGCCCTCTGAGCTGCTGGTCCTCTGATTATGACTTGAGTGTTTTTGGTGTTCTTTTTTTAAGATGAGCCCTGACCTCAGGCAACCCATATGGCTATAACTTCCTGTCCCATATTAGGTTTCTCACATTTTAGAGGAATCTTTGACACTTTCACCTCTTCTGAGCCATCCACAGACATGAAAAGACAGTCAACAACATGGGTTCATGCAGCCCCCACAGAGCAAAAGGCAGAGAACAGGGAGGTTTAGCACAGCAGCCTCCTGGCTCCGTCCATCCACATGGTGTTTTCTCTCCTCCCAACCATGCTGCTAAGACACAGAAACTCCAAGGAGAACTGTGCTCCATTCTCCTATTTTTCTCATGTGTTTCAGGATTTGGCTCTCTCCAACATTTCATTCTCCAGACGTGATTCAGAGCAGAAGTTCCAATACATCTTGACATTTTCCACCCAGTCTGAAGGTCCTGCATGTGGGCCTATCCTCAGGCTGTCTTGCTATTTATTCAGTAACTAATTAGTACTGGTAGAGGAACAAGTGTAGCCTCAAGGTTGTTGCCAAGACCAACAGCATCCAATTCTACTGGAGGTAAGAAGGGTGGGACTGAGTCCAAAGTCTGGCAGAGGCCAACACAGCCAGACTATGTTGGGACAAGAAGGGGAGAGAAGGTGCTTGGATGTACATTGGAGGGGCCAAAGATTAGGAGGGGGAGGATACCTCACAGGAGAAACGTATATTTGGACTTAGGAGAGAATTTAGACTTAAAATCATGAGTGATAATTTCTCCTCCTCTTCCTTCTGTTTGCTGGCATATGTCCTGGAGTAACCCCAAATTGTACCATATCTGAGATTTTTGTGTGTGTGTGTTTGGGGGTGAGGGGGAGAGGGATGTTTCATTGTAGATGAGGCCAGGTAAATGGAAGACCTCCATTGCCACAAAAATTCAAGTCAATAATTTAATTTGTACTCACTGAGTGAACCCCTTCTCTGGCACATTGAAGTGCCCACAGCGTTGATGTGGAGGCAAATGACTCATGGTCCCTGGTATTAAAAAACTGACCAGCCAGAGGAGAGGCACATGGGGAAACAGACAGGAGGCTCGGTGTGAGAAGGAGGGTGACAGTGTGTTGTGTAAGCTCTACGTGACAAGGAGGGAAAGGGACCTAGCTCTGTCTGGCTAGGGATGTTGAAAAAGGCTTTCTGGTGGAGGAGGCCTTTGAGATGGGGCTTTAAGGCTGAGTGAGGACTGATGGAGAAGGAAAAGCTCGGAAGGGCTTTCCAGACTCTGCATTGCATGACACTGAGAGTGAGCCCTCCTTGAGTTGGGTGCCTACCTCTTTTGTCTTACTCTAGTCCTCGTGTTGTGCAAAAACAGGGAAGCACAAAGTAGCTCACCTAGATCAAGGTGCTGCAAGCAGCTGCAGGTGTAGGATGCATGATTAGAATATTCTAGACTGAATGAGAAGGCAGTGCCCAGGTCAAGAAGAGCCTCATTGCCTGTCTAAGGACTAGGGATTTCATACTCTAAAACTGCATTGTCCAGTGAGGGAGTTACTCGCCACATGAAGCTATTGAATTTGAATAAAATTAAGAATTCAGTTCCTCAGTGGCACAAGTAATATTTCAAGCACTCAATAGGCACATATGTCTAGTGACTGCTGTATTGGGAAGTGTATATATAGACCATTTCCATCACAGAAAGTTCTATTGGACAGTATTGCTTTGGACACTGGGAACCACTGATAGTTTATAACCTGAGAAGTAAGAGGGTCAGACCTGTGACACACATGGGTCTGGCTGTAGGGGAAAGAGAATGCAGACAAGCCATTTGGGATTCCTTTACTGTTAGACCAGCTGAACTTGATGAGGATGGCCAATAGAAGGGGCCAGAGATGAGGGTAATCCTTATTTCTTCAGATGAGCTTTGATGAGGATGTAGAAGAGACAGGGAAAGTGGCAGGAGATTGGCTCTCCCTTTCTATGGAGAAGGGAAGAAATGCATATAAGTGCTATCTTTGAACCAGGGACCAAGTCCTCTCCAGGGCTGCTACCTTCTAGAGCTGATGGACCATTAGGGCCCGGTGTCCTCTCCATGTCTATTCTCCCTGACACTACAGAATCCTGAAGCTCAGCCACATCTGCAGGGACTCAGATCCAGACTGTCTGGGTTCAAATCTCACTGTGGCACTTGCTAACTATATGATCTTGTGAAAGTTTTATAACTTCTCTCTGCCTTTGTTTTCCCACATGGGGATGATAATGGTACCTACATTGTAGACTCATTGAGGGTCAAAGGAGATAATATTTGTAATATACTTAAAACATAATATAGCTATTATAGTAAGCCTCAAAAATAGGTATAAATTGGTGTCATGACCAAGAAGCAGTGTGGTCTTAGGGTACAGAGCATGGACTCCAAATTGTTCCTTGTGTACTTGAAACGCAGCTGTCACTTTCTAGCCGGTGGCTTTGGAAAAGGAATTTCCAATTCTCTGTGCTTTCATTCCCTGATCTCAGAAGCTAGTACCTGCCTCATGCGGCTGTTGTGTGAGTCCAATGAAGTCGTATATGTAATAGACTTAGAATACCACCTGGCACATTTGAAGTGCCTATAAGTGTGCGCTCTCTTAGTTACTGTTAATGTTACATCAGTGCTGATGTGACTATACTCGGGGAAGCCAGCAAATGTTTTGATTCTCTGATACTTGGACATTCTATCCTACCCCTTCAATGTTGACCTCCTGAAAAGGTGGAGGTAGTAGGAACTTGACTTGGTGATCTTCTCCAAGAACCCCCTCAATCCAAACATTTCTTCTTCCTCTTCCTATTTCCAGGAGCCTACCCCACCTCATATTCCAAGTTGCTCAGAGAAACAAACTAGAAATAGCTCTTAATTGCAGATTTCAAAATCTTTTCTGTTCTCAACAAAATCTAGCTTCTAAGACTTGACTCTCTCCAACTAAGGGGAAGATGTCAGAAAATGGACACAAAGCTGTTCTTCTCTTTGCATTATTGCTGAAAAATAAATTCTTTCCTAGGGAAATGGATGCCTCCACCTAAGTGGGGGAAGAAGATTCTATGCAAATAAATGGGAGAAAGAAAGTACCCTGATCCATTCAGAAGCACACTGGCCCATGACCTGTGTGACTAATGAGTTCAGGGCCCAGCATTTCAGGTCCAAAATCTGGACCCAGGATGAGTCAGCACAGGTTTGTGAGGGGCATCCCTTTACAAAGGGTTTATTGATGACCTCTCTGAATTTCCCCTGGGCCTTTCCCAAACGATAGCCTCAGATAGACATCAACTGCATATCAGAACCCCCTGGCAGATGGCCCACATGGCCGGGGAACTGCTGAGTGAGGGAAGTGACAACCGTGTTTTTTAAAGCCCTTTCATTCCTATCACTAATCCCCCAACATTCTTCCCCGTACAGTCATACATATAAATCAGATATGATTGTGCCATTTACCACTACACTTCTGTCAGTCACCCTGACGTTGATTCAGGATGTCTGCTTGCTCTTTGCACCAAGGAGGGCTTGGTGAGGACCTTGGGGCTAACTTGAGGTTACTGACCTCAGATTATTTATGATAGGAGAGGGGGTGGCCAGGCATGAGGCCAGACCCTCCAGCACTTTGTATGGACCCCCTCGTTTACTCCAGGCCACAGTTCGGTGAGATGGGCATTATAGTCCTTGATTTATAGGAAAGGATATTAAAGCTCTGAGACCTCATGGCTATGCAGCTTGGCAGAGATGGAGCTCAAGTTTGAGTCTCTATCTCCATCCCCCCAAGGCTCTTTGTTGAATGTCCCATGGTGTCTTCTCCACAGTGTGGAGGAGATAGGGAGTGATATGAAGCCAGAACAGTCTTATTCCGTAAGTATTTCTAAACACCTATGGTGTGCCGGCAATGTGCAAGGAACTGAGAAAGGGTGAGAGAGACAGGCATGGTTCCTGCCCTCAAGAGGTGGGAATAAGGACAAAACACAAGCCATCCCAAATGATGGACTATGTAGAAATCGATCATTGACATGAAAGGATCCAACATGGAATTAATAGTGAATAGGTGTCCATGCGTATGTGGGGAAGGGAAGGGGGTGCTAATTGGGTTAGATGGCTGTCGTATTTCCTAGGGCTGCTTCACAGATTACCAGACAGCTGGTGGCTCAAAAACAATAGGCATGTATTCTCTCACCGTTCCAGAGGCCAGGCGTCTGAGACACAGGGGTCAGCAGGGCTGGGCTCCCTCTGAAGGCTCCAGGGCAGCCTTGTCCAGCCTCTGGTGGCTGCCAGCGCTCCTTGGCTTGGTTGGGCCTATATAACTCCAATCTCTCCCTCCATCTTCACATCGCCGTCCTCTCCCTGTGCATCTCTACGTTCTCTCCTCTTCTTCTAAGGACGCCTGTCATTGGACCCAGGGCCCACCCGAATCCAGGACAATCTCATCTCAAGATCCTGAACTTAATTACATCTGCAAAGAATCTTTTCCCAAATACAGTCACCTTCACAGTTTCTGGATGTTAGGACATGAGCATGCCTTTGGAGAGGGGGGGCGGGGGGGTTGCACTATTCAATCCATTTCAGTGGCCAAGGAGGACTTTCTGAGATGGGGACAGTGATGCAGAAAAATGCAACTTGGGAAGAATAGATAAAAAGGGCAACGGGCCCTGAGGTGCTGAAGTAGGGAAGAGCTGTGTGTGTCTGAAGAGCAAGACAGACACAAGTGGGACCGAGACTTGGTTGGCAATGGGAAGAGGAGCCTGAGAAGACCTGGGAGGGCCAGTAGGAGGGTCCCAAGTCACAGGTGGTCAGACAGGAAGGGGTCTCAGAATGACTGGCTCCTGCCTCCATCTCATTCTCCGTCAGAGCTCCCCTCCCACGTGCTGCGGCTCTGGAAGGCTTCCTCTAGGTGCACTGCCACAGACCTGGGCCTTGCTAAGGTGCAGGCTGTACTGCAGGAAGAGGCCCTTTGTTTATGCCACTGAAATGTGTCATCGACCGGAGTGGCAGCAGTTTCATAGTGCCATAGAGCCTGGGTCTCAATGCCAACTTCCAGTTTCGATGCGACATGCCCCATCAGGCCCCACTCGGAGCTGCTGGCTGGTGTCTTTGCACAGCCCTGCCTGGCTGGTTTCAGGCCACTCACACAGCTGTGGTGCTGGGCGTGACTCTGGCCTGAAGTCCGGGGAGCTGAGGTTGAGTTCCACCTCAGGCTCTTACTAGTCACATGGCCTGGGGTTAGCCCCTCTAAGCGTCAGCTTCCTCACATGCAAAATGAAAATGACAAACCCAGTCTCACAGCAAGGTTGTGAGACTCAGATAAGAGGGTGTGTTTGAAAATGTTTGATGAGTTACCCAAGGAGATGTTACCCGTTACACTAAACACCTGGGGGTCTCTGACGATCTCCCTGGAGGCAGGGGTGCTCAGGGTTCTGCCACATCCCATCACGAGCTCGTATGCTCTGCACTGAAGGCTGTGTGCCCCTGGGTGTTGTTCCCCAAGGGGTTAACACCCATCATATCCCATCGAGATATCATCATGGAGCAAGGCCCCCAAATGGAAGGAAACACACCTCCAATTTGTGTCCCTGTAAAAAGCAGCCCGCCTTTGAAACTTGACCCTGCGGAAAACCTACTGAATTGAACATGGAGGAAAAGGAGAAGAAGAAGAAAAAAATGCCATGTGAGTAATTAATCAGCATTTTGTCCAATCTAATTTGGTGTTAAAGGACATTCATCAAGACCAACATACCTGTCCAGGCCAATTCCAGGAGCCCCGGGAGTGGCCGCGTGGACTTGACCTCCCTGCTGTCTGCAGTCCACTCATTTGCAAACTGGTTTCAATGAAGGTAACAGTTTGTGGTAATGAGAACCATATGGGCTGGTGGCTGCTGTCAGTAAAAATAGCCGACATGGCCTGTGTGGCCAGACGCAACGTCAAGCTAAGAGCAGGAAGACGAACGCTGTGTGAAGGAAGGAAAAAAGTTGTTTCAGAAGCTAGAGACAGGAGCCCTCCTGACAGGAGGAGGTGTCAGGGGCTGGGACATGAAGCCTGGGGACTCCTCAAGGCCAGAGACATTTGCATGAAATACTGGCTCCCCAGCCTGGTTTTCCATACTCTCACACCCAGTTGAGAGGGGCCGGGGAAGGCCGGGAACAGAGCTGAGGCTCAGCACACATACAGATGGTGTGTACTGGGCAAGAATCCTCTCCTACCCAAACATCCCCATAGATGCCGGAGCCTGAAGGAAGTATGCATGGAGGTAAGGCCAGAAATTTAAAACAACATTTTTTAAAGCATAAACGTTAGGATCCTTTTCAAAGGTATCCTGTTTTGTAGCATAATAGAAAGAGCATGGATTTGAAAATTGTGAGACCTGATTTAATCTGACCATAAACACACCCATTGTATAAACATAAGCAAATTATTTAATCATTCAGAGTTTCAATTTATTAGTCTATAAAATAACCAATGGTTTTCATGCGCTGATGTTCCTTGTAGTAGAATGCCCTGTTCATTCATTCATTCATTCATTTAACAAACATTATTATAGAGGAATAAATCAGTGAATTAAAAAACACACACCTGCTTTCAAAGAATTTACACTCTAGTCGTAAATAAAATGCAGAATGTTGGAAGGTGAAAATGCTCTGGATACAAATAAGTAGGGGTGGGGATCAGGAAGACAGGGATGAGGGTGCAGTTTAAACAGGGTGGTCAGAGAGGGCCTTGCTGAGAAGGTGATATTTGGAAGAAGATTGAAAGAGGTGAGGAAGTGAGACATGAGCTATTTGGAAGGCTCGTATTGAAAGCAGAGGAAACCACTGGAACCAAAGTCCTGAGCGGGAGAGAGCCTGGGGTACTTCGGACCAGCAAAGAGACCAATGTGGCCAGAGAGAAGGCAGCTAGCAGTTAGAGGGATGGGGTATAGCCATGTAGGCCTGGGGGACAGCATCAGAACGTCTCATCTCCATAGGGTTTGAGAGAGATGGATCAAGGATTTGAGCCTCAGCAACTGCTATTCACATAGATGGGGACAATTATAGGTGAAACAGGTTGGGGAGGGGATTGGGAGTTCAATGTTGCACATGTTGAGTTTGAGATGCTTATTAGCCATTCAAGTGGAGTTATAGCGTATCCAGGTAGCTGAGAATAATAAACATGTATAAGATCATAAAACATTAGATCATGTGGGAATGAGTGAAGATAGAGAAGGAAAGGTAAAGAGGTTTCTCCATGGGGCATCAATATTAACAGAGCTTAACTAGCCTTCTACACAACATCCTCTTCCAAAAGCATGAGCTACAAGAGCAAATATTCTGAGTATCTATGCAGACATGAAACCATCAAAGATAAATGGTGCTATTATTATTTTATATACAAGGAAAATAAGAACCAGAGAAGTGAATTAATTTGCTCAATGTCAAATAGCTAATGAAAAACAGAACAGGAATTCAAACCCAGGTGTCCTGACCCCAATTCTAATGCTCTTTCCTCTGCAGCCATCTGCCCAGTGACTTCTAAGGTAGACAGGCATCTTTCATCCTCAACCTATTTGTCATGCTTCTCCAAGTTTGAAATCAAAACCAGGTCATTCTAGCAGTTAAGTACTCTTATTTGCCAGCTTTTAGAAAGTAAAAATGTATTATGAAAAACTGTCTTTGGCCAAAACCTAAAAAAAAAAAAAAAAAAAAAAAAGGCGGGGGAAGGGGGAATGAAAGGGAAAGAGAGAATGAAAAAAAAAAAAAAAAAAAAATCCTGCCTTCCATTTTCCCCATAGGTCCTCACTGTCTCCTGGACTCTAAATAATCTCTTCTGTCTTTGGAGGAGGTAGATAGAAGGCAGATACAATCTCCCCTGTCTTCTAAGTCAAGCACATGGGAGGGACAGAAAAAGTAGTGATCTATTGGGGGGGGCAGGGCGGGGGCGGGGTTTGAGCCATTTGTGAATGTAACTTGGAAGAGGTCCTAGTTATTCTCCACCTCTCCACTTCCCTACAGCCTACCTAACACTGCTTTATACCAAGGGCATAGAAACTAAACTAATAAATATTTGAAAATAAAATAATATTTGCTAATTTGTAAAGCACTTTGTATCCACTATCGATGCAAAACACTTTTTGAGATAGCTACTATCTATGTTAACATCCATTTTAAAGATAAATAAACATGGCTTGGAGAGATTAAATGATTTGATTAAGATTACTATAAAACAAAAAGATGCAATTTTTAAAAATGTGATTAGACTCGCTGGAACATCAGTATACATTTATTTTTTAAATGTACTTTGCTTGGCCTCTACAGGAGGACCCACAACATTTAAGCCCAGCTCAGATTTGACATCACTGTTTTCTGCAGGGTGGTCCACCATCTCACCTGCATCTTCCTTCTCCCTTTCCTGTTTGGTTACCATCACTTCTTCTTGAGAACCACCTAATGTTGTTCCTCTCAAGGGAATGGCCTGTGTCTTCTCCATCCTGGTATCGCCAATGCCTTTTTGGTTTCCTGTCATAGTACAAGGTGTGACAAATGCTGGCTAGGCTGCACTGAACTGAAATTGATGAACTAAAGAGGAGGAGGAATTAGGTTGTAACTGCAGGTTGGAGTAAGACCACAGAGAGCCTTGAATGCTGAACTAAACTCTGCAAATCCATCCATAATTAGCAGGTGGCCAGGGCCACTGCTTGGTCTAGCCCCTGGGTTCTGCGTCTCCATGCTGGGTTTTGTTATAAAAAGAAGGAGCTTACTGAGTAAATAAAATGGGGGTGAATATGTCTTCCTCACAAACCTCAGAAAAACTCATGCCTACATTTCTTACTCTTTTGAAAACTTGACTTTATTTTTTTTTTCTTCCCACTCACACCTCAGGTCTTGTCATGGTTTCAGCCAAAGAAAACCAATTCAGACAGCGCCATCTCAGGCTTGTCCCGCGTCCAGAGCAGGAAGACAGCAGGAGATGACATTTGATGTTTTGAGGTTTCCTGCTCAAGTTTAAGACACAGCAATTCTGTGGAGTTGTTTGAGTCAGATGACCTAGGGAGAAGTGTTCAGTTCCATTCGTCTCATCCCATATTTATTAGCTGTGCTAGTACCAAAGGAAGAGGGAAAGCTATTGGCTCCTGCTCTCATGCAGCTTCTGTCTGTCTAAAGGGAAGGGAAGAAAGAGAAATACACTGATAAGCGCACTATAAGGCAGAATGTGATGCTAAGAAGTGATGACACATGCCATGTGGACTCACAGTTACTATGCTGTTGTGGGAGGCAGAGCAGAGAAGCTTCCTAGGCAGTGAATGTGAGATTGGCCTCCAAGAACAGGTAAGATTTTTACAGATAAAGATCGAATGGGAAGGAGGTCATTCTCAGTGGAAAGAGGCATGAGGTCTCAAGCAAGTAGATTCAGAGAGCAATGGCTGTTTATTTGTATTTGACATGAACTATGTAGGGACTTCTGGTGACATTTTCTGAGCCCCATATTGAAGCCTTGTTGATTCTAAATGCACTGGGTTTAGGAGCCAGGCATTGATTAATTGACTGAAGGGTTGATTATAATGAATTGGCTCACATAATGATGATGGAGGCTGGCAAGTCCCGGGATCTGCAGGGTGAGTTGGCAAACTGGAGACCCAGGGAGAGCCACTGGTGTAGTCCCAGTCTGAGTGCAAAGGCCTGAGACCAGGAGAGCTAATGGTGTAGTTTCAGTCTGAAGGCCAGCAGGCTTGAGACCCAGGGGAGCTGATGTTTCAGCTCAAGTCTGAAGTCAGGAAAAAAAGACAAATATCTAAGTTTGAAGGCAGGCAGGCAGGAAAAATTCTCTCTTACTTGGGGAATGGTCAGCTTTTTTGTTCTGTTCAGCCAGGCCGTCAACTGATTGGTAAACTCATCCATAGTAGGGATGGCAACTTTCTTTACTCAGTCTACTGATTTAAATGTCAATCTCATTCAAAAGTACCCAGAATGCTATTTGACCAAATATCTGGGCACCCATGGCCCAACAAGTTAACACATAAAATTACCCAACATGACTATGTATTTTATTTAATGGTTTTAAATTTCTACCCATATTCTTTTTTGTGTGCATATAATACATAAATTCTTCCTAAATTTATTTTCAGCCTTTTTTTTGTATTTAATATACCAAGAAAAACATTTTAAAGAGGGAAATAATCATAAGGTTGTTGACCTCTTATTCTTTCAAGTAATACAATGAAAAATAATAAATAAAAGTAAACACATCTTTCATCAGTTATCATATTATTTCATAAAAGGATGCGAATTTTAACACTCCCACCCTCAAAAGGCAAGGTATACATAATCCCAGAGGGAAAGGCATCTTCTCTAAGGAAATACAGTTGGCAATCCAGCACTGTCATGTTAAAGAATATACTTATAATTTTAAAATAAAATACTATATAAAATTATATTTATTATTTGTGTTGTAGATATTTTTGTGACAGAAGTCGTCAGTTGAGATAGTATAGATGTGCAATATTACAATACAAAGTCATCAAACATAACATTTCAAAGAGATTTATTGATGAAAATGGAAAGTATGCACTCTCTCTACTCAACGTGGACGATCCCGGGCACACTCAGAAGTGGGCAAGCCTCCAACTTCACCGTGTCCGGTGCTTCTCCCCTTTCTTTTCCCAGAGCTGCACGGAGAGCTCATTATAGCTGGGAGTCTGGGTGGTGAGGGCGGCAGGAGAGGGTCTGCCCGCGCTTTTCCCTTCATGGCACCCACAGCAAGCAGCCCAACATGGAGCCATGGGGACTTTATCTGAGTGGGAGGTCATGGACTTGACTTCAACACAGGCCAGCACCTTCCAAGCATGTATATTTGAGAACCACCAATTTGGCTTAACCTCTCACTTTCATTATGAGGAGACTGAGACCCAGAGGCTCAGAAATCAATCCTACCTAAAACAAAGTGTGCTAAGGACACCCCAGCCCAGAAATCATGGAAATCAGCCCCATGTCTCCCTGGCTGTGAATAAAGCTTTTTGGCTTTTTTTTTTTTTTAACCTTTTGACATTTGACCCTAATTCAGATGACTGTCTCTCTTATCTGTTTAATGTCCCAGGGATTTGGGGGCTAGGTCCTTCCTCTATCTTGAAATTGATCACATCCTCACAGATACACATAGACACACACATATACACACACACACACAAATGGCATAATTACAGAAAGAAACCCCATCCTTTCCTGAAACCCACCTGAACACTGATGCCCTGACCCTTAACCAAGTCTGAGAGACCTGGATCCTGCTGCCTGTGTATAGACAGATGTCTCTGGGTTCGCCTGGATACTACCAGTAAGCATCACTTTTTAAAACTAAATTCAGGCCAAATTTTGTGTCCAACATTCTACATACCTCATCTCACCCGTTACTCCCAGGAGCCTGAGAGACAGAAATGAGGGTGCCCGTTTTCTAAGGACACCAAAGCCTGGTGAACCTCAGTGACTTCCCAGTGTCACACAGCTGATGCGTGGCCAAACGTGACTCAAGTCCTCTGCGAGGCCCATTGTGTCCTCGGCCAGTGTCCCGTGTGGGTCAGGACCTGGCGTGTGGTGCCCAGATGAAGAAATGAATAAGTTACTTCCTTCTCCATTGGAAGATGCCCACCAGGCCACCCCCAAAGTGGTTCAGAAGATGTCCCGTTAAATGTGAGCCACAGCTATAATTAGAATCTCTGCACAGCGAAGAGTATGCTGGTTTGTTACCCTTTAAATACTTGGTGTGAGTTAGGCTCGAGGCCCGGTAAAGTCCCTACGTCTCTCCCTTCTGGCCCGGGGCCAGGCCGGGCTCTCATCTCCTATTCTCACACAATTTGAAGGGAAATGCTGGCCCTCGCATGGACCCCTGCTGCACGTCATCTAACTGGATTTGGCTCATCGTTCCAGCCAACTGAGATCATTTAGAAGTTTGATTTTGTCATCAATCATTTTTTTCTATCCTTCCCAGCTGTGTGTCAGCCTCAGATGTGATAAGCGGACTTTATACGTCTCTGTCAAAGTCACTGGTACCAAATATTAAACAGGGCTCAGGACAGTTCTCTGGGGTATACCTCTGCCGTGACCCCAGGGCATTTTCATGGGCCTTTATCCCAGCATCTATCCCTTGACATTATCCATTTTTTGGATTTCATTCTCCTTTTAATCCTCATTGGGCACAATGCTGGCCATGGAAGAAAAACTCAGTGTTTGCTGACTAGTGCAATAGAGGCTGTGGTTTGGTATCAGAAGACTCAAGTTCAGGTCACAGAGAATGTCCTTCCTATGACTGTGTATAAGCCGTTTATCCCTCCAGGGCCTCAGTTGATCTATAAAATAGGGGGAAGGGTCCCTGCAGACAACCTCATTCAATTGCTTGATGAAGTGATGGATACAAAACCCTCACTTTTATGTGCACATTTCTTAAATCTAAAGTTCATTTTCACTCCTTTTCCCATCAACACCACCCTCACCCTGCTCCCCTCCTTCTGCCTCTCTGGGAATCCTTTCCTGGCCCCCTGGATCAGCCATTGTCACCTCCTCAGAGCTCCCCCTTAGCCCTCTGCAGGTCTGCACAGGGCCACTTATCTCATGTGTCATCTTCCACTCCAGACATTGGGCTTAGAAGTCAAGAGCTACACCTTAGCTATCTGTCCTCGGCACCAGCACAGAGACCTGGGACACGAGGCACTCTACAACAGGTTTATGGGACAAATAAGAGTGACTGAAAGCTGCAGAGTCAGTTCCGTTCTTGCCTTAATGATGGCTATAGGGAATGCTGTGGCCACTGGAAAGTGAGCACCACCCACTGGGCTGGATGTTCTCAGTTTATCCTTGGCGAGAAACAAAGGTGGGTCCAATGACAAGGCCAGCCCCCAAGCTTTGTGAGAACAGGTATCCTGTCTGTTTTGCTTACCAATGTCGCTGGGGGGCTCCCCAGCAGCAGACTCTGAGACGGAGATTAGCACAAGAAGTTTCCTGGGGAGTCTTTGGGGCCCAGCCCTATGGGAGGTGCGGGGGAAGGAGTGAGCAGGTGGAGAAGTCAAGCTGCAATGCAGTGTCCACAAAGGAGTTGTTCCAAGTTGAGCCATGGGGGTCAAGCCTCTGTGGACACTTGCCTATTGAACTATCTCCGATGCAGGCTGACTCCAGGAGCAAGGTCAAACTTGGCCTAGGCAGTTCTCTTCAGCTGAGGACATTCCCAAAGAGGGATGCAGCTGAAAGCCGCCAACATTTGCAGCTGCTGGAAACACCAGAGCCTCACTGCTGGAACAGATAGTGTCTGTAAGCGTCGCCGTGCCCAGGAGCATCTGTCTGGCTCGCTGGAGCCCTTCCATGAACACTTGTTGCGTGAATGGAGGAATCTGGGCCAGTCTCAAATGGAATCCCGTAGGCTCTCTTCCAACACATTCGGTCCGCGTTACCTTTAGAATGTGCAACCTGTCAACCACAGCCGTGCAGGTGCTTGGCTCAGGGATGAGCAGGCAGACATATAAAGAGCCAATCCTACCCTCTGGGGAGGACTTTAGGTAGAGTAAGCTCTGTGGTAGCACAAAAAAGGCAGACAGCTTCTTAAAGAAGGTGACATTGAAACTGAGGCCAGAAGGACAAGAAAGAGGAAGATTCTAGGAAAACTTGAAGTGTGAGCAAGCGATGCTGGCTGGAGATAGACTGGACGCTATGGTGGAGATAGACTGCAACAGGCTTGCGGGACCTTGCATGCCAGACTATAACACCTGGACCTGATCCTAAAAGCAATGAGGGAACAAGGAAGCATTTTCAGCAAAGGGCTAAAAGCCCAGCCTTTTTTTTTTCTCAAAAGAACACAGGTTCAGTTCCTCATGTCATTTTCCATCCAAGAGTTCCATGGGAACCGGCCATATAAGCACATACCATACCTGGGCCTCCACCCAGAGCACAGCATGAACTGTCCCCATTGCTGGGAACTCTGACAGCTTGAGTGAGCCCCTGCCCCCAGAGCACAGCATGAACTGTCCCCATTGCTGGGAACTCTGACAGCTTGAGGGAGCCCCTGTCTGGAGGAAGGGCATGCTCTTGTCTTGACATGCAAACCAGGAGCTCCCGAGGGTGTCACCCTAATAAGAGGAAACCCAGTCAACCCAGAGAAGTCAGGGTGACTTTTTCCTCACCAAAGGGACAGTGTCATACAGTTTGAAGAACATTGCTGGACGGGTCTATGAGGCTGGCTTACAGTCCACTCTCGTCCGCTTACTGGATCCATGGTACAAGCAAATCACTAGCCCTCAATTTCCTTATTCATCAAATGAGAAAAAGAACTCAGCCACTCTAGTGATAAAGATATACAAATAACCCAATAATAAGAGATCATTTATACATATCAGATTGACAAAGATTTATTAAAAGATAATGATCAGTGCTGATGAAGGTGGATGATATAGGTCGGCGATTTCACTGTGGGTAGGTGTGGTGAATTGGAATAAACAATTCCAGGGAGCAATTTGGCAATGAACATCAAGTCTCTGAAATGAGTGCATATTCTTTGACCCACTTCTAGGAATTTATTCTAAGGAAATAATTAGAAGTGAAAGAGGTATTTAGCAAAACATTGACAAGAGCAAAAATTCTATGTATGGCCCTGGCCAGTGTGTCTCAGTGCTTAGTGTGTTTGCCCATGGCACTGAAGGGTCAAGGGTTCAATTCCAGGACAAGGGCACATACCTGGGTTGCAGGTTCAATCCCAGGCCCTGATCAGGACTTGTGGAGGAGGCAACCAATTGATGTCTCTCTCTCTCTCTCTCCTCTCTCTCTCTCTCTCTCTCTCTCTCTCTCTCTCTCTCTCTCCTCCTCTCCTCTCCTCTCCTCTCCTCTCCTCTCCTCTCCTCTCCTCTCCTCTCCCCCTTCCTCCTCCTCCCCTCCCTTCCACTCTCTCTAAAAATCAATGGAAAAAATATTCTTGGGTGAGGATTAACAACAACAAAATTCTTATGTATGGAAATAACCTCAATGTGCATTAATACCTATAGGCCAATAATGGTTTTAATAAATCTGTATATTAGAATACTTTGCAACAATGAAAAGTTAGGCTTGTAAATTTGAGGTCCTGTAACCCCAGAAAGGTCTTTTGTAGGCAACTAGTTATTTCTCTGCATGGTAACACCACAGCAATCTTTGAACGATGCCTCTAAGCTATCCCCCTAATCCTTCCTGTCTCTTCAGTCCCACTGTCCTGTCCTGGTTCACACTCTCATTGCCTCCTGTCTATACCACCATACCAGCCCTGTTTCTGTTCTTTTTGTCTCCTGGATCCCAGTCTCCTTCACCTACCATGCTTCGGCCAAGGTGATAGTTCCACTGTACACCTCTGACCATATCAACCCCATGCCATTGCCACAGGGGGCAGTCCAAGCTTCTTGGTGTGATATGAGACTACGTGTGATATAATCTCCTTCTAATTATCCAGGGGTATCTCCTACTTCTCCACCATGTCCCAAAACACAACCTTGGCCACAGCCAAGCTGTATTATGTTAATTCTCCAACATTCCTTTTTTTTTTTAAATACCTCCATCTTTCCAGAATGTTCTTTTCCCTTCTCTCCATCCTGCAAACTCCTGTTCAGCCTTTCCAGGCATTCTCTGTGAAGTTGCCTTCTCTCCACTCTCTATCCTATGTCCAAGATGTCTGTTGTGACACCTAAAGTTCTTCTAATGTAGGTCATTCTGTACATGTTTGTCCAGTCCATTGGACCACAAAGTCCTCAAGGAGCTATCTTATTTGCATTTGAAACATTGCCACCTACCATGTGCCCAGCACAGTCCAGGGATCTGTTAACATTTTCTTGAATGAATTTTGTCAGAATTGTACCCCATGGCATAAAGCAAATCATATCTACATTTGTCCTGGCTGCTCTGTAATGCTGACTTCATTAAGTCCCCAGCCACCCAAGTGATCTCTCATGGTTGTCATCTGGAGGACAGGGGAGCTTTAGGGGGAAAGCGGAGCCCCTCAATTACCAATTCTGACAATCCTCATTTTAGCTCAGGTCCCCCCATGCAAACAGTTGACATGTGATTGGAGAAGAAATAAAAGTATGTTTCTATTAAAACCATGTTCCTTAGGTTGTCACTCTGAATTTATATCCCTCTGGCCCTTGCCAAGTTGGCTCTTGGCTATACTCTGTCCTAAAATGAGAGCATTCTTCTTATAGCCCCAGGAGATGCCTACAATGCCTGAAGATTGAAAACAGACCTTCCAGCATGGATTTGGGAATTTGCAGAGTCCAAATCACCATCATTCTATAAAACCTGCCTTAGATTCACTTCACACCTCTGATTTGAATTTTGTTGGGTAGAATAGTTCAATGCTTGATGGTATTCCTGCTACCCGAGATGATGGGCAAGAAATCTAGTTGTAGTAAAGAGAGTCAATCAACTCAGGGTACAGGAAAATGCCATTCGTGACCAGTGGTTGTTGACCTTTGGGCAGAACCAGCCATGGGGTATACTAGTATGTACATTGATATGTTAAATAAATAAAGGCAACAAGTCATTGGATACCTACTATTTACAAGGCCCTTTGCTGGATCTGGTGAGGGCCTGGTACCCCAGAAGGGCTGTCCTTCAACAACTCATTTCTACTGAAGAGAAAGGTTTGCCTCTAAATAGCCATGGCATACAGAATGGGATAAGTATTTTGAGCCATAGAACGTGCTCTATGTGTGCCGGTGGGTAATGTGGAATGGTGGAAAGAGCATGTTAACAGAAGCAGGCTCCAATGCAAGTTTAACCAGTTGCTTTCAGCAAAGTGCTGCACTTCTCAGAGCTTCTGTTTCCTCAACTGTAAGATGGGCTTCAAGACCACTTCTCATAGGAGTCAGATGGGAAGTTGATGAAATGGAGCACATGGCTCCTGAGCTACAGTAGCCCTCACTTCTCTCCCTTTCACTGTTAGTCAGAGCTAAGACTCAATGATCCCACCAATAACCTGGGGCAAACACTCACGGAGCCCAAGAGGGAGTGTCAGGAAGGAAGGCCAGAGATGGCAGAGGTGATAGCCTTTGCCCCATTCTTTCAATTTTCAGAAGAATGTTTTCCTGTTCAGTAACCTTGTGCCTACATATCTTTGGATTAGCAATGCTCTGTCTGACAGGTTAAATGCTTTCAGTTCATTTGGATTACAATTTCTGTCAGCCTAAGAAATTGAGCTGGGCTCACGCAGACCAGGAACCAGGGAGGATTGCTGGCATGGTGGCTTCGCTGTTGAGGTACCCAGCTCCTTGCCAGACCGCAGAGTTCACGAGGAAAGGAGCACAAACAGCAAGCCAGAGAGGACGTGGCCTTCCCCACGTAGGAGCTGCTGCCCTGGCCTGCGGTCTTGAGCGATGCAATCAAGCCTGGGGAATCTCAGCTTGGCTTACAATGTCTGATTGCTGGAATGCTCAGACTTCTGAAAGAAGCACATGGCCATGGGGGTATGTCTCTGGGACTTGTTTCATTTTGAATACAAAGAGAAGAAAATTTCTAAATCTCTCTATAAATAGGGGAGATGCCCACTTTTCCACTTGTGGTTCTTTTTACCCAAAATACAACTAAGCAGAAATACTGTTTTCCTCATTACAGTCAGGCTTGGGGAGTTTAAATGCAGCATAACAGGTAAAAGCACTGGACCATTTAAAAAAAGACTAGAGGTCAATGTGCTTTCACTACATGTGGGTTAGGGGGCTTTGAAACAACCATTTAAATCTCTCATGACTCAGTGTCTTCCTCTTTGAAATGGGCACAGTAATATCTACTCCACTGGGTTGGTTTGTAGATTAAATTTGTTGGCATATCAACAAATGTTAGTTTGTCTCACAACTCCTACCCCATGAGGTATTGGGTAAATCCTTTAATGAGTTAGAATTTCTCTTCTGAAAAATTAAGCTCATCTACCTCACCTTTTTTTTTTTTTACCTCTGAGAGCTGAGTTGAGAAGTTAAAGTGATGATGGAATGAATGTGCACTAAAGCAAAATAAAGTCTATCAGGATGGCTCTTTTAATCACATAGGGATGGCTCAGGAGAGGACAGTATGCCCTTTTTGAAGGCCCACCCCTTCAATCACCTCTCAGATCTAAGGGCCACTCTAGAATAGACTAGACTGATTGATCAATTAGCATCAAAGAGCTGGAGAAAAGGTTCAGGCTCCAGTTGCTATGGAAGTCAAATCACGTTGGCTCTAGGGCCAGTGCCCAACCCTTTGAATGCCATACAGCCTCAAAGAAATAAAGGCTGGCAAAGCTTGACGCCAGCTACATGATTAACTGGACAAAACCTAAACACTCTAAGCCATGAGATCAAAGAGAATGCTCTTTCCAACAAGTGAACCCTCTTAGAGAATTGGAACATGATTCATCCGAGCAAGCCACTTAGGAGTCAGGCGAGCAGACCGTCCCCTGTCTGAGGAATAAGACGGAGGCCTGTCCCAAAGAGAAAGGAGAATGATGGAGTCATCCCTTTGGCCTTCATGTCTAAAAGCAAGAGGTTCATGACCTGAGGTAGACATCCTGAGAAAGCCGCCCCTGATTCTCCACAATAGATCCTGAGGGCAGGGGTGCATCTGATTCAGCTGACATCCCACTTCTAGTTCAGGACTTCATATAACTTGGATCTCAGGAACATAATTTTCAATGCTTGTGTCAAAAAATCTTCACTATTAACTCAAGCCAAGAGTTAACTTAGCCCTAATTTGCCTATTAAAGCTCCTTCTCCAGGACCTCTTCCTATGGTTGGAAGGATAGGTGAATGAATGTAAACAAATGTACTTGTAAATTTCTACTGAAATCGTCAAAGAAGCTCAAATCAACAGGGAGATAGCTGTGATATAGGGTGCTATTATTTCTCTCTTCTTGGTGGGGAGGTGTTAGGGATTGACTGTATCCCCAAAGTCATAAGTTGAAGCCCCAAACCCAGTGTGATAGCTTTTGGAGAGGTGGCCATTTGGGAGGTAATAGGGTTAGATGAGATCATGAGGGTGGAGTCCTTGTTTGATGGGATTAGTGTCCCTATTAGAAAACACACCAGAGAACTTATTCTGTCTCTCCCTGAGAGCACACAATGAGAAAGTGACGGCCTATAAACCAGGAAGAGAGCTCTCACCAAAAATCGACCATGCTGCTACCTTGACCGTGGACTTCAGCCTCCAGAACTGTGAGAAAATTAATTTCAGTTGCTTAAGCCACCCAGTCTACGGTAGTTTGGCAGCCTGAACTGACTGAGGGAAAGAGAATCTAATAGTTGGCACCATTATCTACCCACTTGTCCCAGCCAAAAACTTGGGAGTCATTCTCTTACTCCTATCTTTTTAACCTAATCGATCACATTGTCTTAGCAAAAATTCTCCAACCTGCTTTATTCTGTACCAGGACTCACCAGGTCCTCTCCATGCCCCAGACAGCTTACTCGTGATGGATTTGGGATTCCAAACCCGATTCTCTGACTCTGAAACGCATGCTCTCCATTCTCTACACCCAGCTTCCCGACACACATTCGGGACTTTGCCAGGCATCTTCCCGGCACACAAACTGATGGAAACTTCCTCTTTCCTGTGGCTGGGTCTCTCAGAAAGGGTGCAGCTGATCTTCTAGGGCTGCACTCTCGCAGCAGCCTGGAATCCTAATCCTGGGTCCAGAGTGCAAATGAGGAGAGAAGTGTGTGGTTGGATGAAACCTACACCCTGCGCAGACTGCCATCTTAAGATTGTGTGGCTGCAGATCGGGAGCTTGAGAAGGCACCACTGGCTCAGAACAATTCCCAAGGCCAGACAAGACTCAGAGTGGAGAATTCCCTCTAGAGGCAACTGAACTGAGAGTGTTTGGGGGCCGGCAGTGGCGGGTGACAGTGGCTGTTGAGCTCAGGCTTTAGAACCCCAGAGGTCAGGAGCTTTCTCCAAGGGAAGCCAGCTAAGAGGACAAGAATGTACATGTTGCCTCCCCTCCGCCTGCTGGATGCTCATGGGGACCCACAGCCAGACGGGAGTGAGGCTGCAGGCACCAAAGGGGTTCCCCCTAGGAAGCCAGAATAACGGAGCCTTGCAACGTTAAAAATAAAAGCCCAGATGCGGAAGGCACAACACAACCTCCAAGTGAATGATTCAAAGCATGGAGGTGGGGTTGGCTCTGTCCTTTTATTTTCAACTTCCTTCAAGCAGTTTCTAAGGAGATACCTCTTTTCTGAATTGAAAGCAGGAGAAAAGTATTTAAATTATTTTCTCCTGTTGTCTGGTTGGTGCCTCCTCCAACCCCGACTGAAAGACAGAGGTGTATTTTATAAATGGCAACGCCCTTTGATAGCAGAAGGGGCTGCTGGCTTTTAAATCATGGCACTTGTGTTCACTGGGAAGCACACCCATGTCGTGGACACAGCACCAACTTCAGAGTTAATGTTGTTTGAATTCACCCTTGACTCGATGTGCCATGCTGTGTAACATTGGGCAAGTGCCTTTACCTCTCTGAGCCTTAGCATTTTCACCTGTAAAATGGAGGTGGTACCAATAGAAGCTAAGATGTATCAAGTCACTTTGAATGTCAGAATGGCTTTAAACTTAGCCATTACCATGCTATACACCACATGATACCAGCGCTGTAAGGCAATTGTCCATAATTTTGACAACTTACGTGGCATTTTTATATCAGGGTTCTCATTTGATTTTCATACTTGTCCCATGAGGTAGATCCAGTAGAGATGATGGTCTGCATTTGAAGAAATGATGACCAGAGACTTTGAGTGGCTTTTCAGAAGTGGAAAAGATGGGTCTGAACCCAGGTTGGAGCCATACTACTATGTGCCAGGCTTGTGCCTTCCAAGGGTCTCTAATATGTGGAGTCGTGGTTCTCATCCAGGGGCATGTGTCAGTGAAGTAATCTAAGAACATGAACAAGACTTTTTATGGCAGAAGATACAGACCACAATGGCCCCACTTCCTTCTGTCTGACAGCACCCTGACCTGCTCTGTGGTCATCAAACACACAACTGGCCATCATTCTGGGTGGAGCCCTCACTAAGAAGGAAGAAAAAGATAAAATGTCTTTCCCCAAGTCCCATTAGTTCCCTTTCCAGAGGTTCTGTAGAGCAGTAAGGCAGTAATGCTATACTGTTTGTTCTCAGATTGGCATGACCAAGAAATGGTAAGGAGGGTTCTGCAAGAAATAAGTCTGATGGAAACTGTGTTAGGGGAAGACCAAAGAGATGTCAGGAAATTACACACGTGACCCAATCTGTTCACTACAGTGGGAAGGAAGAGGGATTCTAGGCATCAGATAAAGCTGGGTGTATTCAGGTGGTGTCCTGGATTGACAATGAATCTTCTAGGGAAATTTAAGCATGACCCTGGTGTCATGGAGGGTGGAGTGTGTCTCACAGTGAGCCAACAGGTGTAGAAACAAGACCAAGAGCATAGCGTGCCAAAATCCATGGGTGGTAAGAAGTAACTTCTCCAAATGTCACTAACAACCTAGCTCGGAGTGCTATGCATAGTGTGTCTGCAAAGGAGTTACTTCCTCTTCCTCGTTTATGGATAGTGAGCAAGTCAATAATGGAAAGAAACATTATCACTTGAAATAGCTTTAATAACAATAGAAAGTCAACAACAAGAAGAAATGCAATTTAAATATATTCCTTGGTGATCTAGAAAAGAAACAATAATCTAGATAGCATCTGGAATAAAGGAGAAGACAAAATAAAATTTAAAAAATAGTATCAAGAAACTAGATGAAAAACTGCTGCATTAGTCAGGATTGTCCAGAGAAATAAAACCAATAGAGTGTAGATAGATAGATAGATAGATAGATAGATAGATAGATAGGTAGATAGATAGATAGATAGATAGATAGATAGATAGATAGATAGATAGATAGATATTTTAAGGAATTGGCTCATGTGATAGTGGGGGCTCAGAGAATCCAAGATCTACAGGGTAGGCCTGCAGGCTGTAGACCCAGGGAAGAGTTGCAGTTCAAGTTCAAAGGCCATCTGCTGGCAGAATTCATTCTTGTTCAGAGGAGGTCAGTCTTTGTTTTACTAGGGCCTTCAACTGATTGGATGAGGCCCACCATATTATGGAGGGTAACCTGCTTTACTTAACATTCACCCATTTAAGTGTTAACATTATTCATAAAAAACACCTTCACAGAAACAGCCAGAATAATGTTTGACCAAATATCTGTACACCATGGCCCAGTCAAGTTGGCAAGAAAAATGAACCTCTAATTTTTCTTTAGAGCAGTGGTTCTCAACCTTTTTAATGCCGCAACCCTTTAATGCAGTTCCTCATGTTGTGGTGACCCCCAACCATAAAATTATTTTCGTTGTTACTTCATAACTGTAATTTTGCTACTGTTAATGAATCATAATGTAAATATCTGTGTTTTCTGATGGTTTTAGGCTCTACAGCAGCGACCCACAGGTTGAGAACCACTGCTATAGAGCCTAAGACCATCGGAAAACACAGATATTTACATTAGGATTCATTAACAGTAGCAAAATTACAGTTATGAAGTAGCAACGAAAATAATTTTATGGTTGGGGGTCACCACAACATGAGGAACTGCATTAAAGGGTCGCGGCATTAAAAAGGTTGAGGATCACTGCTTTAGAGGCTTCTGGGTGCTGGCAATGATCTAGTTCTCAATCAGAGTGCCCATGACATAGGTGTATGTGTGAGCAAAACATCACTGAGCTGGACACCTGAGATTTGTGAGTTTTAATGCATGTAAGTTACTCCTCAATTAAAAAAAAATGTTATACTGGAAGTAAAAGGGCAGAAAGGGGGAAAGCATTGGGAATTGCTTGTTTATAGTCTGGGGCTGATAAGTGGACCCAGGAGCAAAATAAGAACATGCCTGGTAGACTTTTGTTGCAAAGGAGAAAACAATCAGGAAACGTGGGAGCCGATACCACAGGATGAGGACCTGCTTCTTTCAGTAAAGGTTTGCAGAGCAAAGCCCCATTCCAGGATGGGATGGAGGTAGGAAGGGAAGTGAAGAAATGTTGCTTAAAACATAAGGAAACCCAAACTATACTATTTCCTGAAAATAGTGGGAAGGGGGAGAATGCAAGCCCCTATCTTTTCTTAGGAGATTTGTAACTGAAAAATGAAGTGGAACCTGAACTGCTGTATTAGCAAGCTTTGGAGAAGATAAACTGTATTTTACCTTAAAGTATGATTTCCAGAAATCTGGAGCCATCCTGTGTGGGTGAGTCGAGTCGGTCTCCTGTGGGATCCTTAAGGAAGTGGTGTCTGGAATGGTAGGTGGGCCAAAGCAGTTCCCTAACATTTTGGTAGAAATTTCTGTGTGAACAGGTCATTTCCAGAGTAGACATGGATTTCTATTTACATCCAGGAATAAAAGAACCAAGCAGTATTCTCTCTTCTGTCCCCCTGGCATGTTTCTAGGACCAAGAAAATGCTGCTAAGGCATGGATTTCTAGATGGTTTCTAAGAATTTCTTGGGTTTTGGTGAAAAGAGAATTCTCCGAAGTGGAATCATCTTGGATTTTCCAGTTCCGTGCTCTCATTGTAGCAGAGACCAGGGTCTCTAAGTCCCTGTGCACCCTGTGCACTGAGCTTGACTCATTGGAAGCAGAGGGAGCTGGCCAAGGCCAGCATGGCCCCTGGCCCAGCAACTGCCTTTGATTGGGCTCTGCAGCCAGAAGGAGTGTGGAGGGGCCTGTTCATGGCCTTGAGGACCCTGAAGGGGAATGATTCTGACTAAGAATGACACACAGTTTCTGGAGAAGTGTGCTCTGGGACAGTGGGGCCTGCCAAGCTTGTGTGGCTAAGGGAGACTTCACTGGGCTTCTTATGAGCAATGCTGATGAGGCTGGGTTCATCCTGGTCACAAACTCCTCTATGCCAAACCTTGCCGGTAAGGTAAGGAATGTGCCAACCTCCAATTATTCTCCAACCATCCTACCAGCCTAGGACAATGACCACATCTCCAAAATTCAAGATATGTGAGTGTAGGAGGAACATAGCGACCTAGCAATCCTCTCTTCTAGATTAACCTAGCAATCCTCTTATAGAATGTTCTATCCCTTCCCCTTATAGTCATTCCCCTCCTACAATTTCTCTCCCCTGCCCTCCCCTCTCTTTCCTGTATGTTCAGTTGTAACCCTTACTTCCCCTTCTCTAAATTAGCTATGTCTTGATATCTGAGCTGAGGTCTTCCTTTTAATTTCAAGGAAAAACTAAGAAAAATCCTTGAGATTATAAAACATTGGAACAGGGGAAATGAATACCCAAACCATCGTATGGTGAGATGTGCAACCTAACATCATTTTGGTTCAACAGTATCTACTGCCTGTCTGCCAGGCACTGTGCAGGATGTTCAGAAGATCAAGGTAGAAGGGAAGGAAGTGAAATGGGTGAAGCACTGATAGGAGCCAACATTTATTGAGCATTCTCTCTGTGTCAAGTTATGTGGAAAGCTTTTTATATGTGTCAGCCTATTTAATTCTCAAAGCCTTATGAAGAGGAGGGCCCTGTTGACCCGATATTACAGCAGAGGACCACTGAGGCTTAGAAATTTCAATAACTTGATGGGACTGACCAGCTAGTTTGTGGGGGAGGCTGTTTAACCCCGGAGCACTAACTTGTACTGCCAAGCTGTTCATTCATGTTATCTTACTCTATCATCACAACTGACTTGCAAAGTAGGTTTATTATTCCTGTTTCGTAGATGATGAAACCAATTCAGAAATTTGAGTAACTTATCTAATGTCACACAGCTAATCAATAACAGAAAAAAAAAATGAACCCAGTCTTGTCTATCCTCAGAATGTATATTCTTTCCACAAAAACATGTGGTCACATGGTCCAAAACTGAGGAGTTCCT
The DNA here is from genome assembly GCF_027574615.1 of Eptesicus fuscus. Classification (NCBI taxonomy): domain Eukaryota; kingdom Metazoa; phylum Chordata; class Mammalia; order Chiroptera; family Vespertilionidae; genus Eptesicus; species Eptesicus fuscus. Next base: position 59,150,899 of record NC_072487.1, on the reverse strand, counting down.
AATTTACTAAGAGTGTTGAGACACACAAACAGCTATGGTAAGTGTCTTTAGAAAGAAAAGGTGCAGAGGAAGAAAGGCCACCTCTGGTTGAGGGGCAAAGAGAGGTCCCCTAGAGAAGATAGCATTGACATAGTCGAGTTAGAGTGAAAATCATGGCCCGCCAACTGCTCCACACGTCAGGGTGATGGGATTGCCTTAATCCCCTTCTGCCTGGCATCTAATAGGGATCCTAATTCTAATTTTTCTTGGTCCAGCCCTTTCTCCCAATAGAAATCTTTGGTGGAAGGCTATCCAGATAGAAAAAGTAGAAGGAGTGAATATTGAATGGGAATCGTTTTCTAAGAATATTAAACAATGGTTTCCATATGATAAAAATAGCAAAAAATAAAAATAAAAGATTAGTAATAATAATGATAGGATATTAATTACCACTTTGAGCTGTGATGGCATCTTTCACAGACCGCCTACTGCTGAAGAGTCACCTCATCGTTAATAATGAGACTGCCTCCTCTGTCCTGATTACTATCTTAATGGGGAAATGCCTTCCAGAGAAGCCAAAGTGGGCTTTTGCAAATGGGTCACTAAGTCTTGTTGAGAAGATGGGGGAAGGATTCCCAGGACCCTCTCCCCAGATCTTGTTTACTTGTCCCCCAGAAACAGCATACATGTGTTGAGTGCCTGCTTTGGACCAGGAACTGTGCTGGGGCTGGGAGGTGTGATGGCCTCAGTGGAAACCAGGCAGAGGTGCTGCTATACCAGACACAGCCTCCAAATTTCTGCTCACAGTGAGGTCCTCCTGCCTCTTGCACAATGCAAGAGTTACATAACTCACATTTGAGCAACCTAGAATCTTGCTTCAAATCAAAGGTTTCACAACTGCATAGTTGATTTCCAGCCTCCTGCATTGCACTCGGGTCTAATTGTCAGAGGCTGCAGAAGAAACCAGGTCAACTCCAAGAATTTGAGAAAACAATAATCACTTCTAAAGAACTCCCTCTTTGAAACCAGGGCTGCTAGTAGAGTGGAGAGAGGGTGGGAATCAGGAACATCTCCACCAAGGGATTCTTGGACTAGGTCTTAAAGGATGAATAGGGAATGTGCAGGTGGGCAGAGGAGAAATGGTCCCCCAAGAAGAGTGAAAGCATGTGCAAAGGTACAGGGCTATGAAACTAGATGATGGATTCATGAAACTATAGTAGTTTGGCATAACTAAGCCTTAGGGGGTTCCAACACTGGGAAATTCCCCTGAATCCACCTTTAAAACTCTAGAACTTCTGAGATGCTCTTCAGGAGTCTGTTTGCATGAGCCTCCATGGCCTCTTAGAAGACATAGTGAAGCAAACCCTTCAATTGACTAGGGCCTCCAGGGCTGTGGAGATTAAAATCATGAAGGTTCCCCAAGCTCTGTCCTGGTTCCTCAGGTCATCCTGGACCTCATCTTGGACTGGAAGAGCCAAAAGAAATCAGCATTAGAATGCAGGCTGAGTACTGCTGAAGGATATTTCTGAAATTTATGTAAGATTGTGTTAGGTCCTCTCCCCTCAGTCTCGAAAACGGAGAGGGATCAAGTCATGACACATAGAAAAAGCTTCCACATAACTTGAGAGACCAAGTGGGAGCCACAGTGGACGAGAAGCACTGATGACCATGCCCTTGAGAATTTGGGAAAGAAAGGCCTTCTCTCCGTGCCATTGTCTTTGTTGCTGTTATTCAGAAGAAAGTCACGATCCTTGGGTCTGCTCCTAATTAGGCTGGAGACTTACTAACAAACCCTGCCATTGATTGGATGTCATCTGAAGCCTACTAAATGTGTTAACGTCTCTGCTGCAATACCTCAGCCTAGAACACCGGCCCCAGAGGCCCATGGGGCTTTGTTATAGCTGGTGTTTATTCATTAATAATAATGGAAATAATCAATAACTAACACGTGGATATCCCTTTGCCCTGCCACAAGCCCTTTTCACATATAAATTTTCTTTATCACATATAGCATCAACCTTGGGTAGGAGTTACTAAAAATAGCTCCATTTTACAAATGAAGACATTTAGCCTCAATAGGATTACAGAAATTGCTCAATGTCATGTAGATAGTAAGGGGCAAGGAAAAGATTTCAGGGTCAGCTCTCTATGGCTCCAAAGAGCATTGGCTTTTCAACACGCTTTTGCTATTGAAGTCTTCTGGGGCTCCATAAACTAATACCCTTCCATCCTAGGCCTAGTGCTGCTACATGTCCTGTCACTACTCTGTCCTCTTACTCAAGTTCAACTGCTCATCTTGGTGTGGGAGACAAGCACAGTAACATTGTGTACTCAGCGGTCAGGGGCCAAGCCACATGTAGGCTGGATATCCCTGGATACTCACAGCAACCTCCCTGAAATGTGCCGTCTCTGAGGGGGGCAGTTGTGTTTCTCTTATTCACCACTGTATCTCCACCACGGTGCCCCACTTGGAAGACACTCAATGTGTATTAATTGAATCGGGATGAGACCTGTATCCCCATTTCTTAAAAAAGGAACCTGAGACTCAGAGGAGCTCGGCGGCATGCTTGAGATGACAGAGCTCGTGAAAGATGGAGTAGGAGCTCAGGCTGCCTGTGGCCACAGATCCCGCTCTGCCTTTTGCCAAGAGCCAAAACTGCCTGGCAGCCTTTCTAGCTACCAACTTTTGCTTTCTCTGAACTAAAGGAAGTTGATGAAATTGCCCAGCTTGGAAGTCAAAGGTGTATCTGTGTGTGTGTGTGTGTGTGTGTGTGTGTGTGTGTGTGTGTGTGTGTGTGTGTACTTCCTTACATGTTTGGGTTGGGGTGGGGAGGCTTTATAAAGGATCTAGAAGTACTGTCTATATATCATTTGCCTTATATTCATCATTGCCTTATATTTCTGAGGATCAGATCCATTGCTAGGAACCTTCCTAGGAGCCTGGTCATTCTGCCCTCTTCTAGATAATTCTGCAAATCCTTCCATGCTCACTAGAATATTTACCTTAGAGATAACTATGACCACCTCCCTTACATTGCCAAGCTATGGCCTTTTCCTGCAAACTAGATAGTCCTTAAATGCCAGGCAAAGTTAACATCTCAGTGTATTTAAGATCCAGCTTGCTGGGATTGTCAAGTGAAAAGTATGGATTTTGCCATGGTGATGGGTCTTTCATCCTCAGGGTGAGAGTTGTGTGTGTGTGTGGAGAGGGGGTTGCCTGCTCCATCTCAGAGGCAGCAGACATCTATGATTAACTATACAAAAGTGCCAGTTTGGTGATAAAAGCTGTACTTAGCATCGACTCCTCTGCTATAGCAGGAGTCTGGGGGTGCAGCTTTGGAGGATTTTTTTTTAATGGAAGCTTTTGTTAGCATCAAATATCTAATTAACTTAGGTTTTAAAACTACTGAGGTGCTGTGTCTTCAAGAAAGATGATTATCAAAACAGCTTCGTCTAACATAATTACCCTCAACCTACTCTGGAAGACAGCATGAAAATGCTCCCTTTTTAAGAAAGCCAGTGTATTGAACAACACGGAAACATTTTATTGTGGGATCCCTGCCTATGCAGTTGAGGCCAGATCAATGTGCCAACCAGCATAATTATCATATCCAGAGTTTGTCTCGAGAAATGTTTTCCAGGATAAGGAAAACATAGTGTCTGTGCCCACAGGGATGACTTGGCTCCCCCCGAGGATGAAAGGCTCCAGCTGCTCTGCAGTTATAATCAAACTGGCTCTCCCCCAGCCTCCTCGGGCTCATCCATCACACAGTAATAACAGACCTGCTGGCTGCTCATCTCCAAAATGGTGTTTAGGACATCAAATGCTTCAACTACCACCTACGTGTATGATGACTCCCAAGTATGCCTTCAACGCAGGTCTTCCTCTTCCTCTCCCCTCGACTCCAAATCAATCTGCCCATGGGACACTGGGACTTCCTCCCAGACTCTCCACAGCAATATCTCCAAAACCAGACCTACCATCTCCCCTTTACTTCCCACTATAAATGAACGCCTTTGCTCAGATCCCCTGCCTTACCCCACTATCCTGACAGTCACTCACAACCCTATTTCAAGGGTTAACATTATAATTTTTAATAGCCGGTATGTTGTAAAAACAGTTTTAGATTTAGAGAGAAATGGAGAAAATAGTACAGAGCGTTTCCATCTACCCCATAGTCGGTTCTCCTATTGTTAACATCTCATATTGGTGTGGTACCTTGGTTACAATTCATAAACCAGTAATGGTACATTATTATTAACTGAAGTCCATACTTTATTCAGATGTCCTTAGGTTTTACCTACTATCCATAGTGTTTCCTAGGATGCCATAGAGAAAAGCACATTATATTTAGTCATTGTGTCTCCTTGGGCTCCTCCTGGCTGACAGTCCCTCAGTTTTCCTTGTTTTAGATGACCTTGATGGTTTAGAGGAGCATGGTCAGGCATACTCTAGGATATCCTTTTATCGAAATGTACTGATGTTTTGTCATGACTAATCTAGAGATATAAGTTATTAGAAAGAAGACTATAGAAGTTGAGAGCTGACAGTATTTCTAAGGCATTGTTAGGACATCAGAGAGCGCTGGTCACTGTATTCATTTGACCGATGCAAGGCTAGCACTGATTCTGATATTGCACTTAGTAAACAGAATCATAACTTTTCACTTTCCTCTTCCTCCAAGTGTGTAATCTCTGAGGGTAGAGACTGCGCCTGATTCATTCATGTATCTCCAGAATCTCGCACTAGTCCTGAAACCAAGTCAGGTCTTGATACATATTTGAAACTTTGGCTCATTTCCTCATCTATAAAGTAGGATAATATAAATTTTTTTTCTAAGAATTTTTATGATTCATTGAAATAATAAAATACTTGGCGCAGGGCCTTGAATGTGAGCTGCTACCATTTTTGTCACCATTATTAAGATCTATCTGTTATGCAAGATATACTGGAGACCCAATTCACTTTGGTCCACTCCATATCTAAATTACATTGAAATAAGAAGGGTTGAGCTCAGCTTTACACTTTAGAGAATTCTTTTCTGTAAATTCAGGTTGCATTTAGTTCGCTTTGACAAGACTCCTTAACAACGGTCCAGCTCCAAAGGAAACACAAGGCATGGCTCCTCCTCTCAATGCCTTATAAACTGACTGTCAGATAATAATATAGGGCTGCACTTGAGCGGAGCCAAGCAGAGGCAATGTGGGTGTGGGAAGCTCTAAGGGGACTGTGCCTGTGTGGGCTGCATTGCTGCTAAGGTGTGAGATGCAGGCATTGAATGATGGATCAGATTTGGATGGTCAGAGAGAAAGATTGGAAAGTCATAAGCAAAAAATCTGGAAAGAATGAGTATACAAAATTCAATGCCTGAGACGAGTCCAACCTGCCCAGCGCTGGGATTTATGCAGATAAGAGTAGGAGGTGGCATTGGACACGACATCAGACAGAGCAAGATAGCAGGATGGGGGTGGCTTGAAAGCTGGCCTGAAAGGTAATGGAGAGCCACTCATATTTTTTAGCAAGGGAGCAATGGGTAAAGATGGAATTTTCAGGAGGTAGCTATGCTTACAGTGGGCATGTCTAACTGGAGAGGGAAAGACTAGTGGTGGAAAGATTAGCCTGCTAGTTTATTTATTCATTTATCTATCCATTGGTCATATGTACACTCAGCAAATATTTATGGAGCTCCTAAAAGACTCTGGACATATGGAGACATATAAGCCTTGGTCCCTACCTTCATGGAGTGCAAGGACTTGAAGGGGATAGATTAAAGAAGTTTCTGGCCAAAACCCGTTTGGCTCAGTGGATAGAGCGTCAGCCTGCAGACTGAAGGGTCCCAGGTTCAATTCCGGTCAAGGGCATGTACCTTGGTTGCGGGCACATCCCCTGTGGGGGGTGTGCAGGAGGCGGCTGATGTTTTCTCTCTCATCGATGTTTCTAGCTCTCTGTCCGTCTCCCTTCCTCTCTGTAAAAAATCAATAAAATATATTTTTTTAAAAAAAAGAAGTTTCTGCCATAATCCAGGCTAGATCATAGTGAAACCAGAGAAGAAATAATGAAAAAAATATGTGAGAGATACATAGATAGACAGGATAATAGATACATATATTGGGTATCTATTATAAAATAAATGAAAGAAGTCATGGTTCAAGAAGTAGGAGGAGAATCCAATGAGAGAGATGTCTAAGAAGGGGATAGTCAATGACATCAAACACTGCTATGAGATAGAAAACCTGCTCAGGAACAGTGACACCTAATAACAATAATAGCACTTTTAAACAATTGCTATGTCCCTGATGCCCTTCTAAGGCAGTTAATGTTTTCTTATTTTTCCTTGTGCCTAACTTGAGCACTGTTAGAAATATGGGTGTTGGGGTAACATAGCTGGGGCTGGAATGTTAGAAATGAGGTTTATAGGGTTGGCCGAGTGGTGGTTTCTTTCCTCAGGGTAAATCATTGGCCTGGATTAAATCATTGGTCAGTCCTAAGCAGTAAAATCCTGTTGGATAAGATGCCTTCCTTTTGTCCCATATGAGAATGCATTTCTTACTCATGTGGGGTTGGGTGGAGCCCAGAATGTTCTTCAGTCCAACCTCTCTGGCACATGGAACCTCTGAGCAGCCGCCTGACCTTTGGGAGGTTGGTCACTCTACTCCTAAAAGCACCAATGTTCTCAAGTCTATTACAAGAGAGGCCATGTTCTGAGCAGGGGCTGGTCTCAGACAGGGGCGTTTGGTGGGTGGAGCTGGACTGGACTTCCAAGAAAAGTTGCCAATGAACTTGTTCTTTTTCCCATGGCATCGAAGAACTGCTTTAAATCCATCCAAAGACTGAACACATTTTAGAAAAACAGGAGGAAATTTCTGCTGGGTGACTTTCAGTTTGGGGAACCAAGTCCCTCTCAGAATGCAAGGGGGACGGGACGTCGTATTAGGAAAGGTTGTTACCATTGGTGTACCTTCAATTCTGGCCAGGACTCACTCACTTGCTCTGTAAACTGTATGCAGTGACTTTACATATATGTGTATGTGTATATATGAGTTGCCCACCCATCAAATATCTTCATAAAGAGCTTTCAGACATACAGTGGAGTATATTATACAGTTATAGGATCCAACTAAGAAAAACAAATAAGCACGCTTTTTATTTAAAACTCAAATTTTTAAAGGGGCAGCAGGAATTTCAGTGCTAAAATAAATCTTAGCAAACAATTCCTTTATACCATTAAGCCTATGTCCTGCTCATAGGATCTGCTCTAATATAAAACAGGACTCCACTTCCCTCTCCACATCTGGAAGGCATGGAGCATGGCACAGGCATTTATTAGGGCGGAAGATTCCAGTCCTGGTCGCTTATGTAGGGGGTCCAGGATTCAAACCTGGTTCTGTCCACTCCCAAGTCCTTCCTGTCTACCTGGTGGATGTCTAATAAGCTGACCTTGACCCCCTGATCAATGAAAGGCCACAGGCTAAATCAGGTTCAGAAAGCATGAACCCAGTCTGGAAGAAAGAAATGGGACAGTGACTGTGGGACTAAAGGGTTAGGTGATAAGAATCAACACTGGTGGGAGCTTGGTTAGGATGAAGGAAAAGACTAGTCACTTTCAGTTGTTTTCCTTGTCCTTTCAAAGGCCTTTGTGCTCCTCACCCTGAGTTTCCTATTTATAGAGCCTCTTGTACATGGTATTTTGAAATCCCATGTCTCCCCAGTGTATGATTATTTTAAATTTTGCTTTTTCTATATGTATCAGGTCATGAGTTTTAAAGAAAAGCTGGTCACACCTACAGGGGTGCTAAGAGCAAGCTTGGTAGGATGTTCTGCCCCAACCCTTGGAACATTTGACTCTCAAAATCAATAAAAGGTTTTAGTCCTGGCAGGAGGGAGGCGTGGCGGGAAATGAGTGGATGGGCTGCTGTGGAGGAGACGGAAAACCTATGGGGTCAAAAGAAGCTGGACACCCCTTACAGGTCTGCCTTCAGGGCATGAAGGGACCCCTGGACTGTTCCACCTGGCTCCAGGGATAATGCCTCGAGAGTAAGATAGATGCCTTGCTCAGCCTGGGTCTGGCTTAATTTACTTCTAATTATACATCTCCACAGCATCCTTGAGTGAATGGTAGAGCTGAAATGGAGTCCCAGCAGCAGCAGGTCCTTGCAGATGAGAATCTCAAAGCCCTCTAGCCTGCTGGGTAGTACTTTGTGATTTCCACGACTCCTAACATCACCTACACGCATGCAAACACAAATTTTCCCGAACCTCACTCCTCTCTCTACAATACCCAGCCTACCTCAGCAGACTCATCCTGGGCCTCTGTCTGCCTTGCTTTCCAGGCTCCAGGCCTGCTGGTGTCTCTGTCTTTCGAATACTCCATGCTCCTTTCTGCTCAGAAAAGCCTTCCTATAGATTGCTCCTTCCCAGGGGAGCACTTTCACATCCTAATTGATCCACTTAACTCACTCTTCAGATCTCAGTTCATTATCGTTGCCCCTGGAGTCTTCCTCCTCCCTCCTCCCCACTACATCAGTTCCTCCTGTGAGATACTCTCAGAGCTCCCTGCACCTGCCACTTTGCAGTTATACATCCCATGGTGATTTCCTGTCTCACCCACTGAGTGTGACCTACATCAAGGCGGAGACTATGCCTTGTTCCTAGAAGCTGACCACAGAACCTGGGATGTAGTGCAAACAGTAACAAGGGTGCTGCTACCACTGATGCTGCTGCTGATGCTCGTGGCTAATGCCACTGAGTGCCCAGCATGTGCCAGTCTTGCTTCTAAGTGCTCTACGTGCACCCCTTCTCTTACACCTTGAAAACCTGATGATCCAGGAGGCACTCCACTGGTGAATGAATGTGCCTCACTTCTCTGACCCTCATTTTCCTTGTTGACAAAATGGAGAAAGTAATATGTGAGCAAACCACAACCAAATTCAATTTTTCTCTAATTATTTACAAAGGAACATTTTCAGAACTTCCTGTGGATTTTAAAAATATATGTGTGTCTGCCTATACTCTTAAACTTATTCTAAAACAGCATTTCTCAGCATTTAAAAAAATTATTGCCACTCTCACACACACAAAAAGAGAAAACATACATTAAATGTAAGGTATTCCTAATGAGAGAAATTAATAAGATTCCTTTGGGTAAGGTTGAACTCTGGAGGGCCACAAACCATTGTAACCATTTTGTTTTTTGTCTTTCACATCCAAAAAGCAATGTTTGTCTCTTTGATAGTAACCTCACTGCTCCTCCCTTTAAGAAAATGTTCTAAAAGAAAGGAGGGCAGCAAGAGAGAGAGGAAAGGAAGGAGGGAGGGAGGAAGGGAGGAAGAGTGAACTGAGGAAGCTAGAGATATCCCATGATGGAAAATGGGGGTTGAGAAGCAGATGAAGCCAAGTTGAAATAAAGCTAATATCCAGCCTTCCAGGTGCTTACTAGAAAAAATATATAATTTCTTTAAAACTAGAAGTTCATACTGAGAGCAAATCACCTTTAGCCATTCCTCCTTTAAACTCCCAGATGTTGTCCTGAGATGTTGCCATGAGAGCCACTGGGATGCAGGTAGCCTTGTGTGAAGTGCTCAGGTGAGGAGGGGAGGGGAGGTTGAGGGCAGGACAACAGATGAGGAAACAGCTTGGTCGCAGCTGGTGCCCAGCAGGTCTACCACAGAGAGCAGCTCTTACATAGAGAGGGGCAGTGGAATTCTTTGTACTTAGGGTTTCTGTCTTCTGCAAAATGCATTGCAATCAGTTTAATAGAGTAAAATTTGAGAGGCAGAAATAGCTCCATTAAAAAAAAAAAAAAACAGCTAAAAAATTGAAAACCAAAATCCTGTTTTCTGCTGGTTTTTAGTACAATGGGAGAAAACTATACTTACTGTTCTTCCTGAGGGCAAGGGCTGGTCTATAAAAGTCCATCGATACTGTTATTTTCTCCTGATCCTTTCCATGCATCAGCTAGAGAGAGAGAGAATGGTAAGTCCCATGCTTTTTTGTCTAAATTCCCAAAGATCTCATCCCTCTAACCAATTACCAGGATAACAAAACGATGATACCAATCCCCGGAACATAACACATTCTCACATGACCTCAGCGTGTTTTTAAAACCTGCTGTGAGAGAACCATCACACACAGGCAGGACAAAAATGCACTGACATCATTTCTGTGCCGGACAAAGATGCATCTTTTACCAACAAGACAACAGCCTTTCCCAGCAGGCCAGAGCCACAACAATGCCCAGGAGGCTCTGCCCCCAGAGCCCTTGCACCAGCTGGGCAGCTGAGCCGAGGGCCAGAGAGGCTTTGCTGACCTCCCTGGTCACTGGAGAAATGGCCTATACATGCCTTAGGCAAACACTCTTGACTTCCCCCAAGGAGCTGCACTTCCTCCCCTTCCACGAATAGCATCAGACTCATCTTGCTCACCTGCAGGAGATAGGGGCCACCATGCCCTGCAGGCCCTCTGCATCTCCTGCCTGGGCCACTACGAGAACTTCCTAAATAGTCTTTCCACTACTCTGTCCCTCTCTCCTGTCCATCCTTTGCATGATCCCTGTGGCATTTCTAAAGCAAGCTTAGAATGTGTCATTCACTAGCCTGAAATTTTTCACTTGTCTCCTGTTGCCAAGGGTGTCAAACTCATTCTTCTTAACCTGCAGTAGCAGAAATGTCTCATCCTGGCCCCTGTATTTCCAGTTTTACTTCCATCCCTTCACCACTACTCACATGTGCCAGCCACAGTGAATTCCACAGGATTTCTGAGACAATTAGGCCCTTTCACAACTTAGTGGCTTTGCATAAGCTGTTCTACCTCCAAGCACGCCTGGGGAAACCCCCTCTCATCCTTCAAGATCCAAACTCAAATGACATTTGCTCAGTAAAGCCTTCCCTGAATCCCCTTGCCACCAAGGACAGAGGGGATAGTTCCCTATGTCACTCTCCACATGTCTCTATGAGGGAGGCAGTGCAGCAAGCAGCTAAAGAGGTGCACTTCATAGATGAACAGGGTTCAAACCCCAGCTCTGCACATTCTAGTTTTCTAACCTTGAACAAATCAGCTAATCTATGTCTCAGCATCCTCAACTGCAAAACAAGAGGAATAATAATAATAGATAGCGCATAGGATTTACTATGAGGTGTCAAGCACCCGAAACCCTCAGAAGCGTGTCCCATTCATAATAAGTGCTCAGTAAGTGTTAGCTATTATTATGTCCACTAAAATTTTAATACTGTCATCATCTGTTAGGTGTCTCTCTCCTTGTCTAGGGTGGGGACTGTGTCTCGCTCATGCTTACATTCCTGGTGCCTAACAGTTCCGCGTAATAGGCCCTCAATAAATGTTTATTGAATAAGTTGATTATGTTCTAGGCAGTAAAATATCCCATGACTCCAGAGATTATATCTCAAGGAACTTTATTTCTTCCTTTTGCTCTATGGAAAGACATTACGTAAATCCATAAAACACTCTTTCTGGAACAGAGATGGTTGAAATCAGTTTCATGAGTCCCTCCTTGACCTGGGAGTCTGGCATCCTGATCAGAGTTCTGGCTCTTAGCAGGGCTGTGCATCCCTGGGCAAGTCACTTTCCTTCGTGTGCTGGGCACTGTTCTGGGGGCTGGAGCAAAAGCATTGCATATGACTGGCAAGGTTGCTATTCTCAGGGACCTAGACTAAAGGGAGATAGTACATTAAACAAGAAATAGGAGAAAAAATAGTAAAGTTGGGCCATGGTAAGTGCTATGATTGAAATGAAACAAGAAAACATGTTAGAAAGTACCTGGGAAGGCTACATTTGAAAAGTGGGTCAAGGAAGTCTTCTGTGAAGGCTAACAGTAACATTCAAGGCTTGGATTTGAAGCATAAAGGGAAAACATTCCAGGCAGAGGGGCAGCTACTACAAGGGCTCAATGTGAAACTGAGCTTGGAGTGCTCTGGGGATCAGAAGAAAGTCCGTGCCTGGAACCTGGGAAGTGAGGGTAAGAGTCCTACCACTTGAGGTCACTGAGGAAGACAGGGGCCAAGAGAAGGAATGTGGATTTTATACTAAGTGCACTAAGTGGTCATTGGGATGTTTTGAGCAAGACGATAATAGAGTTCCTGTAGAGCGAATAGATTATGAGATAAATAGAGACAGAAGTATAAGCCATGAGACCAGTTAAGAGGTGATTCCATTAATGTAGGTGAGAAATGAACAGCTAAGTTCAGGTGGTGTCTGAGGAGAAGGACTTAATGAAACAGAGTCCTGATTCTGATCAATGACATGTAGGGGTGAAAGAGAAGAAGCAAGATGTTCCTAAGTTTTTGTCTATAGCGTTTGAGACAATCCTATTGGCAACACATTCCACACCTAGGAATAGTACTTGAGTCCATATACCACATGACATGGGTGGGCACAGTTATTGGATAGGGATAGGAGATTCAAGACTTCGGTCTTCAAAATGTTAAGTTTGAGATGCCTTGTAGCTATCCAGTGGAGAAGACAGAAAGTTGGATATACAAGTCTCGAATTCAGTGGGAGAAGTCAGGTCTGTAAATATGCAAGTAAGAATCATTGGCATGTAGATAGCATTTAAAGCTATGGGAGCAGGTGCGATCACTCATGGAGAGCATATAGTTGAAGATATAATCTCAGAGCAGAGCCCTGGGAAGAGCAGCGTTTGGAGGTGGGATAGTGGGGACAAGCAAAAGAGACCAAGAGGAAGCAGCCAGTATCGAAGGTGAACTCAAGAAGAGTCTGTTGTCATGGAAGCCAAGAGAAGAAAGTGTTTCAAAACAAAGGGAGTGGTAATCTGGGTCAAATGCTGCTAAGAGGTCAACTGGGAAGAGGGTTGAATTTGGCAACATGAAAATCTTTGGTGACTTTGAAGGGTTCAGTTTCACTTTTCATCTCTTCAGTCTAGTTTGTCTATCTTAAAAAAAAAAAGAAATTGTTTTCAAATATTTTAAAACAGAAGTACTCTTTTCTTAAATTTAATCATTAAAAGAATCTCAAGATATAAACAAGAAAATTGGAATCTCGAAGCAGGGACTTCAAGAACATATCTAGTCCCATCTCCTTGCCCTTGCAGTTGACCTGAAGGCAGCTTTGAAAAATGCTTGGGCTCCTTGGAGAGACGACCCAAAATTATTGGGCTGAAAGGGTCTTTGGCCATGAGAATCTGAACGGGAAGGTGTGGGTAGCTCTCTGTCTGGGGAGTAGCCGGCACGCACTGGCTAGGAACATCCT